>NC_134693.1:141941221-142280712 GCF_050947455.1 Rhinoderma darwinii
TGTCACACTTCTGCTGTGTTAGCCGCGGGCTCATATGAATCAGACGTGGCAGTTTTATTTCTTTTCAAGTTATTGGCTGACACAACAGTGACCAGAAAGTAATTAATGGCTTTAATATCAGAACTCAAACATCTGGGCTGTGGCGCGGCAACAATGAGAGGAGGCGCCGATGCCAAGTCCCTGTGAGAGGAGCGCCCTCTGTGTGACTGACCTGATGCTGCGACTCCTGGAGAACACGTGTCCTGCTGGAAGACACAAAACCCTAGAGGAATGATGGAAACCGATCTGAAGACCTAATACAGAGGACTGATTTGGTGCAACTTTGCGTTTAATGAATTTATGCACAATATCATGGTGTCCAGTGGTTTGGTGTCCAAGTCTCTGCTGTCCAGTGGTTCAATGTCCCATTCCCTAGTTCCAGTAGTTTTGCATTCCAGTCCCTGCTGTCCAGTGGTTTGGTGTCCCAGTCCCTGATGTCCTGAGGTGTGGTGTCCCAGTCCCTGATGTCCTGAGGTGTGGTGTCCCAGTCCCTGATGTCCTGAGGTGTGGTGTCCCAGTCCCTGATGTCCTGGGGTGTGGTGCTTTAGTCACTAATGTCCAGTGGTTTGACGTCCCAGTTCTTGACTCTAGTAGTTTGGTGTCCCAGTCCATGTATAGTAGTTTGGAGCCACATACCCTAATATCCAGTGGTTATGCCCCGCTGGACTGTCATCCTGGCATCTCTTGTATTTTTGCTCCAGCCACTGCCTGGCATCTGGCAATTTTGTGCCACAGTCCCTACCTGGTTCTCTGGTATCCAGCTTTATAGCACTTCAGTAACTGGTATCCATGGTTCAGTGGGCCAGGTCCTTGTACACATGGATATAATATAAATCCCCAAACACCAATGTAAACTATTCAGTAGGGCCCCCAGGAGCCACATGGGACTTATTTCTTGTCTTCTCATGTGGCATAGGGTCATCTGGACCCCTCAGGCACTGGACCCTGGCATTTTAGTTAGCAGTGCCCCCCAAAATCACCACTACTGGTTCCAACTTATTTGGTAATGGAGTCTCTGGTGTCCATTGGTTCAGTGCCGCAGTTCCTTTCGTCCAGTCAGTCTACATAATTCCTCCCAAATCACTGTGTTCTTTCATCAAAAAATAGAAACCTTTCAGTCGCAGGTCGATCACATGATCCATCTTCTTACTGGAATGATATTCATATTAGTCAATACAGAAGAGAACAGTCTCCTTCTTACACCTCCCCTGTTATCTATAAATGAAAGGAGCGGCTGTTGTTGGAGAACTGCTCCTTTCCCTATAATTTTCTGGACAGGCTGCCATGTAACAGCTGCATCTTTCTTTGATATCTCCTGCTGATTAAATATGAAGGCAACACTGTACAGCCCCCTCCCTAAGACAGAATATATAACAATGCTCCCTCCCCCATAGTGGCCTTAGAATATAGGGAAGGAAAGTAAATACATATCCATGTCCTAACTTTCATGGAAGAAGCTATATATCAGTGCTGGCTCCAGGTTTATGTGGGCCCTTGAACGACACAGACTTTGTGGGCCCCTTTGTGGGAGAACTCACGTCGGCAGTAAAACGGCAGTTTGTGCCCCCATATAAAAAATTATGCCCCAGTTTGTGCACCCATATATACAGTGCCCTCTACAGACAATGCCACAGTGTCCTTTGTAGATAATGCCACACACACCCACTGTAGATAGTGCCACAGACCCTCTCTTGTAGATAGTTCCCCACATACCCGCCCTTGTAGACCGTGCCAGACACACCCTTGTAGATAGTGCTACACCCCCCGCCCCCCCCCCCCCCGTAGACAGTGCCATTGGGGCTCCCTCTAGGAGTGGAATCCCCAGCCAAAGCAGTGCCGGCGCTCTGGCTTGGGATTCCGCTCCTGGAGGAGCCCCTGTCCATATATGGACAGTGTTGTCAGGGGCTCCCTCTAGGAGTGGAGTCCCTGGCCAGAGCATCGGCAATGCTCTGGACGGGGTTTCGTTCCTGGAGGAGCCGTGAGGGCAGCGGCAGCGTAAGCACCTGGCGGCTGAGTGGGCCCCCCAAGGGTAATGGGCCCCGGAACTTGCCCTGGTTTGCCGGGGGCTGACGTCGGCCCTTTGTATTATACTATGTTTATGATTACATAGAGCATGGCATGTTATATTCTTAGTTTGCAGTGACGAAGTGCGGCGTCCATTATACCTTTTATTACTGATCCCTAAATTATTCTCTGCGGGAATGTAATCTATCACTTCACTTGGCCTCAGCGGCTCCTGCTCAGAAGTCAGACTTCATGAATATTGGTCAGGATGAGTAGATAAGCGCAAAGGCAAAATGTCCTATTTCTGTGTCACCAGAGTCAACGGTTCTTTAATTAGTCCCTGCATTTTCGCTTTCCTCCTGGCAGATGGATCCGTTCCAGCTCTATTTCATTTTCTGACTTTGCTGCAATTGTCGTGCTGCTCACAAACTATTCCAGAGATTTTAGGAAACTTTCTGCGCCTAAAAATATGTATTTAAAGCCGTGGCTTGGCAGGAGCTGTGACTTTGTGAACTCTCGGCAGATAAATCAGTGTCCAGGTCGTGAAACATTTCAGTTTTTCTTTGCCTCCCGTGACATTTATTAAATTACATTTGGAGTGAAACTTCCCCCTCTCACGTATCATCCTTCATGCGCAATTTAAAGTCTTGGGGCTGCCACTCAAAGTGAGTTATCTCAAAAGGAGAGTGAGAAGTCAGCAGGAAAACCCCCCTTATAATTTACACCTTCACTGGAGCAATATTTTAACCTGTTCATAACCAACAGTAAAGGATTTTTACTGACCTTTTAGCAAATGTATGGAACGCTCCAGAAGTGATGTCACCTAAAGCCTTAAACTACAAAGGTGGAGCAGTGATGTCAGCGAAGGACAAGGGCTCTAAAGGTGGAGCAGTGATGTCAGCGAAGGACAAGGGCTCTAAAGGTGGAGCAGTGATGTCAGCGAAGGACAAGGGCTCTAAAGGTGGAGCAGTGATGTCAGCGAAGGACAAGGGCTCTAAAGGTGGAGCAGTGATGTCAGCGAAGGACAAGGGCTCTAAAGGTGGAGCAGTGATGTCAGCGAAGGACAAGGGCTCTAAAAGTGGAGCAGTGATGTAGGCGAAGGAAAAGGGCTCTAAAGGTGGAGCAGTGATGTAGGCGAAGGAAAAGGACTATAAAGGTGGAGCAGTGATGTAGGCGAAGGAAAAGGGCTCTAAAGGTGGAGCAGTGATGTCAGCGAAGGACAAGGGCTCTAAAGGTGGAGCAGTGATGTCAGCGAAGGACAAGGGCTCTAAAGGTGGAGCAGTGATGTAGGCGAATGAAAAGGGCTCTAAAGGTGGAGCAGTGATGTCAGCGAAGGACAAGGGCTCTAAAGGTGGAGCAGTGATGTAGGCGAAGGAAAAGGGCTCTAAAGGTGGAGCAGTGATGTAGGCGAAGGAAAAGGGCTCTAAAGGTGGAGCAGTGACGTCAGTGAAGGACTGGGACTCCAGAGGTGGAACAGTGATGTCAGTGAAGGACTAGGGCTCCAGAGGTGGAGCGGTGATGTCAGTGAAGGACTGGAACTCCAGAGGTGGAGCAGTGATGTCAGTGACGGACCGGGACTCCAGTGGTGGAGCAGTGATGTCAGTGAAGGACTGGGACTCCAGAGGTGGAGCGGTGATGTCAGTGAAGGACTGGGGCTCCAGAGGTGGGGCAGTGATGTCAGTGAAGGACTGGGGCTCCAGAGGTGGAGCAGTGATGTCAGTGACGGACCGGGACTCCAGTGGTGGAGCAGTGATGTCAGTGAAGGACTGGGACTCCAGAGGTGGAGCGGTGATGTCAGTGAAGGACTGGGACTCCAGAGGTGGAGCGGTGATGTCAGTGAAGGACTGGGGCTCCAGAGGTGGAGCGGTGATGTCAGTGAAGGACTGGGACTCCAGATGTGGAGCGGTGATGTCAGTGAAGGACTGGGACTCCAGAGGTGGAGCGGTGATGTCAGTGAAGGACTGGGGCTCCAGAGGTGGAGCAGTGATGTCAGTGAAGGACTGGGGCTCCAGAGGTGGAGCGGTGATGTCAGTGAAGGACTGGGGCTCCAGATGTGGAGCGGTGATGTCAGTGAAGGACTGGGGCTCCAGAGGTGGAGCGGTGATGTCAGTGAAGGACTGGGGCTCCAGAGTTGGAGCAGTGATGTCAGTGAAGGACTGGGGCTCCAGAGGTGGAGCAGTGATGTCATGCATAAGAAATACCATGACACAGTACTCACATAATGCTGCTATAGTGTACCCACAGAATATTAATCCTCTGTAAACTAAACACAGCAGTCTTTCTTCTGTCCTATACTCCAGGCTCATAGCTCTGATACATTGTAACAAGACCATCAGCTGTGTGAGCAGAAATAGGTCAGGACAGAAAGCCGGGATTGTAAAAATAGTGAGGAATTAAAATGCAAAGTATATAAGAAAGTTGCAGGACTTTTCATTATACGATGTTTTTTTTTTTTTTTTTACATAAAACCGGAAAACCCCGTTTTAAGTCATTGTGATATGGGGGAGACGTGTCGTTTTGAAATAATCTTCAGTTTTCCATACGTGACCTCCATTATGTCCATTGTTTTAACCAGGAACAAAGATTAACACAAAAAAAAACCTCTTAAAATAGAAATGATTCATTCTGGTAAAAAATGCGGAGCAGCTGATAAGCGGCGCCACTGGCGCCTGTTGTGCGTGTCCTGTAGATGTGCAGTCTCTCTGCCGGTCTCTCCTGTTCCAGATCATAATTTTGAAATAATCTTTGTTTCTGGTCCAAGCAACTTTAACGGGGTTTTGAAACGCTGTGTAAGTCGTCTGTCTGCGGCGCAGCGTGCGGGACGATGCAGGGAATCTATAATGAATCTCCGTCTTGTTCCCACTGAGAGGAAAGAAACAACTTAAAGGACTTATAAAAGAAGAAGAGGAATCAAAGCGACTCTCAGTAGACGCTGAACTATGTCTTAGGTGCTGCCGCCATCACATGCGGGGGAGGGGAGAACGTGTCTTGGGGTGCTTTCAAACATGCCTTTTTGATGCAGTCAAATCCTTCCCCTCCCATTACGACCCACACCGGACATCTGTTCCAAAAACAGCATTGAAATGCCCTTGTGAGACCACCGTGAGGTCCCCTTCACACACACGCAATGTGTTTAGCAATTTAAACGGCATAAAAGAAACTTCTAAAATCGCCAGCGTACGGCCGGGATCACACACAACGTTTTGGTGCCGTTTTTGGTGCAGTTTTTGGATCAGTTTTTTTATCCAAAGGCAGAAGTGGATCTAAGGGCCTGTTCACATCAGCGTTGGCTGTCCGTTGAGGGGTTTCGTCTAAAGTTTCCGTCGGGAGAACCCCTCAACGGAAAGGCCAACGGAAACCTGCCGGAATGGTGACAAATGGAAGACGTTAGCAATGTTCCCGTCACCATTGATATCAATGGTGATGCAAACGGAAGATAAGGTTTGCGTTTGCCTCTCCGTTGAGGGGTTCTCCTGATGGAAACCTCCGACAAAACCCCTCAACGGAAAGCCAACGCTGATGTGAACAGGGCCTAAGACCGAATTCAGACGAGCGTGGGGAAACTCGGACGTGAAAAACTACTGTTTTTCACATCCGAGTTGTCCCTGTGCGGTCCCGTTTTCACAGATCCCCATAGACTCGAGCCTATTGAGAAAACTGAACAAAATGGGACATGTTCTATTCTTTAACGGACCCTTCACACGGTCGTCTGAATTCAGCCTAAAAGGAAGGAAAAGCGTGAAGAAAAGACAGACGCTTCTCATTTCCTTTGTGTCCTCTCCTGAGTTTGGCTGAAAAAACTGATCCAAAAACGGCATCAAAACTATCACCTATCATGTGTGATACTGTCTGCTGAGCTGTGTATCTAATCCCATCATGTGTGATACTGTCTGCTGAGCTGTGTATCTAATCCTATCATGTGTGATACTGTCTGCTGAGCTATGTATCTAATCCTATCATGTGTGATACTGTCTGCTGAGCTGTGTATCTAATCCTATCATGTGTGATACTGTCTGCTGAGCTGTGTATCTAATCCTATCATGTGTGATACTGTCTGCTGAGCTGTGTATCTAATCCTATCATGTGTGATACTGCCTGCTGAGATGTGTATCTAAGCCTATCATGTGTAATACGGTCTGCTGAGCTGTGTATCTAATCCTATCATGTGTGATACTGTCTGCTGAGATGTGTATCTAATCCTATCATGTGTGATACTGCCTGCTGAGATGTGTATCTAAGCCTATCATGTGTAATACTGTCTGCTGAGCTGTGTATCTAATCCTATCATGTGTGATACTGTCTGCTGAGATGTGTATCTAATCCTATCATGTGTGATACTGCCTGCTGAGATGTGTATCTAAGCCTATCATGTGTAATACTGTCTGCTGAGCTGTGTATCTAATCCTATCATGTGTGATACTGTCTGCTGAGCCTCTGTATCTAATCCTATCATGTGTGATACTGTGTGCTGAGCTGTGTATCTAATCCTATCATGTGTGATACTGTCTGCTGAGATGTGTATCTAATCCTATCATGTGTGATACTGTGTGCTGAGCTGTGTATCTAATCCTATCATGTGTGATACTGTCTGCTGAGATGTGTATCTAATCCTATCATGTGTGATACTGTCTGCTGAGATGTGTATCTAATCCTATCATGTGTGATACTGTCTGCTGAGATGTGTATCTAATCCTATCGTGTGATACTGTGTGCTGAGCTGTGTAACTAATCCTATAATGTGTGATACTGTCGGATGAGCTGTGTATCTAATCCTATCATGTGTGATACTGTCTGTTGAGCTATGTATCTAATCCTATCATGTGTGATACTGTCGGATGAGCTGTGTATCTAATCCTATCATGTGTGATACTGTCTGCTGAGCTGTGTATCTAATCCTATCATGTGTGATACTGTCTGCTGAGATGTGTATCTAATCCTATCATGTGTGATACTGCCTGCTGAGATGTGTATCTAAGCCTATCATGTGTAATACTGTCTGCTGAGCTGTGTATCTAATCCTATCATGTGTGATACTGTCTGCTGAGATGTGTATCTAATCCTATCATGTGTGATACTGCCTGCTGAGATGTGTATCTAAGCCTATCATGTGTAATACTGTCTGCTGAGCTGTGTATCTAATCCTATCATGTGTGATACTGTCTGCTGAGCCTCTGTATCTAATCCTATCATGTGTGATACTGTGTGCTGAGCTGTGTATCTAATCCTATCATGTGTGATACTGTCTGCTGAGATGTGTATCTAATCCTATCATGTGTGATACTGTGTGCTGAGCTGTGTATCTAATCCTATCATGTGTGATACTGTCTGCTGAGATGTGTATCTAATCCTATCATGTGTGATACTGTCTGCTGAGATGTGTATCTAATCCTATCGTGTGATACTGTGTGCTGAGCTGTGTAACTAATCCTATAATGTGTGATACTGTCGGATGAGCTGTGTATCTAATCCTATCATGTGTGATACTGTCTGCTGAGCTATGTATCTAATCCTATCATGTGTGATACTGTCGGATGAGCTGTGTATCTAATCCTATCATGTGTGATACTGTCTGCTGAGCTGTGTATCTAATCCTATCATGTGTGATACTGTCTGCTGAGATGTGTATCTAATCCTATCGTGTGATACTGTGTGCTGAGCTGTGTAACTAATCCTATAATGTGTGATACTGTCGGATGAGCTGTGTATCTAATCCTATCAAGTGTGATACTGTCTGCTGAGCTGTGTATCTAATCCTATCATGTGTGATACTGTCTGCTGAGATGTGTATCTAATCCTATCATGTGTGATACTGTCTGCTGAGATGTGTATCTAATCCTATCATGTGTGATACTGTCTGCTGAGATGTGTATCTAATCCTATCGTGTGATACTGTGTGCTGAGCTGTGTAACTAATCCTATAATGTGTGATACTGTCGGATGAGCTGTGTATCTAATCCTATCATGTGTGATACTGTCTGCTGAGCTATGTATCTAATCCTATCATGTGTGATACTGTCGGATGAGCTGTGTATCTAATCCTATCATGTGTGATACTGTCTGCTGAGCTGTGTATCTAATCCTATCATGTGTGATACTGTCTGCTGAGATGTGTATCTAATCCTATCGTGTGATACTGTGTGCTGAGCTGTGTAACTAATCCTATAATGTGTGATACTGTCGGATGAGCTGTGTATCTAATCCTATCATGTGTGATACTGTCTGCTGAGCTGTGTATCTAATCCTATCATGTGTGATACTGTCGGATGAGCTGTGTATCTAATCCTATCATGTGTGATACTGTGTGCTGAGCTGTGTATCTAATCCTATCATGTGTGATACTGTTGGATGAGCTGTGTATCTAAACTAATTTTGTTTTTCACAAATGGACTATACTCTATGTGTCATGTTATCATGTGAAGTTACAGCTTGAGCATTTCCACTCCTTTGGGTCGGTTCCTTTGGTCTCAAAATAAAAAGGATGTGGAAAAACTGGAATGTTATTAAAAGGTCTCTTGTCCTTTAGGAGTCCAACGTTTCCCAGGACACTACAAGGTTGGGGTAGACATTCACCTCCTCGCCCCGACACCCTTACTAGGAGGGATAATGAGTAGCTCCAGGCAAGAGAACCTATTGCCCTTTAATTAAAACGGGAGTGAGTCAGGTGGGAAGTGACTTATGGGATACAATGAGGTCAAATGTGAAAGGGGAACTTGTTTTAGATATATGACGGGTATAGAATAAGAGGGGGGGGGGTGATTAGCGGCTCCGGAACGAACAGGCCTGAAATCCCAATAAGTGGAAATCCTGCCCAGATGACAACTTGGGGCTGATGTGTATTTTATATGTAATTATAGGGAAAGTCATGTCATGCAGAACTTGACCTCTCTACAACGTGGCACCAAACCCTAATGAGGAGCAATCATCAAATGTCAAGCAACTTCCATAATCTAATATATTGTATATGACTTTATATTGACTTGTAAGCAGGGTGTATGCACCGCAATGGGGGCCCCTGAGGGCACCACAAGGTTAGCACAGAAGGGAGGAGGGGGTAAAGGTCCCTCAGGATCAGGGGGTGTAATGACTTAAACAACCACCAGGGGATGCTAGAGTTTACTGTGGGGACCATGTCCAGGACCGGTGACCCTGCGTTGCTACATGGCCCTGCAGCTTGTACTCCGGCTTCACTATCAGCTGCTGCAGAAACGTATAAAATCTTCATTTATGTCATAAATAAAATATCACAGGATTATTGGGAAACCCGCCGTGTTTTATAGCACGCGCCTGTGAGAGGGAAAGTCTGTATATTATTACAATATTATATATTCTACATCCATCCGCTGAATGAAACATCTTTTATTGACAAACACTTTGTTTCCTTTTGTCACAATGTAACAAATAATGGAAACGTTATAAATTGTAACAAGTTCTTCCACATCCTTAAAGGGGAATCTCAGACTATGGCATAAGAGTGTCGTTATGGTGTACGTCGGGGCAATATGTGTCTACGTACTTTATTTTACTGAATGGAATATAAGGAGACTACGCTACTCCATATACAGGCATCCAGTATAAAGGAATGCATTCTTTACAATGGGACCCTATGGGCGACATATGCCGCTGGGTGCCTATACACAATGGCAGATCATCATTAGGGCGTTTTGGGTGCGACAATCCTGCACTGTGTATGTCCTGCAAAAGGACCTGCAGACAAAGTCACATGACCTTATGTCTGCAGTTCTTATTACAGTTTAGAGACCTGCTGGTCACATGACCGCAGGTCCTAGAACAGCCACAAGAGAGCAGACTGTGAGGTGAGGTGCTAGGTCAGTACAAAAGGATGGATTTGTTTAAGTGGTCTGGGGTCCTTATTTAGGCGATCTGGTCTGGCCTCTGTATTAAAGGGTCTGGTCTGGGGGTCTGTATTAGTTTAAGGGGTCTGAGGTCTATATTTAGGGGGTCTGGTCTGGGGTCTGTATTTAGGGGTCTGGTCTGGGGTCTATATTAGCTTATGGGCTCTGTATTTGGGGGGCCTGGTCTGGGGTCTTAGTATTCGTTTATGAGTCTGTATTTAGAGGGTCTGTATTTATTTAGGGGTCTGTATTTAGGGTGTCTGTATTAGTCTAGGGGGTCTGTTCTGGGGTCTGTATTTGTTTAGGAGGGTCCGTTCTGGGGACTGCAATGGTTTAGAAGGTCTGGGGTCTGTAAGTATTCTAGGATCTGGTCTGGGGTCTGAATTTATTAGTCTCAGTAAAAGGGGATGTCCGGGCACATCGATAGGTCATCAGTATAAAAAAAACGGTCCGTGCCCGGACAACCCCTTTAATGTATGGGACGGGGCCTTGGTGTCTGAATTTTTGTGTTTCTATAGGGGCTGGAAATGGCTGCATAAGTGATGGGCAAAGATATCTCATCAGGAGAAGTCGCCATAACGGTCTGTGTCAGATGGAGAAGAAAAGAGAGCGACTCCCATCAGAGAAGACGTCACTTGTGAGTCACTGGATCTATAGAGGAGCTGTCCCCTATCCTGACATGTCTGTCGTAGGAAATCCTTGTATTCCACATAAAGTCTTTGTGTATCCAGGACTAATAGACAATGTGTGTTACCATTCCCATTGTCAGGAGGATGTGTCCCTACACAGTGTGATACTGTCAGCGATGGTTGGAGACTGTCAGTATGTAGGTACAAAGTCCTTTGACAAGGGGAGTCGCAACAACCATTTGTCAATGCTCACACAAAAAGGTGTTCACTATAGACACGGCAGAGCGGCGGTGGGGAAGGGGGGCCCAAGCTTGTGGAACAGTCTAGGGCCTATGGTCTACTTAATCCGCCACTGCGTATATCAGAGCCTTTCGTTTGAAGTATCGGCAGAAAGTGGCATGTGTCGCCCATGGGCTCCTATTGTAAAAAGAAACACCGTGCGGTATACTTATATATATATATTGGATGTCTCGGTAGTCGACTACACTATTTAAGACAGTTTTAGAAAAAAATAAGTTTGCCAACACATACCCCCAACATATGCTAAATGGGCACTCTTGGGTGAATAGGGTCCTTTTCATCAGTGTATGCGTTCGGTGGAGCTTTCCAGCACATGCACTGAATGTAGCGAATAAACGTGTGTGAACAGCGCCTAACATGTATCTGTCTGAAATCCAGGCGCAGCTCATAGAGTATTGGCTATACTGGATACATTGTAATAAACCCTCAGCAGGGATAAGTATTAGGTCTATACAGATTTTCAGGCTCTAGATGTAAAAATTAATTCACTGAAAGCAGAGGTTTTGAAAATGGCAATGAATTGAAACCAAAAGTATATTAGAAAGTTGCAGAACTTCTTATTATTGGATGAATAAACTTTCTTAACATCAGGCCTTTAACTTGACATTCTTCACTTTTGTTACAGTGTTATTAAGAAATGTAATTTTGATTGTTTATTGATACGAGAGCGGTGCGAAGAACGTACGATTGTGATAGTGAGAAAAGATAATCATAGGGGCTGGTAAGGAGAATGCCAATGGGGGGAATATAATGAGTCACAGGGCTGGAAAGGATAATGGCAGAGGGTATGACAAGAGGCGGCACAAGCACGGCATAATTGGAAGGAAAGGTTGGAAATTGAATGACATGGAGGGTGGGGGAGGGGATCTTCAGAACCGCATCACATTCCGCCTCCCAGGATGATGATGATGGGTCCTTAGTCTTAGAAATTGTAAATGACTTTTAGCCGCGTCTTCCTCGTGCCAAGGAGATTGCTCTGCCCCTGGTTCCATCCTGTGCGTCTTTCCTTCCCTCACCGCCGCCGCTCGTCTCTCCAGCTGCTGTATTTTCTGGCTGGTAATTAGTCGACTCCTTTTTCCAATCACTCGGTATTGTTGACTGAACTCGCTCCGACTTTCATCATTTCCGAGAAAGTTTAAATATCATTTGGTAGAAGTAATTTCATCTCCCAGCGAGCGCGGGTCACGTGACGGCGCTGTCACACACACATCACATGCTCATTGCGCTTTCCGTAAATTATCTGAGATGAAAAAGGGGCGGAATAGTAATGTTCACCCCCGCACCCGCTCAGCTGTCTGCCAGATCTGAGGGGTCTTCATTCTATTCAATATTCTGCAAGAGCATCCAAATGAAATGATGTGAGATCTTCCCGGAGGAGGGGGAGGGGATGAGGCTCATCGCTTGTGTTTGCGGATGGATTTAGGGGGTTTAGACTCTAATCCCGCTCCTCACCGCATCATAACTATATAGGGACGAGGCCAATGTCACATTGTTCTGTTCTTTCAGAATATATTCGATGATGGCGCAAAAGGAAAAAAAGGGGAGGGGCCTGTCACATATTTCCTGTAGGTTTTCCTTGATTTAAAACAGGTGGGTGAATGCCTGACTAATAGGGAGATTAGATTGTAAGCTCCAGAGAGCCAGGACTACCCATCATCCTTGGACACCTGACCGTGAATCTTCACCTTTTATTATAACACTTTAAGGTCTAACATTCTGCACTAAGTAATTTCTTAATACATCTTTATAGCGATCAGAGCTCTGCTTTTTTTTATACAGAGCTCCAAATCCCCTGCATACAAATAAAGTTACATGGTTACATTCTTCTACCTGCAGCCACCACAAGGGGGAGCTTACTGCATACTGATTATACATTGAACTCGATAAAAAGACAGTATGCAGTAAGATCCTAAGTTCCCCTAGCGGTGGCTACAGGCAGCAGTATATTATCATGTAACTCTATGGGAGCTGTATATATCTATATGTAGTGTGCTCCCCCTAGTGGTTGCTGCAGGCAGCAGTATATTATCATGTAACTCTATGGGAGCTGTATATATATCTGTATGTAGTGAGCTCCCCCTAGTGGTGGCTGCAGGCAGCAGTATATTATCATGTAACTCTATGGGAGCTGTATATATCTGTATGTAGTGAGCTCCCCCTAGTGGTGGCTGCAGGCAGCAGTATATTATCATATAACTCTATCGGAGCTGTATATATCTGTATGTAGTGAGCTTCCCCTAGTGGTGGCTGCAGGCAGCAGAAGGTTATCATGTAACTCTATGAGAGCTGTATATATCTGTATGTAGTGAGCTTCCCCTAGTGGAGGCTGCAGGCAGCAGAATGTTATCATGTAACTCTATGAGAGCTGTATATATCTGTATGTAGTGAGCTCCCCCTAGTGGTGATTGCAAGCAGCAGAATGTTATCATGTAACTCTATTGAAGCTGTATATATCTGTATGTAGTGAGCTCCCCCTAGTAGTGATTGCAGGCAGCAGAATGTTATGATGTAACTCTATTGAAGCTGTATATATCTGTATGTAGTGAGCTCCCCCTAGTAGTGACTGCAGGCCGCAGAATGTTATCATGTATCTCTATGGGAGCTGTATATATCTGTATGCAGTTACCTCCCCCTAGTGGTGACTGCCGGCAGCAGAATGTTATTATGTAACTCTAGGGGGGCTGTATATATCTGTATGTAGTGAGCTCCGCCTAGTGGAGGCTGCAGGCAGCAGAATATTATCATGTAACTCTATGGGAGCTGTATATATCTGTATGTAGTGAGCTCCCCCTAGTGGTGACTGCAGGCAGTAGAATGTTATCATGTAACTCTATGGGAGCGGTATATATCTGTATGTAGTGAGCTCCCCCTAGTGGTGGCTGCAGGCAGCAGAATGTTATCATGTAACTCTATGGGAGCTGTATATATCTGTATGTAATGAGCGCCCCCTAGTGGTGGCTGCAGGCCGCAGAATGTTATCATGTAACTCTATGAGAGCTGTATATATCTGTATGAAGAATCATAGCGGAAATCTGCGTCAGCTCCTTACTAGCGTAGATTTTCCCTTCTGGCGCATGGACAGCCAAAGGTGGCTCAAATTTATTTAGAGTTTTGCGCTTCTTAATGAATTTATCGCATCTTCGTGCAGGAGCGGTCGCTCTTATGAAACGTGAGTCTAAGTAAATCTCCCCGGTTGAGTTTCAGTTCCTCGGCTTTGGTGGAGTTTTCTTTTCTTCTGCGATATTTCTTATGTTATCAAAGTCTTTAAGTAAATATGATCGGACGGATCCGTCGCCGCAGGTCCCGCCCTCCTTTATAATATTCTTTATGTGTTTGAGGTGGATATGGAATTTCTGTAACAATCAAACTCCCCGTAAAGCGCACGCAGCAGCCTCCCCCTCATGGCACGTTATAATAGGTCACACGACAAATGTTGATACTTTATGTTACATTAATAATAATAATAGCGCAAAATCCACAGAAAGCGAAAGCAGCGCCGGAAACAACAAACAAACTATTCATATGAAGAAATACAATTCCTCCAGCTACCGAGCAGCGGGGGAAGGGTTTATAATCCCGGTAATTGTACAGTTGTAGAGAACGCAAATACAAACACAAAGTATACGTGTCACAGCGGGCGTCCTGATATATGTGTGTGTCAGTGTCTATGTATACAGTATATATGTGTGTGTGTCACTGTCTATGTATACAGTATATATGTGTGTGTGTCAGTGTCTATGTATACAGTATATATATGTGTGTGTGTCAGTGTCTATGTATACAGTATATATATGTGTGTGTCAGTGTCTATGTATACAGTATATATGTGTGTGTGTCAGTGTCTATGTATACAGTATATATGTGTGTGTGTCACTGTCTATGTATACAGTATATATATGTGTGTGTCAGTGTCTATGTATACAGTATATATATGTGTGTGTGTCAGTGTCTATGTATACAGTATATGTGTGTGTGTGTGTGTGTGTGTGTGTGTGTGTGTGTGTGTGTCAGTGTCTATGTATACAGTATATGTGTGTGTGTGTCAGTGTCTATGTATACAGTATATATGTGTGTGTCAGTGTCTATGTATACAGTATATATGTGTGTGTCAGTGTCTATGTATACAGTATATATGTGTGTGTCAGTGTCTATGTATACAGTATATATGTGTGTGTCAGTGTCTATGTATACAGTATATATGTGTGTGTCAGTGTCTATGTATACAGTATATATGTGTGCGTCAGTGTCTATGTATACAGTATATATGTGTGCGTCAGTGTCTATGTATACAGTATATATGTGTGTGTCAGTGTCTATGTATACAGTATATATGTGTGTCAGTGTCTATGTATACAGTATATATGTGTGTGTCAGTGTCTATGTATACAGTATATGTGTGTGTGTCAGTGTCTATGTATACAGTATATATGTGTGTGTGTGTGTGTGTGTGTCAGTGTCTATGTATACAGTATATGTGTGTGTGTCAGTGTCTATGTATACAGTATATATGTGTGTGTCAGTGTCTATGTATACAGTATATATGTGTGTGTCAGTGTCTATGTATACAGTATATATGTGTGTGTCAGTGTCTATGTATACAGTATATATGTGTGTGTCAGTGTCTATGTATACAGTATATATGTGTGTGTCAGTGTCTATGTATACAGTATATATGTGTGTCAGTGTCTATGTATACAGTATATATGTGTGTGTCAGTGTCTATGTATACAGTATATGTGTGTGTGTCAGTGTCTATGTATACAGTATATATGTGTGTGTGTGTGTGTGTGTGTGTGTGTGTGTGTGTGTGTGTCAGTGTCTATGTATACAGTATATATGTGTGTGTCAGTGTCTATGTATACAGTATATGTGTGTGTGTCAGTGTCTATGTATACAGTATATATGTGTGTGTCAGTGTCTATGTATACAGTATATATGTGTGTGTGTGTGTGTGTGTGTCAGTGTCTATGTATACAGTATATGTGTGTGTGTGTCAGTGTCTATGTATACAGTATATATGTGTGTGTCAGTGTCTATGTATACAGTATATATGTGTGTGTCAGTGTCTATGTATACAGTATATATGTGTGTCAGTGTCTATGTATACAGTAT
Organism: Rhinoderma darwinii; assembly: GCF_050947455.1. Classification (NCBI taxonomy): domain Eukaryota; kingdom Metazoa; phylum Chordata; class Amphibia; order Anura; family Rhinodermatidae; genus Rhinoderma; species Rhinoderma darwinii. The sequence continues at coordinate 141,957,159 of NC_134693.1, forward strand.
ATATGTGTGTGTCAGTGTCTATGTATACAGTATATGTGTGTGTGTCAGTGTCTATGTATACAGTATATATGTGTGTGTGTGTGTGTGTGTGTGTGTGTGTGTGTGTGTGTGTGTGTCAGTGTCTATGTATACAGTATATATGTGTGTGTCAGTGTCTATGTATACAGTATATGTGTGTGTGTCAGTGTCTATGTATACAGTATATATGTGTGTGTCAGTGTCTATGTATACAGTATATATATGTGTGTGTCAGTGTCTATGTATACAGTATATGTGTGTGTGTCAGTGTCTATGTATACAGTATATGTGTGTGTGTGTCAGTGTCTATGTATACAGTATATATATATGGGTGTGTGTCAGTGTCTATGTATACAGTATATATATGTGTGTGTGTCAGTGTCTATGTATACAGTATGTGTGTGTGTGTCAGTGTCTATGTATACAGTATGTGTGTGTGTCACTGTCTATGTATACAGTATATATGTGTGTGTCAGTGTCTATGTATACAGTATATATGTGTGTGTGTCAGTGTCTATGTATACAGTATATATGTGTGTGTCAGTGTCTATGTATACAGTATATATGTGTGTGTCAGTGTCTATGTATACAGTATATATGTGTGTGTCAGTGTCTATGTATACAGTATATATGTGTGTGTCAGTGTCTATGTATACAGTATATATGTGTGTCAGTGTCTATGTATACAGTATATATGTGTGTGTCAGTGTCTATGTATACAGTATATGTGTGTGTGTCAGTGTCTATGTATACAGTATATATGTGTGTGTGTGTGTGTGTGTGTGTGTGTGTGTCAGTGTCTATGTATACAGTATATATGTGTGTGTCAGTGTCTATGTATACAGTATATGTGTGTGTGTCAGTGTCTATGTATACAGTATATATGTGTGTGTCAGTGTCTATGTATACAGTATATATGTGTGTGTGTGTGTGTCAGTGTCTATGTATACAGTATATGTGTGTGTGTGTCAGTGTCTATGTATACAGTATATATGTGTGTGTCAGTGTCTATGTATACAGTATATATGTGTGTGTCAGTGTCTATGTATACAGTATATATGTGTGTCAGTGTCTATGTATACAGTATATATGTGTGTGTCAGTGTCTATGTATACAGTATATGTGTGTGTGTCAGTGTCTATGTATACAGTATATATGTGTGTGTGTGTGTGTGTGTGTGTGTGTGTGTGTGTGTCAGTGTCTATGTATACAGTATATATGTGTGTGTCAGTGTCTATGTATACAGTATATGTGTGTGTGTCAGTGTCTATGTATACAGTATATATGTGTGTGTCAGTGTCTATGTATACAGTATATATATGTGTGTGTCAGTGTCTATGTATACAGTATATGTGTGTGTGTCAGTGTCTATGTATACAGTATATGTGTGTGTGTGTCAGTGTCTATGTATACAGTATATATATATGGGTGTGTGTCAGTGTCTATGTATACAGTATATATATGTGTGTGTGTCAGTGTCTATGTATACAGTATGTGTGTGTGTGTCAGTGTCTATGTATACAGTATATATGTGTGTGTCAGTGTCTATGTATACAGTATATATGTGTGTGTCAGAGTCTATGTATACAGTATATATGTGTGTGTGTCAGTGTCTATGTATACAGTATATGTGTGTGTGTGTGTGTCAGTGTCTATGTATACAGTATATATATATGTGTGTGTCAGTGTCTATGTATACAGTATATATATGTGTGTGTCAGTGTCTATGTATACAGTATATATGTGTGTGTGTGTGTGTGTCTATGTATACAGTATATATGTGTGTGTGTGTGTGTGTGTGTGTGTGTGTGTGTCAGTGTCTATGTATACAGTATATATATGTGTGTGTCAGTGTCTATGTATACAGTATATATGTGTGTGTGTGTGTGTGTGTCTATGTATACAGTATATATGTGTGTGTGTGTGTGTGTGTGTGTCTATGTATACAGTATATATGTGTGTGTGTGTGTGTGTGTCTATGTATACAGTATATATGTGTGTGTGTGTGTCTATGTATACAGTATATATGTGTGTGTCAGTGTCTATGTATACAGTATATGTGTGTGTGTCAGTGTCTATGTATACAGTATATATGTGTGTGTCAGTGTCTATGTATACAGTATATATGTGTGTGTGTCACTGTCTATGTATACAGTATATATGTGTGTGTCAGTGTCTATGTATACAGTATATATGTGTGTGTCAGTGTCTATGTATACAGTATATATGTGTGTGTCAGTGTCTATGTATACAGTATATATGTGTGTGTCAGTGTCTATGTATACAGTATATATGTGTGTGTCAGTGTCTATGTATACAGTATATGTGTGTGTGTGTGTCAGTGTCTATGTATACAGTATATGTGTGTGTGTCAGTGTCTATGTATACAGTATATGTGTGTGTGTCAGTGTCTATGTATACAGTATATATGTGTGTGTCAGTGTCTATGTATACAGTATATATGTGTGTGTCAGTGTCTATGTATACAGTATATATGTGTGTGTGTGTGTGTGTGTCAGTGTCTATGTATACAGTATATGTGTGTGTGTGTCAGTGTCTATGTATACAGTATATGTGTGTGTGTGTCAGTGTCTATGTATACAGTATATATATGTGTGTGTGTCAGTGTCTATGTATACAGTATATGTGTGTGTGTCAGTGTCTATGTATACAGTATATATGTGTGTGTCAGTGTCTATGTATACAGTATATATGTGTGTGTCACTGTCTATGTATACAGTATATATGTGTGTGTCAGTGTCTATGTATACAGTATATATATGTGTGTGTCAGTGTCTATGTATACAGTATATATGTGTGTGTGTCAGTGTCTATGTATACAGTATATATGTGTGTGTGTCAGTGTCTATGTATACAGTATATATGTGTGTGTCAGTGTCTATGTATACAGTATATATGTGTGTGTCACTGTCTATGTATACAGTATATATGTGTGTGTCAGTGTCTATGTATACAGTATATATGTGTGTGTGTCAGTGTCTATGTATACAGTATATATGTGTGTGTGTGTCAGTGTCTATGTATACAGTATATGTGTGTGTGTCAGTGTCTATGTATACAGTATGTGTGTGTGTGTCAGTGTCTATGTATACAGTATATATGTGTGTGTGTCAGTGTCTATGTATACAGTATATATGTGTGTGTGTCAGTGTCTATGTATACAGTATATGTGTGTGTGTGTCAGTGTCTATGTATACAGTATATATGTGTGTGTGTCAGTGTCTATGTATACAGTATATGTGTGTGTGTGTCAGTGTCTATGTATACAGTATGTGTGTGTGTGTCAGTGTCTATGTATACAGTATATATGTGTGTGTCAGTGTCTATGTATACAGTATATATGTGTGTGTCAGTGTCTATGTATACAGTATATATGTGTGTGTCAGTGTCTATGTATACAGTATATGTGTGTGTGTGTCAGTGTCTATGTATACAGTATGTGTGTGTGTCAGTGTCTATGTATACAGTATATATATGTGTGTGTGTCAGTGTCTATGTATACAGTATATATGTGTGTGTCAGTGTCTATGTATACAGTATATATGTGTGTGTCAGTGTCTATGTATACAGTATATATGTGTGTGTGTGTGTCAGTGTCTATGTATACAGTATATATGTGTGTGTCAGTGTCTATGTATACAGTATATATGTGTGTGTGTGTGTCAGTGTCTATGTATACAGTATATATGTGTGTGTCAGTGTCTATGTATACAGTATATATGTGTGTGTCAGTGTCTATGTATACAGTATATGTGTGTGTGTCAGTGTCTATGTATACAGTATATATGTGTGTGTCAGTGTCTATGTATACAGTATATATGTGTGTGTGTGTGTGTGTGTGTCAGTGTCTATGTATACAGTATATATGTGTGTGTCAGTGTCTATGTATACAGTATATATGTGTGTGTGTGTGTGTGTGTGTGTGTGTCAGTGTCTATGTATACAGTATATATGTGTGTGTCAGTGTCTATGTATACAGTATATATGTGTGTGTGTGTGTGTGTGTCAGTGTCTATGTATACAGTATATATATATGTGTGTGTCAGTGTCTATGTATACAGTATATGTGTGTGTGTCAGTGTCTATGTATACAGTATATGTGTGTGTGTCAGTGTCTATGTATACAGTATATATGTGTGTGTCACTGTCTATGTATACAGTATATATATGTGTGTGTCAGTGTCTATGTATACAGTATATGTGTGTGTGTCAGTGTCTATGTATACAGTATATATGTGTGTCAGTGTCTATGTATACAGTATATATGTGTGTGTCAGTGTCTATGTATACAGTATATGTGTGTGTGTCAGTGTCTATGTATACAGTATATATGTGTGTGTGTGTGTGTGTGTGTGTGTGTGTGTGTGTGTGTGTGTGTGTGTGTGTGTGTGTGTGTGTGTGTGTCAGTGTCTATGTATACAGTATATATGTGTGTATCTGGGTGTGTTTGTTAGCATCATGTGTACAACCATGCTCCTGTTAGGCTTAGATACAGTAGCTCAGGAGACGTTATCACACATGATAAGATTAGATACAGCAGCACAGCAGACAGTACCACACATGATAGGATTAGATACAGCGGCCCAGCAGACAGTATCACACATGATAGGATTAGATACACAGCTCAGCAGACAGTATCACACATGATAGGATTAGATACACAGCTCAGCAGACAGTATCACACATTATAGGATTAGATACACAGCTCAGCAGACAGTATCACACATGATAGGATTAGATACAGCGGCCCAGCAGACAGTATCACACATGATAGGATTAGATACAGCGGCTCAGCAGACAGTATCACACATGATAGGATTAGATACACAGCTCAGCAGACAGTATCACACATGATGGGATTAGATACACAGCTCAGCAGACAGTATCACACATAATAGGATTAGATACACAGCTCAGCAGACAGTATCACACATGATAGGATTAGATACAGCGGCTCAGCAGACAGTATCACACATGATAGGATTAGATACAGCGGCTCAGCAGACAGTATCACACATAATAGGATTAGATACACAGCTCAGCAGACAGTATCACACATGATAGGATTAGATACAGCGGCTCAGCAGACAGTATCACACATGATAGGATTAGATACAGCGGCTCAGCAGACAGTATCACACATAATAGGATTAGATACACAGCTCAGCAGACAGTATCACACATGGCAGGATTAGATACATAGCTCAGCAGGCAGTATCACACATGATAGGATTAGATACAGCGGCTCAGCAGACAGTATCACACATGATAGGATTAGATACACAGCTCAGCAGACAGTATCACACATGGCAGGATTAGATACACCAACTAAGCAGTACCAGTACCTGGGTCTATATATTGTGTTTCCTTCACTATATATATAATTATCCGTGACCTTTGGACTCATCTCCCTCATTATTCTCTCTGATTTTCGTGGCCTCAGGACGCAGACCATGTGACTGACTCTATATTGATCCTGGGCGCCTGTCGCTGACCACGCGTGGCCCTGGATCCAGGTGTCCCTCATCTTGCAGCAGATCAGGTTCTCCGGGACTTTTTTTTACTTTCCAGGTTATTATCTGACATTTCTCACCCACTTTCCACTTATCTTTCACCCTTTTATTCAAATGTCGCGCGGCCGCCCCATTTATTAACGACCCCTCCACTGTTATCACTGCTGAATGAGTCCACAAGTCCTGGACCACCGGATTGTGGGGATTGATGGAATGAACCATCACCAGCGGGGGCCTCATGATCAATAGGACCCGCTCCACCTTATTTACACCCCTGTAGGGCAGATTGTAAACCATTTGGCGGCCCTCAAGCTGTGGGGGTATTATATATTCTATATATTCTATGCTGGGGCAGATCACAGACGACCTCCGACTCCTGGGATAATCTTCATTTTATAAAATTATTTTGCATTTGTCGTTTTTCTGTCCTTTCCCCAATTCCTCAAATATAAACATCAGAACGACCTTGTACGACCTTCCGGCCACATTGCTGGCGTGTTGTTCCGGGGCATCTCATAACGGAGCGGCGGGCGGCTCTTGCATGGGACTGCCCTGCTCCCCTGGCGGATTATTGCTGAATTTCCTCTGAGAAATAAATTCTTTACCAGACAGAAAACCTTGAGCCGCAGCCGAGGACACGAGTTCATTGCCGCAGAGACGTGGCCCGGAGTCGTGGCTGAATTATCTCACTTTTATTTTCTTCTGCATTAAAGCAAATGACACAGAATCTTCCGGATAAAGTAACGAAAATTTCCCAATAAGATACCCAATAAATGTATCATACAGACATTGATTACACGCCTTATATCTGATCCCAAGAAAGCTGGGTGACAACTATTATGGCTGCCATTACAACTCCCACCGTGGTTATCACACAGCCTTTCCAAGGTCCTGAAAAGCCATATTGCACCAATTATAAGACACCCTTTCCTGACTGCAGGGGGGCAGCATTGTGTCAGATATGCCCATCCCTGTGCCAAGCTGTGGACTCTAGTGTTAGTCTGGCATGGTGTGGAGTACTGGGAGGTGGATACTATGGGGTCTTCTGTACACTGGCATTATAATCAGGCTTACAGTGTGGGCATTACTAGAGGCTGTCACTATGAGAATGACAATATGGCACTTTGGGGTCTTTTGAGAGGCTGAGACTATCGTGATTACTTTGAGACTGGCATTATGGGCATCATTACGAGACTGACACTATGGGCACTATTTATCAATATGGGCACTACTATATGGCTTACAATATCGGAACTAAAGCCTTGCACTCTGGGGACGTTTGAGAGGCTGGCCCTATGTGGTTAACTGTGAGATTGGCATAATGGACATTAGAATTAGGTTGACACTATGGGCATTACTAAAGAGCTGTCACTACGGGAACTAATATATGGCCCTTTGGGAACTTTTGGGAGACAAACTTGGGGTCTACATTGAGACTGGCATTATGGGCATCATTATGAGGCTGACGCTATGGGCACGACTTATCACTATGGGCAATACTGGGCTTACAATATGAGAAGTAAACCTGGCACTCTGGGGACTTTTGAGAGGCTGGCCCTACGGGATTTACTGTGAGACTGGCATTATGGGCATTAGAATAAGGTTGACACTATGGGCACTACTATATGGCACTTTGGAGATATTTGGGAGCCTGAAACTATGGGGTCTACTGTGAGACCGGCATCATTATGAGGTTGGCATTATGGGCATTACTTTAATGGGAGCTAAAACCAGATACTATGGGGACTTATGGGAGGCTGAAACTATGGGGTCTACTGTGAGACTGGCATGTTGGGCATCATTATGAGGTTGGCACTTTGGGCACTACTGTGAGTATTGTCTTGAGGGTATGAGGGGGTAACAGCACACTAAGCGCTCCAGAGAAACCGCTCCCGCTTTCCTATTTTTAGTTGGGGGGTCGCTGTTCTACCATCTCGGGCAGCAGTAAATTGGGGGGTAGTTGTGTTGCTGGATGATAAACCTTCCTTTCAGGAGTCTGGGAAAGTTGGGTGACGATCGTCAGGGGCTGTGTGATATCCATCTCATGACTTTGTATTTTACTCTCCGGTTATTTTTATTTGATTTTTCCTTATCATTATAATATGTTTTATTTCTTTTTTTACCATTCTCCTGAGTGTTTTGCGGGATTCTTGCAGCTCGCGGTCGCCGCTCCTCGTCCTCCGAATATTGTTTATTTCGTGTTTGTGATTTATATAATCAGCCCAGCAGTGCACCCGCAGAACGCCGACTCCTGGTGGGCACTTCATGCTGTCGTCACTCGCTGCCCACACATATTTTGCTACTTTTCAGCCATTTTTTGCGGTGCGGGGGCTTCAGTCAGAGGGACGGACGGTTCTAGTTGAGGGTTTTTAGATGTCACAATTCCTTTCGCCCAGTTTCCTAGAGACCTCGTTCGCAATTTCATTTCATTGATGACTGCTGTGAGTGTTTGTGAGTGTTTGTGAGTGTTTGAGTGTTCGCAGCTGCTATTAAAAAAAACCTTCATTTTGCAATGACGAGAAGAGAAGTCGCCATGGACGTAACGATTATGATCTAAAGGACAGCGACAATTAATAAAAAGGACCCGTCCCCTCCCCTGACACGTCTGTTTTAGTAAATAACCGTATTCATCATGAAATAACTATTCTGGAGTATCTTTTCTTAGAACTCTACATTGTACCGTTCCTCTGTTATTCCTCCTAGAAATTTAGGAATAAATTGATAACTGGGTGTTACCACTTGAGGGTGTGTCCCTACACAGACTGAAACTGCCCAATCAGTGCTGACAGAGGAGACTTTGACAAGGGGAATGGAAACACCCAAGTGTTAATTTATTTCTAAATTTCTAGGAGGAATAATAGAGGAACGACACAATGTAAAGTTCTAAGAAAATATGTTCCAGAATTGTATTTTGTGGAGAATACAAGTATTTACTAAAACAGACACTTCAGGAAAGGTGCAGCGATCAGATGCTCTGGTTGCCGCCGGGGTATCGGACGTCCATGCCAGAAGCAGATGGCTCCGGTCACAGAGTAGCGGCCGAGCTGCAGTCTTCAAGTGACTAGGAGCAGAGCTGCAGTTCTGCAGCACGGCCGCTATGCAATGTACGGAGTCAACTGCTTCCAGCTTCAACTACTGTGTACCCTGCTTCACATCTGGCGCCCGGAATCAGCCAGATCAACTGATCGGTGCGGGGTCTAGGTGTCTGACCCCCCCCCCCCAATCATAAACTGATGACATGTTCTGTGGATAGGTCATCAGTTGGCCGTTCATGGACAACCCCTTTAAGAGTAAAATAAAAAGACATTGTAATAAAATGTTACTCGTATCGTACACCGCTGCTCCGTATGGGGCCTCTGTATAGACCGGCGCCTAGGGCATCACTATGGACACAACACCACAGGGGCTTAGTCCATACACGGGCCCTACGGGGACTAGTAGCAGCCCCCCTGTAGATAGCTCCAGATACAGCCCCCTGTAGATAGCGCCACACACAGCCCCCTGTAGATAGCTCCACACACAGCCCCCTGTAGATAGCGCCACACACAGCCCCCCTGTAGATAGCTCCACACACAGCCCCCCTGTACATAGCGCCAGACACAGCCCCCCTGTAGATAGCTCCACACACAGCCCCCCTGTAGATAGCACCACACACAGCCCCCCTGTAGATAGCACCACACACAGCCCCCCTGTACATAGCGCCAGACACAGCCCCCCTGTAGATAGCTCCACACACAGCCCCCCTGTACATAGCGCCAGACACAGCCCCCCTGTAGATAGCTCCACACACAGCCCCCCTGTAGATAGCTCCACACACAGCCCCCCTGTACATAGCGCCAGACACAGCCCCCCTGTAGATAGCTCCACACATAGCCCCCCTGTAGATAGCACCACACACAGCCCCCCTGTAGATTGCTCCACACACAGCCCCCTGTAGATTGCTCCACACACAGCCCCCTGTAGATAGCGCCACACACAGCCCCCCTGTACATAGCTCCAGACACAGCCCCCCTGTACATAGCGCCAGATACAGCCCCCCTGTAGATAGCTCCACACACAGCCCTCCTGTAGATAGCTCCACACACAGCCCCCCTGTACATAGCGCCAGATACAGCCCCCCTGTAGATAGCGCCACACACAGCCCCCTGTAGATAGCTCCACACACAGCCCCCCTGTAGATAGCTCCAGATACAGCCCCCTGTACATAGCTCCACACACAGCCCCCCTGTAGATAGCTCCACACACAGCCCCCCTGTAGATAGCTCCAGATACAGCCCCTTGTACATAGTGCCACACACAGCCCCCCTGTACATAGCTCCACACACAGCCCCCCTGTAGATAGCTCCACACACAGCCCCCCTGTACATAGCTCCAGATACAGCCCCTTGTACATAGTGCCACACACAGCCCCCCTGTAGATAGCTCCACACACAGCCCCCCTGTAGATAGCTCCACACACAGCCCCCCTGTAGATAGCTCCACACACAGCCCCCCTGTAGGTAGCGCCACACACAGCCCCCCTGTAGATAGCTCTAGATACCGCCCCCCTGTAGATAGCGCCACACACAGCCCCCCTGTAGGTAGCGCAACACACAACCCCCCCTGTAGGTAGCGCAACACACAGCCCCTTATACTTTGTGCGGAGAGCGGTAGAGGTAGCCGGCCCTACTGCTGTCACTCACCGTCAGAAGAAGGCAGGAGTCTTGCAGCGGCGTTCTCACTGCGATCGATGCCGGCCCGGGAGTGGACCAGTCCTGTCACCTGACCGGTGAGGTCAGATGACAGGTCAGGTGACTGGACTGGTCCACTCCCGGGCCGGCATCGATCCCAGTGAGAACACCGCCGCAAGACTCCTGCCTTCTTCTGATCACTGCTGCAGTCAGCAGCGATCAGCTGATTTGATACAGCGCCCAGCGGGACATTTTGAAGATCGGGCGGGACAGTGGGACAGCGGTGAGAAACTGGGACTGTCCCGCCGGAATCGGGATGGTTGGGAGGTATGCCTAAACACCATCTGATTAAGCCTTTAGGTGCCAGGGAAATCCCAAAAAGGAAGTCAGTATGGACTCGTGTCAGGGGCACCAGACCCCCAGATCACTTTCTTAGTGATGACCGGCATTAACCTGTTCAGCGCCCTAGACAAACCGGGAAAATGACATTAACTCTTTCCCTCCCCTATAACACCTGTGACATTGGCTTTAGCCACTTCAGGAGCGTAGACCATCAAGGTGATGACCAGTAACCTCTCCCCTCCCAGAGACCACCGGAGATAACAATGTATTTACCCTACATGTGTCTGTGGGTCGGTGGGCTGCACGGAACGCGTTCACGGAAACGTCATTATTGTAGGTCCACAGATATTTTTGTTAATGAAGAATTTGAACGACCTCTATTCTCAGTCCTATAAGGACCTCGGTTTACGAGAGTCGCCTCCAGTTTCTTCCACGATCCTTCAGACAACTTTGTGCTGCATTTCTGTAACAATATTTTTTTATTGATCACGACCCCATAACCTCTGGCATTCCGTGTCTCTTCCCTGCCTGAAAGTCTACAACTAATTTGTTTCTTTCTGAGCATCTTCCATGATTTATGACTTAATAGGTCCCATAACCTTTACAGCTGGGACTTTTTCTCCTATACGATGGCCGCGGGTTTCCTACTCCGCACCTTGCTCAATCCCTATTGGTTCAAGCAATTTCCTTCAATTTCAGTCCAATTTATCTGTCTTTGTTTGTTGATGCTGTTAAAGTTGCAAGTTTTACGACTTTGAGCTGAGGTCATTTGCCTCCGCATTGTTTTGTGCAGAGTAAAGTTCTGACAGCCATTTTTGAGCCAGACACAGGTACTCGTCATATCTATCGCCAAGATCAGCGGAAAGTCTATCCACCGTCACAACGAAATATTTTGATCGTTCTAATGCATCGATAATGACAAATGAAGCAACTTTCCAACAGGTATTAATTCAAAGTTTTCTGTTTGGTGTACGCAGCTCCTGTGCAGACTTATGTGTCTTCATGGCAACCGACAAAAAATAAGCCCTTTGTAGTCCGATCCGGCTGTCATAATTCCCTCCACTTTTTGGAACCCTACCAAATGTATGTTAGTATAATGTACCGGTGAGACTATAGCAGACTACACCAGGTTTGTTTGTTGTCTGTTTCCATGGAGACACATAGGTATGTATATGAGCTGTATACACAGAACTATAGGAAATATACATTAATGACCTATTGGAAAGTTGCTTTATTTTTCATTTTAGACACATTAGGATCTGCGGCCTGGATACACACATTGATGGCCCGTTAGGGAATTTCATTTGCCTCATACTTGGATATTTGGATGTGATAGTCCATAAATAGACTGGACAATTAGACCCAAATGCAAGACCCGTTTGGTTCCTATAAAGTAAAACTAACCTCAGATGCCCAATCAGCTAATCTCATTGTAAGTATTTGTCTGGCCACCCAGACCCCCATTTATTTAATTTAGTCCTTAATCCTGATGGAACTAAATCATGTACAACCAATGGAGGCATTAGAAAAATAACATGGCATGAAGCTTAAAATAAATCTCTTCATTTTACCACTGGGGGGAGCTCAGGAGATTACTACATACTGAATATACATAGATCTCAATAATAACACAGTATACAATAAGCTCCCCCTAGTGGTGACTGCAGGCAGCAGAATTTTGTGATGTAACTCTATGGGAGCTGTATATATCTGTATGTAGTGAGCTCCCACTAATGGTGACTGCAAGCAGCAGAATGTTATCATGTAACTCTATGGGAGCTGTATATATATGTATGCAGTTAGCTCCCCCTAGTGGTGGTTACAGGCACCAGAATGTTATCATGTAACTCTATGGGAGCTGTATATATCTGTATGTAGTGAACTCCCCCTAGTGGTGGCTACAGGCAGCAGAATGTTGTCAAGTAACTCTATGGGAGCTGTATATATCTGTATGTAGTGAGCTCCCCCTAGTGCTGGCTACAGGAAGCGGAATCTTATCATGTAACTCTATGGGAGCTGTAAATATCTGTATGTAGTGAACTCCCCCTAGTGGTATCTACAGGATGCAGATTATTATCATGTAACTATGTCTATGCAGTGGATTTGGAGCTCTGTATCAGTAAAATGGAGCTCTCACCTTCTATATATTAATAAATAATCAGCACAGAATTTTGAACATTTTTAGCTTAAAGTAACAATGTGATGCTACATGGTGAACAATCTGTTGTTGTTTTTTATTTTGTAATTAGAGCTTAATTGTATAATTAAAAATTGTGCAACTTTCTAGTAGACTTTACTTTTAAACCATTTTCAGGATTTGCTCCAGTTATTGAAGCTCCTGCAGTGGTCACATGCTGCACAGCGATCAGTGATTGGAGCTTCCGGGACCGGAGCAACGGGGAAGAGAACCGCTGCGCTGGAGCAGGGAGTCATTTCAGGGTTAAAGGGACTGTCCAGGACTAGAAAAACATTGCTCCTTTCTTAAAAAAAAACAAAAAAAAACAGTGCCACACCTTTCCATAGGTTATGTGTGGTATTGCAGGTCAGCCCCATTCATTAGGGCTCCACTCAATGGAGCCGCACTGCAATACTAAATACAACCAATGGACATGTGTGGCGCTGTTTCTGATAGAAAGCAGTCATGTTTTTCTAATCCTGGACAACCCCTTTTAGTATCTAGTAACTTATTTATACCATTAGGTGCCTTAGGAAATGTTTACTATCCCGGATAGTCCCTTTAATTTACAGGAGCAGCAATAGAGAAATAGAAATGATTGTATCTGGCCGCAGATTGTGTGACAGTCATCATAAAATATTGCTGCATAGGAGGGAGCAGGGATCAGCCTCCTGGAGGCTCGGGATCTCCTCTAAGTCCCTCTTATTATTGAGGCTGAGCAGTGCAGAGATAATCATAAGACCATTCTAATTCTTCATCATACAGAACTGCTTATTGGATAAAAACAGCTTAATTCTGCTCATTACAGCGACATCGCCAGGAATACATGACAGCGATGCACATTATAAGACTATTTACTAACGAGAAACAGAGAATTGTGTCACCGATCCTGGAAACGGCCGCAAAGTCATCACCGGGAACGCTGCAAATGCTTCATATCTGCTCAGTGCTACAAAATCATTAGCTTTTGACTTTCTTGCATTTCGTCTATTACATCTATGAGGAAGAAATCCCGAGTCCTGGAGGTTGAAGCTGGTGAAGTCTATTTATTAATTATATCTGTGTCTGGAAAAGCTGGATGACAACCAATATGGCCGCAACAAAAGTTGTCAACTAGCTGTAGGGCGACATTCACACAACAGTGAAAAAAATGTTTCCCTGTCAGTGTTTCATGGTCGTTCTACATCAATGTCTCCACATTTTCCTCCATTTCCAGTCCGTCGGTCCGTTTTTAATGGCGGTTAAAAAAAAGGATAGATTTTATTTGTGGGTAGGTTTTTTTGTTTCCAACCCCCTGAAAACACCACAGTGCCCATGTAGATAGTGCCGCAATGACCCTGTATATAATACCCACTTAGGGCCAGTGCCCACAAAGTACCACAGTGCCCACATCAGATAGTGCCACAGTGCCCACTAGATAGTGCCAGTGCCCACATAGATAGTGCCCACTGTTGATAATGCCACAGTGAAGTGCCATAATTCCCACATATAAAGTGCCAGTGCCCACATTGTGCCACAGTGCCCACTATAGATAGTCACAGTGCCCACATAAAAAGTAACATAGTGCCCACAAATAATTTGCCAGAGCCCACATAGTACCACAGTGCCCACATATAAAGTGATAGTGCCCACACACATAGTGCCAGAGCCCACATATTTCCACAGTGCCCATGTAGATAGTGCCACCCCCCCCCCTGTAGATAGCACCACCCCATGTAGCTAGCGCCACTGTAGTTCAATGTAGGAGCGGAATCTCCGGTGGCCCGACCCTGCTATAGATGGGGATTCCACTCCTGGAGAAGCCCCCGGTGTCCTCTTCCATATATGGACATTGATGTCAGGGGCTTCCTCTAAGAGCAGAATCCACTGCCGCCGACAGCGCTCTGGCCATGGATTCCGCTCCAGAAGTAACCCCTTGACGTCACTGTCCATATATGGAAAAGGACGCCGGGGGCTTCTCCAGGAGTGGAATCCCCATCCAGAGCAGGGTTGGGCCACCGGGGATTCTGCTCCTATAGGAAACTACAGTGGTGCTATCTATGGGGGGGGGGGGGGAAGAGATAGGGGTTGCTATCTACAGGCAGGGACAGTGACGTCAAGGGCTTTCCCAAGACAGGAGGATCTTGCGTTTCTCTGGCCGTGGACTCCATAGTTGAAAGACCTGACTTCACTGTCCATATATGGACAGTGGCGTCAGCAGCTTCCGCGGGCTCAGCGCTCAAAGTAGCGCTGTGAGCGGGGAGTCCTCACCCAGGATAATTTTTTACCGGCCGTTTCAATGATTGATGGGAGCAGTCTGGTTGTGAAACCGGCCAAAAATAGGACATTTTTTGCCGGCTGGTATTCACGGGGCTTTAAAAAAAATTGCAGTTTTTCACTGTCGTGTGAATGTAGCTTTACAGACTCCTGAATGGTGAATCTGGTTTGTTTTACAGCATTAGGAAAGAATAAAATGTATCACTGCATTATGAGGCAGATGTTCTGGAATCTAGGAAAGCTGGATATTAACCCTTATGTGAGATGAGTGTCTTATTGAGGCTTCTCCTCTTCCTTAAAATGATAGTTTGTAATCTTGTGTCCCTGTGTAATCATCTCTCCATGCATTGACTTCCTACTGAGCCTGTGTTTATATACCATATCTAATGTGAGCAAGTAGAGCTGCAGTGTAAAGCATGGAAGCAACAGCCAGGGCATCTGTTGAGTCAGGAAGTGGAGATCAGACTATCTCAGACTCCAATAGACAAAGCAGCAAAGTAGCAGTCTCTGTTAGATCAAAGGTATGCCCTAGTAGAGCAGAGCTGCAGTGTAAAGCACGATGAAAAGATTGAGCAGCTGTCGGGACCTCTGATAAGAAAATAGGTAGAATCAAGGCTACCTTAGACTCCAATAGACAATGAAGATAAGCTGGAGCCTTTGATCATCGCTGTGTCCTAATGATGCAGAACTAGACGGCTGAATATGAAGATAATAAATGGCGGGTCGGTATCATCTATGCAGTATCGGCTTCAATATTCTTATTACAGTGGATTTCCCCTTTAAGGATGCTTTGGCCTTTCCCAGGAGTGAGAAGGATGATGAGATTGCAATAATTAGCAGATATTACGGCGCAGACGAGTCCAGACCATGGAAGATGAAGTAAGCAGCGCTGCAGTGTACGGAGTTGTAGGATGGGGAGAGAAGCGGCAGATATTGCGGTTATTATATGCGGACATGAAGGTAATGTGATTACATGCAGATAGACATGAAGCGCCGGCTGTGACGCCGTCAATAGGAAGAAGAAGAAGAAGGAGCACAAAGCTTTACTTAATGTAATACCGGTGGACTATGAAACAAGATGAGCGGACACGCTGTAAGGATCGGCTCAGAGCGGCGAATAATAACACGTAGGAGAAATGCTGCCGCGGGACGGTCGGGTCAGGTGCGGCGTTATAATATATTACTGCAGTTATGGAGAATTAACAGAAAAAAATCTCCAGTAAATAGAAGTCCTGGATTCAGAATACTTTTCCAGCATCAGAACGATCCCCCTCCCCCACACAGAGACCCCTGGATTTAGAAATCCGCCAGCGCCCAAACCCCAGTGGGGTCACAGGAGACTAACGGGAGATTGTGCCATTTCAGTGGCAGGAAATAAATTGACCCCATTGTTGTGCTTTATTGTCCATTACGTATGGGTGGTCTGTCTAATATAGGGCCGGTCCTGTGGGGTGACTACTGGGCAACGGGGGGGGGTGAGCCCCTTTTTGGTTTGGGCCCCTGACAGCACCTGTACTGAATATATTGAGGCGCTGGCTGCAGTACGGCTTCCTCAGAGGTTATCACCCAACTTTCCCAGACGCCTAAATATCAAGTTTGCTTAGTTTTCAAGCGACACGTCCCTCTGCACTGTAAGGCCATGTTCAGATGTGGCATCATTTCCCGCTGCAAGTGTTGCTGCAGATTCGTTGCGAATGTGCACCAACATTTTCATATTTGACCGGTAATTCAGACGTTGCGGATATCACAGCGGACTTGCCACAGATTTCAGTCTTTGCATTGCAAATCTGCTGCTTTTCCGCTGGTGGCCACGCACGCTGCGGAGGGGAAGTTCTGCACCGCAGCCTAAATTCCGCATTGTTATTTTGAACTAAATTACCCAACAAGGTATAAAAAAACAATGGAAAACTCGGCTGCTGCAGATTTCCACTGCGGACTGTCCACAGCGGAGTTCAACAGCAATTCTTCCATGTCTGAACGTGCACTAACAAGGCAGAATTGCCTTCAGGACTCAAGGAAAGCTGGGTGACAACTCATCTGGCGACCGCAATAGAAACCCTGCTGGTGGTCACCCAACTTTCCCAAAAATATATTACTAAGGAAAGAGAGAAGGGCTATTTCTATGGGCCAGGTAGGGTTGTGACATCTCCGTCATTGTGTCCTGACATCTGACTCAGTCCGGTTCTATGTAAAAGGCAAAACAGAAGTAGAATAAGAAGCAGGAGATGATCATGAGGTGCGATGACGACTCCCGGCCGTCCATCCCTGCCCGGTATCTCTTACATTATTGATATCTTATACGGAGAGTAATGAAGTCGTCTTCAAGGCCTCTCCACTAGAGCGTGGCCGGGGCCGCTCAGGACGGGTCTGCGCTTCATGTGACACAGGGAAGAAAATTGCTGTAAAGCTTTAACTCCTGAACTGTTGATTCTTGATGTTAGCGCCGGCTGAAGGGATGGACACATAATAATGTCTTCCCGGAAATTATCTAAAAGTGTTTCCGGCTTTGCATATTCTTTAAAAAAAATAAAAAATAAAAACGTTCCATCAAAGTGACTGCTAGAGCATTCATAATACACCTGAAAACTCTCTGGATTTCTTCCATGTTGCTTCATTTATACTGATATGTCTTCATGTAATCATAATGTCGCAGGAAAATCAGTGAAAAGTTTTACTTGCAATACCATGCCTGACCACACGGTGCGCTGTTCAGGAAAACTTGTCAAACTAAAAGCTATTTTAATCAGGGGATGACAGTGCAATACTCTAAAGCTCCACCTAGTGGCAGTATTCTATAGTGCGTCATCTGCTGTGCAAATAACACATGGGGATGTAAAGGAAAAAAAGAAATGATGATTCCAATATGAGATAAGGCGTGCTACATCCATTCATATGTGACATCTTGTAGCGGTCTTAATATAGACACCCGCATTGCAGTCTATGTCTCTACAATATAACTCTGGCCCGCTTATAAAATCCTCCATGTTCTCCCGTACTGGGATCGGTTACGTCGTGTCTGTTTCATTATCTACAGTCACACTTATTATTCATAGGTTGAATTAATAGTCCTGTCATATTTTAATAACATTAGTTCCAAAATAATTAGATAATTACATTTGCGGTTATTCGTCACATGGAGGTAATCTGCCAAAGCTAATTACATCTTCACCTCATCCTTGTGTTTGCCAACTACGTTCATCAGTGACAAGAAACAAAAGTAACTCTGAAACCATTATAGAGCGTAGCGAGCTGACGGACAAGACACTGATAGACTCTACTGGCGGAGGGATATTACACGACAAGATTAGACAGCTGCCAGTGATCAGTCTGGGTAGGGGGCTGCCATGGGGGTGACCTGGTGATGATCAGAAAACAAAGGATCCTAAAGAAGATGGAAAAATCACCCTTCCCCCACTGTGCTGTCGGTAAGAAGAACCAATAGTGGTGCCGGGGAGGTGTCAGTCCACCTCTAGTTCCGATTATTGAGGATTTCCATGAATATCTCCCTCAAGAAGAACATGGAGGCATTCGCTTTTGCAGTCTGGTTGGCGCTGTCCATGGTGCTGAAACTAGAAAGAGCTAAAAGATTGTTCCTGGCTGAGAATTCCGAAAAGTTTTCTTTGTGTTGATACAAGTTTAGAACTATTGTTAGTTTGTAGAGTCAACTCCTTCAAGTTTCTTATAAATGTTCTTCTTCTGTTTGGGTCTTTAGGCTTTGCTTTGGTATGGTCATAATTCCTGTGGTTGTCTCCATACATGTGGTTCATCCTCATCCTTCATCTATTCCTCCATAATTGTTCTTTCCGAAGAGCTGGGTCTTCTCCTAATACCTCCAGAATGGGATAAAGCCTCAGCCCGGTCACTCATTGTCCAATAGAAGGTTTGTCTTGATGGTGTCCAGTGGGCGGTCTCACCCAATGGTTGACAGTCCTCCTTTTATAAGTCTGCGTGTATAGATAGCTGTCAATCATTGAGTTACAAGGTTCGGATTGCTCTTGTTAGGGATCTGCCAGGTACTTCATCTAGCTATACTCCTGGGATTAATCAATCCACACCTGAGGCCAGACCTGTTCGACTGACACCATCTCCCACCAACCAGGGTGGCAGGCTCAGGAGTGGGAGAGCCTATCGCGGCCTGGTCTCTCGGAGTTAGCTCCGCCCCCTGCCCTTTATTACCTGCCCTGTGCTCTCCCTCAGTGCTTGTAATTCTTTTGGATTCCTGGCCTCTGCTGCTTGCTCCAGCCTGCTTCTGCCGTGCTTCTGCCTTGCTGCAGTTCTGCTTGACCTGCTTTGCTTGCCCTGGCTTGCTCCTGTCTCTGTGCCTGCTCGGGTGTACTCACTTCGTCCTGGTCCTGACTGTTCGTTCGCCGCCCCGTTTTCTCGTGGCGTTCCGTGGCTACTGCCCCTTCCCTTGCGTGTTCCCTGTTTGTCTTCCAGTGCACTTAGCCAGCGTAGGGACCGCCGCCCAGTTGTACCTCGTCGCCTAGGGCGGGTCGTTGCAAGTAGGCAGGGACAGGGCGGTGGGTAGATTAGGGCTCACTTTCCCTTCACCTCCTTCCTGCCATTACAGCTCTAGGTAATGGTGTGGGTGCATAAGTAGGGGCCCAACCCGATCCAATAGGGAAAAAGTACTACTGAGTAGGATAAAGCATTGACGAAAGTGCCTGAGGAAGGTCACGGTATTGACCGAAACGTCGCACTGTCACTGGCTATAAATAACTAAAATAATTTGTTTGGATAAATAACTCCATATTGGTGTGCATAGTACTTTTTCTCTGTCAATCATTGAGTAGGACCGCCCACTGGACTCCTCAGCCCAGAATAAACAGACATTTAGATCAATAAATTGCAGGTTTTTCTGAATCTTTTCCCACAAAACTGTATATGAATCTGCTCAGCTCCCCTGCTCCATAACACGCAGCCCGAAGACTGGACGACATCTTCACTGTGACAGATTTCCTTTCAAAATCCACTTTTGGGTTTTTCTTTTAGATCGGGGTCTTCAAAAGTCTTCACCAGTTCAAAGGTTTCAATACTTATCCAGTCCTGCTTCTTTATGTCTGTCACATCCATCAGGGTCTGCCATAAATGCCACGTATAGGACAATTATCTCTCTAGGACTTCCATGTGCCTTCTAAAATGACCACATGAGCCTAGATTCAGGAGAGGTTTTACAAAGCTGAGGCGTGACTAGGAACAGATATACTTACAATTATTTTACCTGCTCCCAGTCATCCAGACCCTGAACTAGTGTCCCTTGTTTCGGTGATGGGTGGTCAACCCTGATCCTTGTAGTGATTGGTGGTCAACCCTTATTCTTAGGGTATGTTCACACAAGGTCATTACGTCCGTAATGGACGGAACGTATTTCGGCCGCAAGTCCCGGACTGAACACAGTGCAGGGAGCCGGGCTCCTAGCATCATAGTTATGTACGACGCTAGGAGTCCCTGCCTCGCTGCAGGACAACTGTCCCGTACTGTAATCATGTTTTCAGTACGGGACAGTAGTTCCATGGAGAGGCAGGGACTCCTAGCGTCGTACATAACTATGATGCTAGGAGCCCGGCTCCCTGCACTGTGTTCGGTCCGGGACTTGCGGCCGAAATACGTCCGTCAATTACGGACGTAATGACCTCGTGTGAACATACCCGTATAGTGATGGATGGTGAATCCTGATCCTTATAGTGATGGATGGTGAATCCTGATCCTTATAGTGATGGGTGGTCGACCCTGGTCCTTATAGTGATGGGTTTTTGACTGATCTTTATAGTGATGGGTTTTTGACTGATCTTTATAGTGATGGGTTTTTGACCCTTATAATTCTTTTTATGCATCTGTATCTGGTTTAGATCTAGAATAAATACAGTCAGAGCATGGAGCAATAAAACTTAGAGGAATACAGTTCTTACGCTCATCGAGAGTCAAGTATTTATCATCTTGGCTGTTTTTTCAAGAAATATCCCTCAAGATGCAGTGGAAGACTGAAGGTTATATATGAAGCAGAGTAATTGTAGGATAAGTCCAGGCATTGGAGGCGATCGCATGTAAAACCTTCATAGGAAAAGGAACTAAAGATAATGAGCAGCGACAGCAGAATATGGTTCATCATGACAAAGTGCAAGAGGAAACAAGATACATAATTCATTCCATAGGAGACGTGTGCCCATCACCAGGCTCCGCTGTACGGATGATGCTCCTGCCCCCATGTCCTTTGTTCACATTTTGATTAAGGCTACATTAACACGAGCGTGTCCGATTTGTGTGCCCAATAATGGACCGTATTTCCTACATTTCATGTCCGTGTGGCATCAGAGTGCTTTGCGTGTGGCATCAGAGTGTTTTGCGTGTGGCATCAGAGTGCTTTGCGTGTGGCATCAGAGTGCTTTGCGTGTGGCATCAGAGTGCTCTGCGTGTGGCATCAGAGTGCTCTGCGTGTGGCATCAGAGTGCTCTGCGTGTGGCATCAGAGTGCTCTGCGTGTGGCATCAGAGTGCTTTGCGTGTGGCATCAGAGTGCTTTGCGTGTGGCATCAGAGTGCTCTGCGTGTGGCATCAGAGTGCTTTGCGTGTGGCATCAGAGTGCTTTGCGTGTGGCATCAGAGTGCTCTGCGTGTGGCATCAGAGTGCTTTGCGTGTGGCATCAGAGTGCTTTGCGTGTGGCATCAGAGTGCTCTGCGTGTGGCATCAGAGTGCTTTGCGTGTGGCATCAGAGTGCTCTGCGTGTGGCATCAGAGTGCTTTGCGTGTGGCATCAGAGTGCTTTGCGTGTGGCATCAGAGTGCTTTGCGTGTGGCATCAGAGTGATTTCGTGTGGCATCAGAGTGCTCTGCGTGTGGCATCAGAGTGCTTTGCGTGTGGCATCAGAGTGCTCTGCGTGTGGCATCAGAGTGCTTTGCGTGTGGCATCAGAGTGCTTTGCGTGTGGCATCAGAGTGATTTCGTGTGGCATCAGAGTGCTTTGCGTGTGGCATCAGAGTGCTTTGCGTGTGGCATCAGAGTACTTTGCGTGTGGCATCAGAGTGCTTTGCGTGTGGCATCCGTTTTCACATCCGTGATTTTCCTCTGCGAGCACATTTTTATTTTTATTTCTCTGCATTTATTTAGCAACTGATGCGTGAAACACGGACAGCACACAGATGTGGTCCGTGTGCTGTACGGGTTTTTCACGCACCCATAGAATTCAATGGGCGACAAGGTCCGCAAAAATAGACCATGCAGTGAGTTTCACGCAGCAGACACTCGCTGATACGAAAAATCACACATATCGGAAGCCCTATTGACTTGCAGGGGTCCGTGTGCTGTCCGTTATTTCAACGGACAGCACACGGACACGGAACACGCTCATCTGAATGAGCCCTAACTCTTCTGTACTGGGCTGCAGGAAAACCAATGACCGTCGTCATATATTAACCCCGCGTCAGGCCTGATACAGCGAACCCAGATAGGCTTGGATTAAACCATTAAATCTTATAAATTGAGAACACACAACCAGGGGCGTAGCTATAGGGGGTGCAGAGGTAACAGTCACACATGGGCCCCGGTGACACCAGTATCATAGATGGCACATGGTGGGGGGGGCGTGTTACGGATTTTGTATTGGGACTCAGGAGCTTCTAGTTACACTCCGCACTGAACTTTACATTTGTCCTGTGTTTCCTAAGGCCACATTCCCCTAGGGAATTATTGCAGTCAATTTGCTGTATGTTTTGCTACAAGATATGAATGAGACCTCAATAATGGATGAGAATTCCCACATTGCACTATTGACCTCTGCAGTTTGGAGTCAGTTGAGCACATGTGCTGCATTTTTGTAGTGGTCGGTCACCATAGACATATAGACAATCCCTAACAATGGCAAAGACCCCTGACGATGTTCAACCATCAACCATGCACCGAAAAATAGATCAACCATGCACCAAAAAACACACTGAAATCTGCCTGTCTGCATGATCGTTGTCAGAGGTTGGGCTGGAAGTTTTTGGGCATCAATGCAAAATTTTCACCAGTCTTCTCCAACCATCTTATTCCATTATAGACCATCCATGTAATGCCTAAGGATGAGCTGGGTCCTCCAAAGAGAGAGCATCTCTTTCCATACTGGATAAGAGAAGGGGGCGCCAGGCATTGCACCCCATTGTAATACATCCATGTGCCTTAATAGGGGTAAGTGGTGTAGCTATAGGGGATGCAGTAGTAATTTGGCCCAGGTTACTGAAATAACCCAAAGACGCCTCTGCCTCATAACCAAATAAAAGGATTATAATAGAATGAGATGATTGGGGGACCCCAGTACAGATTTTACATTGTTCCCCAAGAGCTTCAGTTTCCCCCTCGGCCTTCTATCATGCAAACATCCAGATTGTCGGTGTGATAGTTGCTGGCTGATACATTGTAACTTCATTTTTGAGACATATATTGGAGTGGTAACAATGTATCTCCCATAATCTGTCTGTTCATCTTGTAAATCTTCCCTTTATCCGCAGCAGGTATATATTACCGCTGGAGGAAAACCTATTCCAGCAGCTGATATCCTGCGGGCCGTATATATTCCTTGACACGATATCATGGGTCGGATTTAACATGGTAACGCACATCCCCTATGTGGGGGGTCGGTGATTATGATGCGGGGGGGACTTGTGTGTCTGCAGCGACTCGGGGAGGATGTGTCGGGTGTTTTCGATCAGTGTAATAACCGTGTAATATCGGAGGGATGATCAGGACGGGCTCGTCACATGCCGGCGTCTTCTGTATCAGCCGGCGCACATCACAATCTGGAAACGGCGCACATAAGATTGAGCTATTTATAGACGCTGTAAATGCAGAAGACCCCTCTGTCCTCGCTTCATGCATGGAAGATATTCTCTCTGTGTCTTCCATCTCTTCTCTGAATCACACCCTCCTCCTCCTTCTCCTCCTTCTCCTCCTCCTCCTCCTCCTCCTCCTCCTTCTCCATTTTTTTGCAGGTGAGCAACAGAAAATGCAGAACAAAAATCACATCCACCCACTGCAAAATCTGTCATTATTGGGCTGAATCCGAACATTTCCAAAGAGAAAGATTAAGAAAAAAAAAAAGAAATAATAATGAAGCAAACAGGAAAAGTCATAGACAGCGAGGGGAGTCCAAAGAGGAGAGGAGCCCCCTGGTAATTCAGGCATAACCCCCCCCCCCTCAGTCATGGGGGGACATAACCACTGGGATTTATTCTTTCATCCTTTATATATTGATGTGGAGAGGAGAAGCCCCTCATATGTTTGCATCACCAATGGGGAATAGAGACAAAAACCTGGGATTGCCCCGCTCTTCATGGGCCCCGTAGGTGCCCCAGGGGCAGCCTCTATAATATGTGCAGCCATGCAGAGGGCACAGATACCTCCGAGAATTTACCTTAGACTAAAATACGCAGCACAACACCTTTACCTGAGTATAATCACTGTAAGCCAGTGGTCTCCAACCTGTGGCTCTCCTGCAAAACTACAGCTCCCAGCATGCCCTAAAAGCCAAAGGCTGTCAGGGCATGCTGGGAGCTGTAGTGTTTCAACAGATGGATGGGGCAGCTATTTACCAATATGATTTGAGAACTGGAGGTAAATCCATGAAGAGGATTGAACCACACCGGAAATATACGTTACGACATTTACATAGGTGGGGAGTTGTAAGTCTACAAAACAATATACACTATATGGAGAAAAGTATTGGGACACCTCCACTTTACACCTACAGGAGCTTTTATGACGTCCCATTCTAAATCCATAGACATTAATATGGAGCTGCCCCCCCCCCCCTCCTTTGCAGTAAAGCATCTTCCACTCTTCTGGGGCCTTTCTACAAGATTTTGGGGTATGTGAGAATTTTTGTCCCTTCATCCAGAAGATCATTTGTGAAGTCAGACACTGATGTTGGGGGAGGGGACCGGGCTCGTCATTTCCGTTCTTCATGAAGGTGTTGGATGGGGTGGAAGTCAGGACTCTGTGCAGCCGGTCAAGTTCTTCCACCCCAAACTCAACCAACCAACCAACCAGCCAACGAACTGTCACGATCTGTGGGTATGTGGACCCACTAGGCCGCACTGCCATAGCGGGGAGACAGCTGACCAAACAGCAGAGTATCCAATCAATATAAAGTCCTTGGTACCTGAAGAGTCCAGTCGCAGTGTTTAGGCACAGATGGAACTTCAGACGGCAGATGACACCAGACATGGTAAACGGCAGAACACAACTCCAGCAATATAGAGGGCACGGGAATAAATTTCGCACAGGACATGGGATACAGGCAGCAGGGCGCGGGAACACTGGGAACAGGAAACAACTAAGGATCCATTTGCAAGACTAAAGGTATGTTCACACGCACTGTTTATAGACGTAATTTGGCCGTTTTACGCCTCAAATTACGCCTGAAAAAACGGCTCCGTTACACCTACAAACATCTGCCCATTGCTTTCAATGGGTTTTACGATGTTTTTTTCCCACGAGGTGTAATTTTACGCGTCGCTGTCAAAAGACGGTGCGTAAAAAGACGCCCGCGCCAAAGAAGTGCATGTCACTTTTTGGGACGTTTTTGGAGCCGTTTTTCATTGACTCCATTGAAAAACATCTCCAATAACGTCCGTAAAATACGCCGTGAAAAACGCGAGTAGTTACAAAAACGTCTGAAAATCAGGAGCTGTTTTCGCCTGAAAACAGCTCCGTATTTTCAGACGTATTTTGCTAAGCCGCGTGAACAGACCCTCACAGAGGAATACAAACAACGCTCAGGCAAGGAGTGGAAAGGCGGAACCCTTTTTATAGTCCAGGGATCTTGGACAACCAACCAACCACCCAACCAGCCAACCAACCAACCAACCACCCAACCAACCACCCAACCAGCCAACCGACCAACAAACCAACCAACAAACCAACCACCCAACCAGCCGCCCAACCAGCCGCCCAACCAGCCAACCAGCCAGCCACCCAACCAGCTGTTACTCATTTTGTGAACCAAGATAAATCAGAAAAATGAATAATTTACTGAAGATTTATATCATTATTATAACCGCCCCCCCCCCCCCCCGGACCGCCCCGCCAGGGTCCAGCCCGAGGTGCAGCTCTTCTGAGCCCCTTATAAAACTTCTTACAGTCTTTACAATTTTTGCAGCCGGCCTCCCAAATTTCCATGTGTTCTTCACGGTATTACTCGTGCGGCCCTCCCCGCCGCCCGTGCGTTCCCTCCCTCTGTATTACTGACTGCTGAGCCTGTCCGAACAATAAAAATAAGCCAACAACAAAACGACTGCAAAGACTGGGAGGCCAGATAAGCCGCCCCCGCTGCCCGCCGCTAAATGATGATGGTGATAATGATACAGCCGGGCACCTGTTGGCCAAATAGCCGGCAATCTCAGGCAATGTGTCCTTTGTAAGCGGCCCTGCGAGGAAACATCCCTTCCCCCGCCAGAGGGAAGAAGACAAATAAAATCTAATAACAAGTTGAGTTTGTGGCTCGCGTTGCGTGCCTTAAATTTTAATCTCCGTTTCCCATTGCCGTTTCTGTGCAGCCCCTTTATCTCCGCAAAGAGACGATCACCAAATATTTGAAATATTTAATCACTTTGGAAGCTCGGGCTTTTGATAGACACAAAAACACAGACAGAAAAGAAAAAGTCCCAACAATTTACATGAAATCCGGAATAAAAGGAAACATCTCTGCGGCTCGGCGGCGTCTTTTGAACTCGGTGTCTTCTAAAGGGGAAAATGATGAAAACAGTGAAGTGTAAATGAAATGTCTCCTTGTAGGACGGGGGAGGGGAGGCAGAAATTTTCTCTGCGCTGAAGTCTTGCCGAGTCTAATTTATTGACTTTCTCGATAAAGAAACAGTCTCGTTATTACTAAACAGCGGTCGGAATATTTAACATAATTTTTCCATCATGCGTCTTGACAGATGCATCAACCTGTCAGCGAACATCACCTGAATATGAGAAGACTGAAGTGCAGCTCTAGTAATGATTTCTTAATTCATAAATCTATGCTGATTGATGGTATACATACAGATATAATGTATATAGAAACGAATGTTATACTCCAGAGCACTCACAATTCTGCTAGTTGTTACTGGAAACAGTCAGCAGGCTTGTGGACAGACACACCCCTGAGCTGTAATGTAGGAGGTACTTCCCAGAATGCAAATCACCAAAGCAGACTGTATACAGACACTGAACAAGCAAGGAGTACTGAGCAATTTAATCTCTTCACCAGCAGAATAGTGAGTGCAGCTCTGGAGTATAACACAGGATGTAACTCAGGATCAGTACAGGATAAGTAATGTATGTACACAGTGACTCAACCAGCAGAATAGTGAGTGCAGCTCTGGAGTATAATACAGGATATAACTCAGGATCAGTGCAGGATAAGTAATGTAATGTATGTACACAGTGACTCCACCAGCAGAATAGTGAGTGCAGCTCTGGAGTATAATACAGGATATAACTCAGGATCAGTACAGGATAAGTAATGTAATGTATGTACACAGGGACTCCACCAGCAGAATAGTGAGCGCAGCTCTGGAGTATAATACAGGATGTAACTCAGGATCAGTACAGGATAAGTAATGTAATGTATGTACACAGTGACTCCACCAGCAGAATAGTGAGTGCAGCTCTGGAGTATAATACAGAATATAACTCAGGATCAGTACAGGATAAGTAATATAATGTATGTACACAGTGACTCCACCAGCAGAATAGTGAGTGCAGCTCTGGAGTATAATACAGGATATAACTCAGGATCAGTACAGGATAAGTAATGTAATGTATGTACACAGTGACTCCACCAGCAGAATAGTGAGTGCAGCTCTGGAGTATAATACAGGATATAACTCAGGATCAGTACAGGATAAGTAATGTATGTACACAGTGACTCAACCAGCAGAATAGTGAGTGCAGCTCTGGAGTATAATACAGGATATAACTCAGGATCAGTGCAGGATAAGTAATGTAATGTATGTACACAGTGACTCCACCAGCAGAATAGTGAGTGCAGCTCTGGAGTGGGTGGAGTAGGACGTGTGGAGAGAGCTGCTGAGACTACCGTGCAGGCCTTGGATCCAGGGACTTTCCTTATTCTATCTGCCCAGGCCTCATACCATCTGCCTGGGCTTGGAAAGTACCCTGAGGGGGGTTCCATCCTAGGATGGAGCCTCAGACCTCTACCTCCCGGAGCATGCCAGCGGGGGGTAGAGGGTCATCCCAGCTGGCTGGGAATATGCAAACAGTCGCGGGGGTGAGGAGATCATCTCGGGGCAAGGCTGTCCTGGCTCCCCCTGACGCTGGAACCCTGGATAAGGGTATGGAGACGCGGTCCGGCAGGGTGATCGAGGTGTTGTCATCTGGAGAAGGACCAGCGCCGTCCGGACATTTGGATGACGGTCGTGTGGAGGAATGGGGACAGCTGAGGACCGGAGAGACGGTGGAGAACTTCAGCTCCCGTCTGGCTATGCGATTGGAGGAGTATCGGGACCTCAGGAAGTCGCTGCAACGGCTCCGTGCGGACTTGGCGGTCGCCAGAGGAAGAGCTGCAAAAGCCTCAGGAGGTAAGAGGTCCCGATACCTTTTAAATGTGAAATCCTTGTTGGAGGAAATAAAAGAAGTGGAAGAGAGACGTGAGGAGATTTTGGCAGGCGGAGGGGTGTTTGGTGAAAAATTAAAAAATGAAGAGAGGTTTGCCGAGATGGCAGAACCTATAAAAATAGAAAGTATGGAGGAAGACACAGCAAAGGAAAATGTGGGGGAGAAAATGGAGCATGAGAATGCAAAGTCCAGAGAAGGCTCAGATTCTGATGCATCCAGGAGCAGTGAGGAGGAGGAGGGTGGACTCACAGCTGGGAGAAATCAGGAGAGTTTTGATACTGACAGTGAGCGGCCTCCAGGATTACTTACACAGATCCGTAACGTGGAGTCGCCGGTATCCTTCCAGGGATTTTGTTTCGGTGCAGAGTTACCCGCAGAGGAGGAAAAGCAAAAGAAAAAAAAATTTAAGAAGAAAAAAAAGACAAAGGAAAAAAAATCTGCTGAAGGTTCATTTAAAATGGTGTATACAGCAAGATCCTTCCTGTGCTCTGAGCCAGATGCAAGTCAGGATCAGGGCGCAGGTCCCGCAAGACCCCCAGCTCAAGCCTCTGCAGTGGGGCTGGAGCGGGAATGCGGGGAGAGTGTTACGGGTCCGGCATTAGAACACGTGGTGGTCAAAATGGCGCCGGACGCCAACCCCTGCAAAGGGGGCGGTACTGGTGGCCTGGTGACGCCAAGGGGTGTGTCCCCGTGTCCGGTGAATGGCGAGCCCGGGAAACTGGTCTCTGATGCGAGTCAGCGGTCTGGAGAACGGGTAAACCAGAAACCGGATGTGGTGTCTGAAAGCCGGAAGTCTGTCGGTGTCGCAGTAAAGCCGTCAGACGTTCCGGACAAGGGCGGTCACAGAGGGGGCTCCGGCTCTGTTGGCCACTCCTCTGTGGGAGGGGGGAGTGGTCCGGCGCCGGAGGCGGCTCCAGTGACGTCAGTGGCTCCTTCGTCCGCATCGCTGAAAAGTGGTGTAGGCGACAAGGGGGCTGCTGGCGTCGGGGGCGACGGTGGCCCCTTTCCCAAAAATGTTCAGCACTTAGAACAGATGGAGGTTAATGAGGCGGAGGGCACAGTGGGGACACCGCTTATAACATCTGGTGGCGTCCCTGCAAAGGTGCCTGATGATGCGGAGACTGAAGCAGTGTCTACCCACACAGGGGGAGTGCAGAAGGACCTGTCTTTCTGGATAGACAGATATGGTCTAAATGCCTTCCGAGAGCAACGAGGAGATCAGTGGTCGCTCCCAACAGCCGGGCAGGCTGTAGCCAGGAGGAATGTGGTCCGTCTCCGGTGGCGTGGCAATGATGCGTGCCCTCCCAGAAAGAGGGTGGTGGAGCTGCTGCTGGGGATGGGCTTCAAGGCGAGTGACATCTTTGCCTTGATACATCCTCATGGCTCGGTCGAGTTTGACATCAGCTTTGTTCACCTAGGGGGCCTTGAGGTCTTCTGGGGGAACTACGAGCTGATGAAGGACGAGCCTGGCTGGCGAGACTTTGCTGCACAAGCAATTTCTCGCCAAAGTGGTCCCAAGAGAGTGACCGTTCTTACCCGTAATGAGTCACTCTCTTGTATTGATATCATGACCTGGTTGGGAAGGTACGGAGAGGTAGTAGAGATGCCACGGAAGAACATGGATGAGTTTGGCATCTGGTCAGGGGCCTGGACGTTCATGGTTAAATTAAAGCGTCTGGGACAGACGGTGTCCCACATACCATCGTCTGCTTTCCTGGGAAGAGATCGGATCCTTGTCTTCTACCAGGGGCAGCCGAAGTTGTGTCACCGGTGTGGCGACCCCTCACATTTGAGTGCAGGCTGCAAGGTGCAGAAGTGTGCTCATTGTGGGGGGATTGGTCATCTAGCCGCATCGTGTGACCGTATTCGGTGCAACCTGTGTGGTGACTTAGGTCACCCGTTCAGTCGGTGTCCTCGCTCTGTTGTCAATGCTTGTTCCAAACCTGCGGAGGATGAAAGGAGGGAGGCCTCCGTGGGTGAGGGTGCGGGCAGGGACGATGGGGCACAGGGGCAAGGGAAGAATGCAAAGAAGGGTCCCCCTTCTCGCCAGAGAAGGGCGGAGAAGCGAAGGAAGGAGAGGATTTGGAGGGCGCTCCAGGAAACTGGGACAACCTCTGATTCGGATCTGGATGCCCCCCCTGAATCTGATGCCCCTGGGGAGGCCGAATTGAATGGGGAGATGAGGAGGATCCAAAGGGAGCAGAGGGCTGAGGACTCTCAGTCCTCCCACTATGAAAGTGTGGGAGAGGAAGAGAGGACTCAGCCTACAGCAAAAGGGACACCGGGCAAAACCCAAGGGCCAAATACATCTGGCCCCGCCCTGGCCCAGGAAGGTAAATCCTGTACCCCCCTGGTGCGCTCTACTGATCGATACCATGCTCTCGTGGACATTCCAGCCTCTCATACTAAGAGGGAGGGCATGGTAGGGCACCCTAGAGTCGTTGAGCCTCCCCTGCTGCAGGGGCCGTTGCCCCCAGAGGGGGAGGTTGACCCGGTACTTGGGGATGAAGATGGGAATAGGGTGGTGAATATGGACTCCTCAGTTTGCAAGAAGCGAGGCAAAGAAGGGGGGTCCTCATCAGATAGAGGGGGGGGTGGGAAGAAGAAAGCCGTCTAACTCAAACATCCATGATGGCGGCACCCACTCCGTTGACGCTGGCATCAATTAACGTTGCCAGCATTAAGTCAGATAGGGCGAGATTTGCAGCCTTTGATTTTCTTGGCCGAGTTGAAGCCGACATTTTGTTTTTGCAGGAGACCAGGCTGTCACTTTTGGCAGACGTCGTTAAATCTAGGAGGGAGTGGCGACGCGGGCCCTCCTACTGGTCTCTTGCGGCTGAGCCCTATAGCGGAGTGGCGGTCCTTTTCACCGCACCGGTAACATGCCGACGGATGATTGAGTTAGAAATGGGGAGGTGCTTGATCTTAGATGTCCTCATGAGAGGACAGGAATTAAGACTAATCAATATATACGGACCCCAGAGCAAATGGGACCGTAAAAGTCTCTTCATGAGGATTAAGCCTTTCCTTTTTTCAGGTCGACAAGTTATCTTTGGAGGGGACTTCAATACTGTCGTGAGGCCCCGAGATAGAGGAGGTTCCGGAGATAAAAAATTGACCTACGATAGTGTAGCATTAAAAAATATAGTTAGCGATGCTCGCCTGGTGGATATCCACATCAGGCATACCCCAGGCCACTCGGGTTTCACCTATCGTAGAGGTAGTTGTAGGTCTAGGATAGACAGGTTTTTTTTGAAGGAGGAAGCCATCTCTTCACCAGTGTCCGTTGTTGAGGTGGAGTTCTCCGATCACTGTATGATTATTTTCTCTTTGAACATTGCAGAGTCCCTCCAGATGGGAAGAGGTATATGGAGGCTGAATTCTACTCTCTTGGAAGAAGCGGAGATAAGACAGGCCTTTGAGGATTTTCTTCAGAGCCAGGTACCTTTGTTGGATCTCAGTGGTACTAAGTCTGAGTGGTGGGAGTTGTTTAAAGTCCGGGTGGCAGGATTTTTCCGCAGGCTCTCGAGCCTCAGGTCCATGAGTAGGTACCGCCTATATCAGGAACTGAGGAGGAAACTCGAACATCTGGTCTCAACCGGGGGTAGTGGGGAGGAGATCTCCGTGGTGAAAGCTTTGCTCAGGAGGTGTCAGTATGATAGGCACACATCTTTAGTTCTTGAGAGGGATTTCGGGAGGTACCGCTCGCCCGACCCCTACAGGAACTGTAAGATGTCAGTGAGTTGTAAGGTTGTGACAGGACTGATTGATAGTACAGGATCTCTGAAGAGATCCAAATCAGGGATCTTGGAGGTCGTCAGATCCTTCTACTCGCACCTCTTGGGGAAGCAAGATCCAAACCGAGACGAGATGTCGGCTTTCCTGGCTGAAACCATCCCTGAGCCAGGGGTAGACCCCTCTCTCGGTGTTTTGATAGATTCGATCAAGGAAGAGGAAGTGGGATTGGCGATTGATGGGCTTGCCCTCAAAAAATCGCCAGGGCCGGATGGCTTAACATCCGAGTTTTATAAGACTTTTAAAGGAACCCTAGTTCCCCTCTTGACTGAGGTGTTTAATGAGTGCCTTTCCTCGGGTACTTTGCCAATGTCAATGAGGAGGTCGGCCTTGATCGTTTTATCGAAGGGTAAAGACTCGACCCGTATTGAGAATTGGCGTCCCATAGCGCTGCTCAATACGGACAGAAAGGTTCTCGCAAAGGTGCTGTTTAATCGGCTGGTGAAGTTTGCATCCCGGCTCCTTTCGCCGGTCCAGCATTGCTCTGTTCCAGGCCGCAGCACATTTAGTGCTGTCCTCAGTGTCAGAGAGGCAGTGGAGCAGGGAAATTCTGGTCGGTGGGAGGGGTACATCCTGTCCTTGGACCAGGCCAAGGCTTTTGACCGGGTGGACCACGAGTACCTCTGGTCGGTCCTTCTGAGGTACGGCCTACCGGGGGGGTTTGTCAATTGGCTACAGACCTTATACACTGGGGCTGAGACTTTTGCGCTGGTGAACGGTTGGGTTGGAACCCCCTTTGAGGTTGGGTCTGGTGTCCGCCAGGGTTGTCCCTTGAGCCCTTTGCTATATGCGTTCGCAATTGATCCTTTTCTTAAAAGGATCGATCGTGGGCCATTGGCGGGAGTCGGGGCCGGCCTGGAGGGGCCGGAGGCCACTCAGAGGGTGGTTGCGTACGCAGACGACGTCTCCATTTTTGTCTCCTCGAGAGGGGAGGCAGAGTGGGTGATGTCGGAAGTGGAGCGTTACTCATTGGCATCTGGGTCCAAGATCAACCGGGATAAGTGCAAAAGTCTCTGGCTGGGAGGAGGAGATCCTGGTTTTGATCTCCCGGACACCCTTCCAGAGCCTCAGGGGTCTGCTAAGATCTTAGGAGTCGAATTTGGCCCGGGTGATTACCCCAAGAAGAACTGGGAGGATAGGCTGAATCTAGTTGCCCAGAAGGTCGACCAATGGAAGGGTTGGTCCTTAACCCTGAGGGAAAGGGTTCACTTGGCCAAGGCCTACCTGGTGCCCATGTTGCTTTACCTGGGCAGTGTGTGCATCTTGCCAGAACCTCTCTGGACTCGGGTCTATAGCCTGTTCTTCCAGCTGTTATGGGGGAACAGGCTCAACCTAATCAAGAGGGAGGTTACTTACCTACCAAGGACACTAGGCGGGTTAGGTATGGTTAACCCGGTGGTGTTCCTAGTGAACACCTTTGTTAAGATCAACCTGGCAAACCTCTGGCAAGAGAGGGCTCCTTGGTGGATATCCTCCTGCAGGGGGTGGTTTCGGCCTTTCTTCCAGGAATGGGAGAGAGGAGGGCAAGTGAAAGACCTGCGTACACCTCACGGACATCTCCCGGCTTATGCCACCCTGGCGCTGAAGATTGTTCGCCGGTGGGGTCTGGAGGTGTGGGAGATCAGGACCATGTCGAGAAAATTTCTTGACAGGAGGGTCCTGATGACCCACTTCCAGAAGCCCCTGGCGCTCAAAGACTGCCCAAGTAGTGACCTCGGGGTGGGATTAAAACTTTTAAATTCAGCGAGGATTCCCCAGAAGTTTTGGGATCTGGCTTGGCGTTGCTTCCATGGGAGACTGTATGTGAGGGACAATCTAAAGTGCAGAAGCTCTGATGATCGGGATTGCCCCCGGGAGGAGTGTGGCGGAGTGCTGGAAAGCATGGAGCATTTCCTGCTTCATTGCCCTTTCAATACAGAGGTATACAAAAGGGTGGGAGCCTCCATTGGTTGGCCAGGCCTAACCAGCCTCTCCTATGCTGGGTGGGCCTATGGAGTGTTCGGAGACCTCGGTGGTAGGGACCATTGCACCTTGTTTCTAGTCAGTATAGTGGTCAGGCACTTTATGTGGAATGCACGATGTCTAGTTTCTACCCAGAAGAAAATCCTCCTAGTGGATGAGGTTGTTAGCAATATCATGGGTGACCTGGTGAAGGTGCATTCTTTGGAGGTTGGCAGATTTGGAGCATCCAAAGCCTCTCGTCTTTGGAGGGGCTTTTCCATTTGGGTGCCTTAATGTGTCTGCCTTCATGAGGGAGGGGGAGTCGTCACCGGTGCTCAACTGGAGGTGGGGGTCTGCGTTCCGCTGAGGCACCAATAAAAAATATAGCGATAGGACTCGGAATAAGGGAAAGGTGAGGGTCAGCATAGGGTCAGCTTTCAATAGGGTCAAGAAAGGGTTAGTAATAGGGTAAGGAGATAGGGCAAGCGATAGGGAGGGTGCAGCGGTGGACGTGGTACCTTGGCCTCTGGGGGGGAGCTGGGGGGGGGCTTTCCCTTCTCTCTATCTGGTGATGGGCTAGGTAAGCACTGGAAGATTTTTGTTTTGTTTAGGATTGAAATGGCAGGAAAAAGGTTTACAAGCGACCGAACTTGGTGCTTTCGGGTACGGTGTATTTTGTATATGGTTTGGTATTTGGACAGGTTGGTGACGTGTATTGTATTATAATGTAGAAATGTTGTTAGAATAGGGATAGACTTAAGGGGGTTAATAGATAGGTTGGGAGGGGGTCGGGGGGGGGGGGGGTTTGCCTGACCCAGCCCCGGACTATGCGGACATGGGAGGACATGGGGCGGGGGGCTGGGCTGGGGTGTTGGGTGTGGTGGTGGGGGCCAGCATCTGGACTATGCGGACGTGAGAGGACATGAGGCGAGATGCTGGCTGGGGTGGTGGAGTTTAGGTAAGAAGGGTAAGGTTAGGGAAAGTCAGGATGTGTATAGTGTGTTTAAAAAATATATATATATAAAAAAAAAAAAAAGGATAAAAAAAAAAAAAAAAAAAAAAAAATTGGGATTAGTATTATTATATTTTGGATTTTTGGGGTTATTATTATTATTATTTTATTATTATTATGTTGTTGTTTTATTATTATTATTATCATTATTATGTTGTTTCTTTAGGCCCTTGGTTGACGCGGGTCGGGGGATTTTCTGTTGGTACTTTGGATTACGTTTATATGATGTTTGTATATATTCTAGTTATTGTTTAGTTTCGGATGAAGTGTAGATGTAAGTATATAAGAGTGGGGTGTATGTGGCCGGGTCTGGTATCGTTTTCTCTTCTCATATACAGAGATGTATATAAGAAAATTTGTTTATAAGAATTGGGTTGTGACTTTTTGGTTATATGGAATTAGTTATGTATTTGTTTTTCAGTTTATGTTTTGTAAATTTATATAAAATAAAGAGATACAGGATATAACTCAGGATCAGTACAGGATAAGTAATGTATGTACACAGTGACTCAACCAGCAGAATAGTGAGTGCAGCTCTGGAGTATAATACAGGATATAACTCAGGATCAGTGCAGGATAAGTAATGTAATGTATGTACACAGTGACTCCAGCAGAATAGTGAGTGCAGCTCTGGAGTATAACACAGGATGTAACTCAGGATCAGTACAGGATAAGTAATGTAATGTACACAGTGACTCCACCAGCAGAATAGTGAGTGCAGCTCTGGAGTATAATACAGGATATAACTCAGGATCAGTACAGGATAAGTAATGTAATGTATATATATAAAGTGACTCCACCAGCAGAATAGTGAGTGCAGCTCTGGAGTATAATACAGATGTAACTCAGGATCAGTACAGGATAAGTAATGTCATGTATGTACACAGTGACTCCACCAGCAGAATAGTGAGTGCAGCTCTGGAGTATAATACAGGATATAACTCAGGATCAGTACAGGATAAGTAATGTATATACACAGTGACTCCACCAGCAGAATAGTGAGTGCAGCTCTGGAGTATAATAGAGGATGTAACTTAGGATCAGTACAGGATAAGTAATATAATGTATGTACACAGTGGCTCCACCAGCAGAATAGTGAGTGCAGCTCTGGAGTATAATACAGGATATAACTCAGGATCAGTACAGGATAAGTAATGTATATACACAGTGACTCCACCAGCAGAATAGTGAGTGCAGCTCTGGAGTATAATACAGGATGTAACTCAGGATCAGTACAGGATAAGTAATATATGTACACAGTGACTCCACCAGCAGAATAGTGAGTGCAGCTCTGGAGTGGGTGGAGTAGGACGTGTGGAGAGAGCTGCTGAGACTTCCGTGCAGGCCTTGGATCCAGGGACTTTCCTTATCCTATCTGCCCAGGCCTCATACCATCTGCCTGGGCTTGGAAAGTACCCTGAGGGGGGTTCCATCCTAGGATGGAGCCTCAGACCTCTACCTCCCAGAGCATGCCAGCGGGGGGTAGAGGGTCATCCCAGCTGGCTGGGAATATGCAAACGGTCGCGGGGGTGAGGAGATCATCTCGGGGCAAGGCTGTCCTGGCTCCCCCCGTGGCTGGAACCCTGGATAAGGGTATGGAGACGCGGTCCGGCATGGTGATAGAGGTGTTGTCGTCTGGAGAAGGACCAGCACTGTCCGGACATTTGGATGACGGTCGTGTGGAGGAATGGGGACAGCTGAGGACCGGAGAGACGGTGGAGAACTTCAGCTCCCGTCTGGCTATGCGGTTGGAGGAGTATCGGGACCTCAGGAAGTCGCTGCAACGGCTCCGTGCGGACTTGGCGGTCGCCAGAGGAAGGGCTGCAAAAGCCACAGGAGGTAAGAGGTCCCGATACCGTTTAAATGTGAAATCCTTGTTGGAGGAAATAAAAGAAGTGGAAGAGAGACGTGAGGAGATTGTGGCAGGCGGAGGGGTGTTTGGAGAAAAGTTAAAAAACGAAGAGAGGTTTGCCGAGATGGCAGCACCTATAAAAATAGAAACTATGGAGGAAGACAGCAGAGCCCCAGACACAACAAAGGAAAATGTGGGGGAGAAAATGGAGCATGAAAATGTAAAGTCCAGAGAAGGCTCAGATTCTGAGGCACCCAGGAGCAGTGAGGAGGAGGAGGGTGGACTCACAGCTGGGAATAATCAGGAGTGTTTTGAAACTGACAGTGAGTGGCCTCCAGGATTACTCACTCAGATCCGTAACATGGAGTCGCCGGTATCCTTCCAGGGATTTTGTTTCGGTGCGGAGTTACCTGCAGAGGAGGAAAAGGAAAAGAAAAAAAAATTTAAGAAGAAAAAAAAGGAAAAGGAAAAAAAATCTGATCATTTAAACTTGTGTATACAGCAAGATCCTTCCTGTGCTCTGAGCCAGATGACAGTCAGGATCAGGGCGCAGGTCCCGCAAGACCCCCAGCTCAAGCCTCTGCAGTGGGGCTGGAGCGGGAATGCGGGGAGAGTGTTACGGGTCCGGCATTAGAACACGTGGTGGTCAAAATGGCGCCGGACGCCAACCCCTGCAAAGGGGGCGGTACTTGTGGCCTGGTGACGCCAGGGGGTGTGTCCCCGTGTCCGGTGAATGGCGAGCCCGGGAAACTGGTCTTTGATGCGAGTCAGGGGTCGGGAGAACGGGTAAACCAGAAACCGGATGTGGTGTCTGAAAGCCGGAAGTCTGTCGGTGTCGCAGTAAAGCCGTCATACGTTCCGGACAAGGGCGGTCACAGAGGGGGCTCCGGCTCTGTTGGCCACTCCTCTGTGGGAGGGGGGAGTGGTCCGGCGCCGGAGGCGGCTCCAGTGACGTCAGTGGCTCCTTCGTCCGCATCGCTGAAAAGTGGTGTAGGCGAGAAGGGGGCTGCTGGCGTCAGGGGCGACGGTGGCCCCTTTCCCAAAAATGTTCCGCGCATAGAACAGATGGAGGTTAATGAGGCGGAGGGCACAGCGGGGACATCGCTTATAACATCTGGTGGCGTCCCTGCAAAGGTGCCTGATGATGCGGAGACTGAAGCAGTGTCTAATCAAACAAAATGTACAGCAAAAATACATAACATAGAACCAGGCCTGGCCAGAAGGATGACTGCAGGGGGACCTGGTGGGTTAAATGAAAAAGTTGCAGCTGTGGATGTGGAAACTGCTGGGGGTATGCAGGTGTCTGTAAATAAAGTTGCTGGAGTGTCTGCTGGTAATGGGGTGTTGAGTGCTGTGTCTGTGGGTGGTGGGGATGGGGTATCAACCAGGGGCAATGGGCCTGGCGCTCCTCTTGCTGTGACATCCGGCAGGTCTTATGCTGGTGTGGCAGCGGGGGGACAGCGGGCCCACCCATCTTCATCCTCAAGGTCCGGGGACGGTAACTTGCAACAACGTCTCTTGGACGCTTTAAGAGAGGGAAAGCAAACCCTAACCATAGGGGGAGTGCAGAAGGACCTGTCTTTCTGGATAGACAGATATGGTCTAAATGCCTTCCGAGAGCAACGAGGAGATCAGTGGTCGCTCCCAACAGCCGGGCAGGCTGTAGCCAGGAGGAATGTGGTCCGTCTCCGGTGGCGTGGCAATGATGCGTGCCCTCCCAGAAAGAGGGTGGTGGAGCTGCTGCTGGGGATGGGCTTCAAGGCGAGTGACATCTTTGCTTTGATACATCCTCATGGCTCGGTCGAGTTTGACATCAGCTTTGTTCACCTAGGGGGCCTTGAGGTCTTCTGGGGGAACTACGAGCTGATGAAGGACAAGCCTGGGTGGCGAGACTTTGCTGCACAAGCAATTTCTCGCCAAAGTGGTCCCAAGAGAGTGACCGTTCTTACCCGTAACGAGTCACTCTCTTGTATTGATATCATGACCTGGTTGGGAAGGTACGGAGAGGTAGTAGAGATGCCACGGAAGAACATGGATGAGTTTGGCATCTGGTCAGGGGCCTGGACGTTCATGGTTAAACTAAAGCGTCTGGGACAGACGGTGTCCCACATACCATCGTCTGCTTTCCTGGGAAGAGATCGGATCCTTGTCTTCTACCAGGGGCAGCCGAAGTTGTGTCACCGGTGTGGCGACCCCTCACATTTGAGTGCAGGCTGCAAGGTGCAGAAGTGTGCTCATTGTGGGGGGATTGGTCATCTAGCCGCATCGTGTGACCGTATTCGCTGCAACCTGTGTGGTGACTTAGGTCACCCGTTCAGTCGGTGTCCTCGCTCTGTTGTCAATGCCTGTTCCAAACCTGCGGAGGATGAAAGGAGGGAGGCCTCCGTGGGTGAGGGTGCGGGCAGGGACGATGGGGCACAGGGGCAAGGGAAGAATGCAAAGAAGGGTCCCCCTTCTCGCCAGAGAAGGGCGGAGAAGCGAAGGAAGGAGAGGATTTGGAGGGCGCTCCAGGAAACTGGGACGACCTCTGATTCAGATCTGGATGCCCCCCCTGAAGCTGATGCCCCTGGGGAGGCCGAATTGAACGGGGAGATGAGGAGGATCCAAAGGGAGCAGAGGGCTGAGGACTCTCAGTCCTCCCACTATGAAAGTGTGGGAGAGGAAGAGAGGACTCAGCCTACAGCAAAAGGGACACCGGGCAAAACCCAAGGGCCAAATACATCTGGCCCCGCCCTGGCCCAGGAAGGTAAATCCTGTACCCCCCTGGTGCGCTCTACTGATCGATACCATGCTCTCGTGGACATTCCAGCCTCTCATACTAAGAGGGAGGGCATGGTAGGGCACCCTAGAGTCGTTGAGCCTCCCCTGCTGCAGGGGCCGTTGCCCCCAGAGGGGGAGGTTGACCCGGAACTTGGGGATGAAGATGGGAATAGGGTGGTGAGTATGGACTCCTCAGTTTGCAAGAAGCGAGGCAAAGAAGGGGGGTCCTCATCAGATAGAGGGGGGGGTGGGAAGAAGAAAGCCGTCTAACTCAAACATCCATGATGGCGGCACCCACTCCGTTGACCCTGGCATCAATTAACGTTGCCAGCATTAAGTCAGATAGGGCGAGATTTGCAGCCTTTGATTTTCTTGGCCGAGTTGAAGCCGACATTTTGTTTTTGCAGGAGACCAGGCTGTCACTTTTGGCAGACGTCGTTAAATCTAGGAGGGAGTGGCGACGCGGGCCCTGCTACTGGTCTCTTGCGGCTGAGCCCTATAGCGGAGTGGCGGTCCTTTTCACTGCACCGGTAACATGCCGACGGATGATTGAGTTAGAAATGGGGAGGTGCTTGATCTTAGATGTCCTCATGAGGGGACAGGAATTAAGACTAATCAATATATACGGACCCCAGAGCAAATGGGACCGTAAAAGTCTCTTCATGAGGATTAAGCCTTTCCTTTTTTCAGGTCGACAAGTTATCTTTGGAGGGGACTTCAATACTGTCGTGAGGCCCCGAGATAGAGGAGGTTCCGGAGATAAAAAATTGACCTATGATAGTGTAGCATTAAAAAATATAGTTAGCGATGCTCGCCTGGTGGATATCCACATCAGGCATACCCCAGGCCACTCGGGTTTCACCTATCGTAGAGGTAGTTGTAGGTCTAGGATAGACAGGTTTTTTTTGAAGGAGGAAGCCATCTCTTCACCAGTGTCCGTTGTTGAGGTGGAGTTCTCCGATCACTGTATGATTATTTTCTCTTTGAACATTGCAGAGTCCCTCCAGATGGGAAGAGGTATATGGAGGCTGAATTCTACTCTCTTGGAAGAAGCGGAGATAAGACAGGCCTTTGAGGATTTTCTTCAGAGCCAGGTACCTTTGTTGGATCTCAGTGGTACTAAGTCTGAGTGGTGGGAGTTGTTTAAAGTCCGGGTGGCAGGATTTTTCCGCAGGCTCTCAAGCCTCAGGTCCATGAGTAGGTACCGCCTATATCAGGAACTGAGGGGGAAACTCGAACATCTGGTCTCAACCGGGGGTAGTGGGGAGGAGATCTCCGTGGTGAAAGGTTTGCTCAGGAGGTGTCAGTATGATAGGCACACATCTTTAGTTCTTGAGAGGGATTTCGGGAAGTACCGCTCGCCCGACCCCTACAGGAACTGTAAGATGTCAGTGAGTCGTAAGGTTGTGACAGGACTGATTGATAGTACAGGATCTCTGAAGAGATCCAAATCAGGGATCTTGGAGGTCGTCAGATCCTTCTACTCGCAGCTCTTGGGGAAGCAAGATCCAAACCGAGACGAGATGTCGGCTTTCCTGGCTGAAACCATCCCTGAGCCAGGGGTAGACCCCTCTCTCGGTGTTTTGATAGACTCGATCAAGGAAGAGGAAGTTGGATTGGCGATTGATGGGCTTGCCCTCAAAAAATCGCCAGGGCCGGATGGCTTAACATCCGAGTTTTATAAGACTTTTAAAGGAACCCTAGTTCCCCTCTTGACTGAGGTGTTTAATGAGTGCCTTTCCTCGGGTACTTTGCCAATGTCAATGAGGAGGTCGGCCTTGATCGTTTTATCGAAGGGTAAAGACTCGACCCGTATTGAGAATTGGCGTCCCATAGCGCTGCTCAATACGGACAGAAAGGTTCTCGCAAAGGTGCTGTTTAATCGGCTGGTGAAGTTTGCATCCCGGCTCCTTTCGCCGGTCCAGCATTGCTCTGTTCCAGGCCGCAGCACATTTAGTGCTGTCCTCAGTGTCAGAGAGGCAGTGGAGCAGGGAAATTCTGGTCGGTGGGAGGGGTACATCCTGTCCTTGGACCAGGCCAAGGCTTTTGACCGGGTGGACCACGAGTACCTCTGGTCGGTCCTTCTGAGGTACGGCCTACCGGGGGGGTTTGTCAATTGGCTACAGACCTTATACACTGGGGCTGAGACTTTTGCGCTGGTGAACGGTTGGGTTGGAACCCCCTTTGAGGTTGGGTCTGGTGTCCGCCAGGGTTGTCCCTTGAGCCCTTTGCTATATGCGTTCGCAATTGATCCTTTTCTTAAAAGGATCGATCGTGGGCCATTGGCGGGAGTCGGGGCCGGCCTGGAGGGGCCGGAGGCCACTCAGAGGGTGGTTGCGTACGCAGACGAC
The DNA here is from genome assembly GCF_050947455.1 of Rhinoderma darwinii. Taxonomy (NCBI): domain Eukaryota; kingdom Metazoa; phylum Chordata; class Amphibia; order Anura; family Rhinodermatidae; genus Rhinoderma; species Rhinoderma darwinii. The sequence continues at coordinate 141,999,458 of NC_134693.1, forward strand.
GTCTCCATTTTTGTCTCCTCGAGAGGGGAGGCAGAGTGGGTGATGTCGGAAGTGGAGCGTTACTCATTGGCATCTGGGTCCAAGATCAACCGGGATAAGTGCAAAAGTCTCTGGCTGGGAGGAGGAGATCCTGGTTTTGATCTCCCGGACACCCTTCCAGAGCCTCAGGGGTCTGCTAAGATCTTAGGAGTCGAATTTGGCCCGGGTGATTACCCCAAGAAGAACTGGGAGGATAGGCTGAATCTAGTTGCCCAGAAGGTCGACCAATGGAAGGGTTGGTCCTTAACCCTGAGGGAAAGGGTTCACTTGGCCAAGGCCTACCTGGTGCCCATGTTGCTTTACCTGGGCAGTGTGTGCATCTTGCCAGAACCTCTCTGGACTCGGGTCTATAGCCTGTTCTTCCAGCTGTTATGGGGGAACAGGCTCAACCTAATCAAGAGGGAGGTTACTTACCTACCAAGGACACTAGGCGGGTTAGGTATGGTTAACCCGGTGGTGTTCCTAGTGAACACCTTTGTTAAGATCAACCTGGCAAACCTCTGGCAAGAGAGGGCTCCTTGGTGGATATCCTCCTGCAGGGGGTGGTTTCGGCCTTTCTTCCAGGAATGGGAGAGAGGAGGGCAAGTGAAAGACCTGCGTACACCTCACGGACATCTCCCGGCTTATGCCACCCTGGCGCTGAAGATTGTTCGCCGGTGGGGTCTGGAGGTGTGAGAGATCAGGACCATGTCGAGAAAATTTCTTGACAGGAGGGTCCTGATGACCCACTTCCAGAAGCCCCTGGCGCTCAAAGACTGCCCAAGTAGTGACCTCGGGGTGGGATTAAAACTTTTAAATTCAGCGAGGATTCCCCAGAAGTTTTGGGATCTGGCTTGGCGTTGCTTCCATGGGAGACTGTATGTGAGGGACAATCTAAAGTGCAGAAGCTCTGATGATCGGGATTGCCCCCGGGAGGAGTGTGGCGGAGTGCTGGAAAGCATGGAGCATTTCCTGCTTCATTGCCCTTTCAATACAGAGGTATACAAAAGGGTGGGAGCCTCCATTGGTTGGCCAGGCCTAACCAGCCTCTCCTATGCTGGGTGGGCCTATGGAGTGTTCGGAGACCTCGGTGGTAGGGACCATTGCACCTTGTTTCTAGTCAGTATAGTGGTCAGGCACTTTATGTGGAATGCACGATGTCTAGTTTCTACCCAGAAGAAAATCCTCCTAGTGGATGAGGTTGTTAGCAATATCATGGGTGACCTGGTGAAGGTGCATTCTTTGGAGGTTGGCAGATTGGGAGCATCCAAAGCCTCTCGTCTTTGGAGGGGCTTTTCCTTTTGGGTGCCTTAATGTGTCTGCCTTCATGAGGGAGGGGGAGTCGTCACCGGTGCTCAACTGGAGGTGGGGGTCTGCGTTCCGCTGAGGCACCAATAAAAAATATAGCGATAGGACTCGGAATAAGGGAAAGGTGAGGGTCAGCATAGGGTCAGCTTTCAATAGGGTCAAGAAAGGGTTAGTAATAGGGTAAGGAGATAGGGCAAGCGATAGGGAGGGTGCAGCGGTGGACGTGGTACCTTGGCCTCTGGGGGGGAGCTGGGGGGGGCTTTCCCTTCTCTCTATCTGGTGATGGGCTAGGTAAGCACTGGAAGATTTTTGTTTTGTTTAGGATTGAAATGGCAGGAAAAAGGTTTACAAGCGACCGAACTTGGTGCTTTCGGGTACGGTGTATTTTGTATATGGTTTGGTATTTGGACAGGTTGGTGACGTGTATTGTATTATAATGTAGAAATGTTGTTAGAATAGGGATAGACTTAAGGGGGTTAATAGATAGGTTGGGAGGGGGTCGGGGGGGGGGGGGTTTGCCTGACCCAGCCCCGGACTATGCGGACATGGGAGGACATGGGGCGGGGGGCTGGGCTGGGGTGTTGGGTGTGGTGGTGGGGGCCAGCATCTGGACTATGCGGACGTGAGAGGACATGAGGCGAGATGCTGGCTGGGGTGGTGGAGTTTAGGTAAGAAGGGTAAGGTTAGGGAAAGTCAGGATGTGTATAGTGTGTTTAAAAAATATATATATATAAAAAAAAAAAAAAGGATAAAAAAAAAAAAAAATTGGGATTAGTATTATTATATTTTGGATTTTTGGGGTTATTATTATTATTATTTTATTATTATTATGTTGTTGTTTTATTATTATTATTATCATTATTATGTTGTTTCTTTAGGCCCTTGGTTGACGCGGGTCGGGGGATTTTCTGTTGGTACTTTGGATTACGTTTATATGATGTTTGTATATATTCTAGTTATTGTTTAGTTTCGGATGAAGTGTAGATGTAAGTATATAAGAGTGGGGTGTATGTGGCCGGGTCTGGTATCGTTTTCTCTTCTCATATACAGAGATGTATATAAGAAAATTTGTTTATAAGAATTGGGTTGTGACTTTTTGGTTATATGGAATTAGTTATGTATTTGTTTTTCAGTTTATGTTTTGTAAATTTATATAAAATAAAGAGATACAGGATGTAACTCAGGATCAGTACAGGATAAGTAATGTAATGTATGTACACAGTGACTCCCCCAGCAGAATAGTGACTGCAGCTCTGGAGTATAATACAGGATGTAACTCAGGATCAGTACAGGATAAGTAATGTAATGTATGTACACAGTGACTGCACCAGCAGAATAGTGAGTGCAGCTCTGGAGTATAATACAGGATATAACTCAGGATCAGTACAGGATAAGTAATGTAATGTATGTACACAGTGACACCACCAGCAGAATAGTGAGTGCAGCTCTGGAGTATAATACAGGATGTAACTCAGTATCAGTACAGGATATGTAATGTATGTACACAGTGACTCCACCAGCAGAATAATGAGTGCAGCTCTGGAGTAGAATACAGGATATAACTCAGGATCAGTACAGGATAAGTAATGTAATGTATGTACACAGTGACTCCACCAGCAGAATAGTGAGTACAGCTCTGGAGTATAATACAGGATGTAACTCAGGATCAGTACAGGATCAGTAATGTAATGTATGTACACAGTGACTCCACCAGCAGAATAGTGAGTGCAGCTCTGGAGTATAATACAGGATGTAACTCAGGATTGGTCTATGAGTTAATTTGATCATCTTTTATCCAATCAAGGAGAAGTATTGGGGTGCGGCCACACGGTGCGGTCATGGTGCGTTTATGTTGCGTTTTTAAACTGCAGCAAGTCATTTTTTAATCGAAGTAAATGGTGAGATGTTTGTTATGGACAGACTGCTTCATAATGTCCGACCGCATGCAGTTAATGACGGCGCTGCCGAAGTTGTTGCTGAACTGCTCGCGTTGTGCTAACAGTTCTGCAATGCCTTGTAATGACCAATATACAGGCAGCGCATAACAAACCTCAACACGGGTGATAACGATCTCCATCAATTATTTCCTTTAAAAACGCAACAGAACTGCAGCATTAGGCTTTATTGAGACGAACGTATAATACGTCCGTGCAACGCGCGTGATTTTCACGCGCGTCGCACGGACCTATGTTAGTCAATGGGGCCGTTCAGACTGTCCGTGATTTTCACGCAGCGTGTGTCCGCTGTGTAAAACTCACGACGTGTCCTTTATTTGCCCGTTTTTCGCGCATCACGCACCCATTGATGTCAATGGGTGCGTGAAAACCGTGCACGGCACTCGGAAGCACCTCTGTGTGCCGCGCGCGACGCGCGCTACAGTAGTCAAAACTATGAATGAAAACAGAAAAGCACCACGTGCTACAAACATACAAACAGTGTCATAATGATGGCGGCTGCGCGAAAATCACACAGCCACGCATCATACGCTGCTGACACACGGAGCTGTTATGACCTTTTGTGCGCACAAAACGCCCCATTTTCTCCGCGTGCAAAACGCACACGCTCATGTGAATCCGGCCTTACAGAGACAAAAAACGCATGCAGTTGACCGCAAATCGTGAAAAAGACGCACCGTGTGGTCTTACTCTTGGGATAACTGTATTATTGTATCACACTATATAATGGCAAATACCCCGGAGCAGTTGGAGACACTAAGGCTGGATTCACATGAGCATGTTTGGTCCGTAAAGGACGGAACGTATTTTGGCTGCAAGTCCCGGACTGAACACACTGCAGGGAGCCGGGGTCCTAGCATCATAGTTATGTACGACGCTAGGAGTCCCTGCCTCTCCGTGGAACTACTGTCCTGTACTGAAAACACGATTACAGTACGGGACACTTGTCCTGCAGAGAGGCAGGGACTCCTAGCATCGTACATAACTATGATGCTAGGAGCCCGGCTCGCTGCACTGTGTTCCGTCCGGGACTTGCGGCCAAAATACGTTCCGTCCTTTACGGACCGAGCATGCTCGTGTGAACCCAGCCTAACATGCGCCGCATTCATAGAAACTCACACTCTCTGGGCCGTCGTGTTCTGGTCGGTGGGACATGATGCAACCAGTTCTGAAACAATTTCCCACCCAGCAGTGTTGATGCAACTCCCCCCCCCCCCCCCCCCCCCTCTCCCCCATTGGTTTTCCTGTGATTCAGACAAGTTAATAACTTCCTCACGGGAGGGGAAGGATTTCTTGCTCTGGATCAACACAGAAGTTATTACCACGGGATGGATATAAAGGAACAGGGTTTTTCTCTAACAATGTAACAGATCGCCATCACTGTCTATTTCCCGCTTCACTATTGAGCAAAGAGGATGATGGGTAAAAAAAATAAATCAATAATACGTGAATAATAATGCTCCCGTGACCTTCATGTTATGGGGGCATTGAACTGTTTCCATGTAATAAGATTATTTCATCAAGGGTCTAATGAAGTGCAGTCCATTCAGAGTCAAGACGAGGACTTGTTTGTATGAATCACATCTGGCTACTCTGTGTGTCTGATCAATGGCGGCGATCACAGTGCAGGAGAATGTCATCATACCGAGCAAATACACAATTATAACTGTATACTGTGTGTGTGTGTGTGTGTGTGTGTGTGTGTGTGTGTGTGTGTGTGTGTGTATGTGTGTATGTGTGTGTGTGTGTATATATACTGTATATATTTAGCACAAAGGCAACTTTTACACAGTTCGTCGTTACAGTTGCATTGAGTTCCGCAGATTTGACCCCTTCTATGAGTGTTCGGCGGTGACACGAGGTTCATGCTGTAAGGTCAAGGCCTAAAAGGGGTTTTCCAGTTTATGTAAATTGTATAATGAAAATCTGTGCAACTTTCTAATATACTTTGCGTTTCAATTTTTCCCCATTTTAAAGATGTCTGCTTGCTGTCAATGAATGGCAACATTCTTATTTACATCAAGATACTTTTATCACTGATACTTTTTATGTCCTGATAGTTTGCTACAATGTATCAGTGCAGGTAAAATGTATCCGTCTGGAATCCAGGCTGTTCAGTTTAGAGAGGATTGTCTAGACTCTTGACTAAGGTCACGTTCAGACGTGGCAGAGTTTTTCCGCTGCAAATGTTGGTGCAGATTTGGGGCAATTACGCAATGAATCAGCACCAACATTTGCATATTTGACAGGTAATTCAGACGTTGCAGATATCACAGCGGACTTGCCACAGATTTCAGTTTTTGCATTGCAAAGGCTGAAATCCGCAGTGAAATTCCGCTTCTTCTCCGCAACAGACAGTGCATGCTGGGAGGGAGCATTCTGCACCGCAGCCTGTGGTCCGCAGCGGAGCTTTCCGCAACGTCTGAACTAACTTGCCTAAAAATGTATTGAAACAAATGTAAAAAACGGCCGCAGGAGAATTCCACAGCAATTCCGACCACGTCTAGCCGTGCCCTAATGGTCGCCAACCTGTGGCTCTCCAGCGGTTGAGCAACTACAACTCTCAATCTGCCCTGACAGTGGCACTGGAGTGATTGATAAACCAGGAGGATCAGGACTGCAGCCAGGACAGGAAGGAGCGGGTATTTCCCTTTAATTCCGCCTGGCTATAAGGGTAGCATGTAGGGGAGTGCAGATGAATGGTTGTCTGCCCGGTGAGCGGCAGTGTGGACTCTGCACTTCAGGCTTTAATAACTCGGCTCCTTTATAGGTAGAATTGCTGCAAAACTAACACATAAAAAAACGAAATTACCCCCCTGGAAAGTTGTGCAAATTGTTAATTAAGTCTTAGAAACAATATGAGCTAAATTACACCGGGAGAAGGACGAAGAAAAGCATTCAGCGAAAATCCTTCCAAGAAACCTTCCTCGACCTCGTTATTTGTTTATTTCAAGTCCATTTAAAGAATCTCCCCCTCAATTAAAAGCAAATCCTGGCTGACCGGCTGTTCAGGGCTTTTGGAAAGTTGGGTAACAACCTATGCTACTATTTATATGGACGGACATCACATGAAGGAAAATCCTAGTAATAGCTGCATGAGGGTAAAAATACAAATTTGCACATTTTTACATTTCAAATCCCTCGACGCCCCTGCAACGACAGTCGCCTTGGCCCCCGCTGGTCTTTGTTTACGTGGCCTAAGTGATGAGGCGCCGTCCATAATGACATCATCGCTGCCAGGTTCATGAGGTCACACATCAAGTAAATAAAGATGGTTGGGGTACTCAGAGGTGCAGCTCAGCTTTCCTTCACTCGGGGCAAAGACTCCGTATCTAAATACCCTGGCTACGGCAGAGTGACTTTTTGGTACCCCCCTGGCACCCAGCAGCTGGGGCGCTTGCCCTGCCATTGCCCCTCCCTTAGTTATGCTCCTGCGGGTACCAGAGAACTGTTGACTTGTGGGGAATTTTAAATGTGACAATGTCAGAAAAACCCCTTTTAAAATGCATATAGTGCAGCATAGGAGAGGAAGCTGACACTGAACCAGCAGCATTGGCAGTGGGATGTCAAGTCCTGCAGACTTAGAACAGGGAACCAGCAGAATTATGAATTCAGCTCTGGAGGTGATTTCAGTATAAGACATGAAATCCCTCAAGATCAAGATGAATTCAAATAAGTTAGATGTGACCTGAAGAAGGATGATTGTCCTGCAGTTCGGAGAAGCGCGAGGACCTGACTGTGACATGGGACCTCATTTTACTCCAGAATTACAGATAAACCGGAGCCACGGGGAGCGATCAATCATCTTCTGATCACTTCAGTCAGGCCGCAGCTGCCTCGCACCGCCTTCTAGACGAGCGACCGGCTGGTATTTCTAGGTTATAATTGCAAAATATGAAAACAACAACTTTCCTTACTCTTCTTTTACTAAATGAAAATGATAATAAAGGAAATGAACACAGCTTGTGTCTTCCTCCCACGGCCGAAAAGAAGAAAACGCAGCTCAATAAGCTGAAATGACTGCACACTTGACTTAATGCGAAGTTGGGGGGTGAGGCAATAAGATAAGAACATTTCTGTTCCTTACACATGGCTGGAATTAAGAATTAAGATTCAGCTGCTTCTTAAAGGGATTTTCCCAGAATGGAACATTTATTACGATAATCAGACAGTGAGTGTCACGTCAGAAGGGGGTGAAGCAGCTGGGACCCCAACAACCTGGACTTAGTCCCTGTATCAATGGCTGGTAATGTCTCCCTGTTCACGGACTTCACTGACGCTGAGTGAGAGAGCAAGGATTCCTATGGGGAGGGTCTGCTCCGCAATGGCTGCGAGGACCAGGGACACCCACAGTTCTCCAGATAATGAAAACACTCCAATCAGAAAGGTTTCAGAATTCGATTTTTCTTTTCTTGTAGACAAAAGTTGCAATGTATCATTTCACCTAATTATCCACCTCTGAACCTTCTCCAGCCTGAACTTCTCCTTACAATGTGGTGCCCAAAACCAAACCAGCTGACAAGACATTTATAGTGGAGCAATGATATATCTGAATCACTGATTATTTTTCTACTTGCTTTTGCATCTGATGCCTGAGATTCTGCAAAGCTTGCTGGTATCTAGTATGCCTCAATACTTCCCCTGCTCTGTGAGGATCTGCATTTTTTAACATTATTTACATACATGACATTATTTATCTTCTATTATACTCCAGAGCTGCACTCACTATTCTGCTGGTGGAGTCACTGTGTACACACATTACATTACTGATCCTGTACTGATCCTGAGTTATATCCTGTATTATAATCCAGAGCTGCGCTCACTATTCTGCTGGTGGAGTCACTGTGTACACACATTACATTACTGATCCTGTAATGATCCTGAGTTATATCCTGTATTATACTCCAGAGCTGCACTCACTATTCTGCTGGTGGAGTCACTGTGTACATACATTACATTACATTACTTATCCTGTACTGATCCTGAGTTATATCCTGTATTATAATCCAGAGCTGCGCTCACTATTCTGCAGGTGGAGTCACTGTGTACATACATTACATTACTTATCCTGTACTGATCCTGAGTTATATCCTGTATTATACTCCAGAGCTGCGCTCACTATTCTGCTGGTGGAGTCACTGTGTACATACATTACATTACTGATCCTGTACTGATCCTGAGTTATATCCTGTATTATACTCCAGAGCTGCGCTCACTATTCTGCTGGTGGAGTCACTGTGTACATACATTACATTACTTATCCTGTACTGATCCTGAGTTATATCCTGTATCTCTTTATTTTATATAAATTTACAAAACATAAACTGAAAAACAAATACATAACTAATTCCATATAACCAAAAAGTCACAACCCAATTCTTATAAACAAATTTTCTTATATACATCTCTGTATATGAGAAGAGAAAACGATACCAGACCCGGCCACATACACCCCACTCTTATATACTTACATCTACACTTCATCCGAAACTAAACAATAACTAGAATATATACAAACATCATATAAACGTAATCCAAAGTACTAACAGAAAATCCCCCGACTCGCGTCAACCAAGGGCCTAAAGAAACAACATAATAATGATGATAATAATCAAACAACATAATAATGATGATAATAATAATAATAATAAAACAACAACATAATAATAATAAAATAATAATAATAATAACCCCAAAAATCAAAAATATAATAATACTAATCCCAATTTTTTTTTTTTTTTTTTTTATCCTTTTTTTTTTTATTTTTATATATATATATTTTTTAATCACACTATACACATCCTGACTTTCCCTAACCTTACCCTTCTTACCTAAACTCCACCACCCCAGCCAGCATCTCGCCTCATGTCCTCTCACGTCCGCATAGTCCAGATGCTGGCCCCCACCACCACACCCAACACCCCAGCCCAGCCCCCCGCCCCATGTCCTCCCATGTCCGCATAGTCCGGGGCTGGGTCAGGCAAACCCCCCCCCCCCCCGACCCCCTCCCAACCTATCTATTAACCCCCTTAAGTCTATCCCTATTCTAACAACATTTCTACATTATAATACAATACACGTCACCAACCTGTCCAAATACCAAACCATATACAAAATACACCGTACCCGAAAGCACAAAGTTCGGTCGCTTGTAAACCTTTTTCCTGCCATTTCAATCCTAAACAAAACAAAAATCTTCCAGTGCTTACCTAGCCCATCACCAGATAGAGAGAAGGGAAAGCCCCCCCCAGCTCCCCCCCAGAGGCCAAGGTACCACGTCCACCGCTGCACCCTCCCTATCGCTTGCCCTATCTCCTTACCCTATTACTAACCCTTTCTTGACCCTATTGAAAGCTGACCCTATGCTGACCCTCACCTTTCCCTTATTCCGAGTCCTATCGCTATATTTTTTATTGGTGCCTCAGCGGAACGCAGACCCCCACCTCCAGTTGAGCACCGGTGACGACTCCCCCTCCCTCATGAAGGCAGACACATTAAGGCACCCAAAAGGAAAAGCCCCTCCAAAGACGAGAGGCTTTGGATGCTCCCAATCTGCCAACCTCCAAAGAATGCACCTTCACCAGGTCACCCATGATATTGCTAACAACCTCATCCACTAGGAGGATTTTCTTCTGGGTAGAAACTAGACATCGTGCATTCCACATAAAGTGCCTGACCACTATACTGACTAGAAACAAGGTGCAATGGTCCCTACCACCGAGGTCTCCGAACACTCCATAGGCCCACCCAGCATAGGAGAGGCTGGTTAGGCCTGGCCAACCAATGGAGGCTCCCACCCTTTTGTATACCTCTGTATTGAAAGGGCAATGAAGCAGGAAATGCTCCATGCTTTCCAGCACTCCGCCACACTCCTCCCGGGGGCAATCCCGATCATCAGAGCTTCTGCACTTTAGATTGTCCCTCACATACAGTCTCCCATGGAAGCAACGCCAAGCCAGATCCCAAAACTTCTGGGGAATCCTCGCTGAATTTAAAAGTTTTAATCCCACCCCGAGGTCACTACTTGGGCAGTCTTTGAGCGCCAGGGGCTTCTGGAAGTGGGTCATCAGGACCCTCCTGTCAAGAAATTTTCTCGACATGGTCCTGATCTCCCACACCTCCAGACCCCACCGGCGAACAATCTTCAGCGCCAGGGTGGCATAAGCCGGGAGATGTCCGTGAGGTGTACGCAGGTCTTTCACTTGCCCTCCTCTCTCCCATTCCTGGAAGAAAGGCCGAAACCACCCCCTGCAGGAGGATATCCACCAAGGAGCCCTCTCTTGCCAGAGGTTTGCCAGGTTGATCTTAACAAAGGTGTTCACTAGGAACACCACCGGGTTAACCATACCTAACCCGCCTAGTGTCCTTGGTAGGTAAGTAACCTCCCTCTTGATTAGGTTGAGCCTGTTCCCCCATAACAGCTGGAAGAACAGGCTATAGACCCGAGTCCAGAGAGGTTCTGGCAAGATGCACACACTGCCCAGGTAAAGCAACATGGGCACCAGGTAGGCCTTGGCCAAGTGAACCCTTTCCCTCAGGGTTAAGGACCAACCCTTCCATTGGTCGACCTTCTGGGCAACTAGATTCAGCCTATCCTCCCAGTTCTTCTTGGGGTAATCACCCGGGCCAAATTCGACTCCTAAGATCTTAGCAGACCCCTGAGGCTCTGGAAGGGTGTCCGGGAGATCAAAACCAGGATCTCCTCCTCCCAGCCAGAGACTTTTGCACTTATCCCGGTTGATCTTGGACCCAGATGCCAATGAGTAACGCTCCACTTCCGACATCACCCACTCTGCCTCCCCTCTCGAGGAGACAAAAATGGAGACGTCGTCTGCGTACGCAACCACCCTCTGAGTGGCCTCCGGCCCCTCCAGGCCGGCCCCGACTCCCGCCAATGGCCCACGATCGATCCTTTTAAGAAAAGGATCAATTGCGAACGCATATAGCAAAGGGCTCAAGGGACAACCCTGGCGGACACCAGACCCAACCTCAAAGGGGGTTCCAACCCAACCGTTCACCAGCGCAAAAGTCTCAGCCCCAGTGTATAAGGTCTGTAGCCAATTGACAAACCCCCCCGGTAGGCCGTACCTCAGAAGGACCGACCAGAGGTACTCGTGGTCCACCCGGTCAAAAGCCTTGGCCTGGTCCAAGGACAGGATGTACCCCTCCCACCGACCAGAATTTCCCTGCTCCACTGCCTCTCTGACACTGAGGACAGCACTAAATGTGCTGCGGCCTGGAACAGAGCAATGCTGGACCGGCGAAAGGAGCCGGGAAGCAAACTTCACCAGCCGATTAAACAGCACCTTTGCGAGAACCTTTCTGTCCGTATTGAGCAGCGCTATGGGACGCCAATTCTCAATACGGGTCGAGTCTTTACCCTTCGATAAAATGATCAAGGCCGACCTCCTCATTGACATTGGCAAAGTACCCGAGGAAAGGCACTCATTAAACACCTCAGTCAAGAGGGGAACTAGGGTTCCTTTAAAAGTCTTATAAAACTCGGATGTTAAGCCATCCGGCCCTGGCGATTTTTTGAGGGCAAGCCCATCAATCGCCAATCCCACTTCCTCTTCCTTGATCGAATCTATCAAAACACCGAGAGAGGGGTCTACCCCTGGCTCAGGGATGGTTTCAGCCAGGAAAGCCGACATCTCGTCTCGGTTTGGGTCTTGCTTCCCCAAGAGGTGCGAGTAGAAGGATCTGACGACCTCCAAGATCCCTGATTTGGATCTCTTCAGAGATCCTGTACTATCAATCAGTCCTGTCACAACCTTACGACTCACTGACATCTTACAGTTCCTGTAGGGGTCGGGCGAGCGGTACCTCCCGAAATCCCTCTCAAGAACTAAAGATGTGTGCCTATCATACTGACACCTCCTGAGCAAAGCTTTCACCACGGAGATCTCCTCCCCACTACCCCCGGTTGAGACCAGATGTTCGAGTTTCCTCCTCAGTTCCTGATATAGGCGGTACCTACTCATGGACCTGAGGCTCGAGAGCCTGCGGAAAAATCCTGCCACCCGGACTTTAAACAACTCCCACCACTCAGACTTAGTACCACTGAGATCCAACAAAGGTACCTGGCTCTGAAGAAAATCCTCAAAGGCCTGTCTTATCTCCGCTTCTTCCAAGAGAGTAGAATTCAGCCTCCATATACCTCTTCCCATCTGGAGGGACTCTGCAATGTTCAAAGAGAAAATAATCATACAGTGATCGGAGAACTCCACCTCAACAACGGACACTGGTGAAGAGATGGCTTCCTCCTTCAAAAAAAACCTGTCTATCCTAGACCTACAACTACCTCTACGATAGGTGAAACCCGAGTGGCCTGGGGTATGCCTGATGTGGATATCCACCAGGCGAGCATCGCTAACTATATTTTTTAATGCTACACTATCGTAGGTCAATTTTTTATCTCCGGAACCTCCTCTATCTCGGGGTCTCATGACAGTATTGAAGTCCCCTCCAAAGATGACTTGTCGACCTGAAAAAAGGAAAGGCTTAATCCTCATGAAGAGACTTTTACGGTCCCATTTGCTCTGGGGTCCGTATATATTGATTAGTCTTAATTCCTGTCCCCTCATGAGGACATCTAAGATCAAGCACCTCCCCATTTCTAACTCAATCATCCGTCGGCATGTTACCGGTGCGGTGAAAAGGACCGCCACTCCGCTATAGGGCTCAGCCGCAAGAGACCAGTAGGAGGGCCCGCGTCGCCACTCCCTCCTAGATTTAACGACGTCTGCCAAAAGTGACAGCCTGGTCTCCTGCAAAAACAAAATGTCGGCTTCAACTCGGCCAAGAAAATCAAAGGCTGCAAATCTCGCCCTATCTGACTTAATGCTGGCAACGTTAATTGATGCCAGCGTCAACGGAGTGGGTGCCGCCATCATGGATGTTTGAGTTAGACGGCTTTCTTCTTCCCACCCCCCCCCCTCTATCTGATGAGGACCCCCCTTCTTTGCCTCGCTTCTTGCAAACTGAGGAGTCCATATTCACCACCCTATTCCCATCTTCATCCCCAAGTACCGGGTCAACCTCCCCCTCTGGGGGCAACGGCCCCTGCAGCAGGGGAGGCTCAACGACTCTAGGGTGCCCTACCATGTCCTCCCTCTTAGTATGAGAGGCTGGAATGTCCACGAGAGCATGGTATCGATCAGTAGAGCGCACCAGGGGGGTACAGGATTTACCTTCCTGGGCCAGGGCGGGGCCAGATGTATTTGGCCCTTGGGTTTTGCCCGGTGTCCCTTTTGCTGTAGGCTGAGTCCTCTCTTCCTCTCCCACACTTTCATAGTGGGAGGACTGAGAGTCCTCAGCCCTCTGCTCCCTTTGGATCCTCCTCATCTCCCCATTCAATTCGGCCTCCCCAGGGGCATCAGATTCAGGGGGGGCATCCAGATCCGAATCAGAGGTTGTCCCAGTTTCCTGGAGCGCCCTCCAAATCCTCTCCTTCCTTCGCTTCTCCGCCCTTCTCTGGCGAGAAGGGGGACCCTTCTTTGCATTCTTCCCTTGCCCCTGTGCCCCATCGTCCCTGCCCGCACCCTCACCCACGGAGGCCTCCCTCCTTTCATCCTCCGCAGGTTTGGAACAAGCATTGACAACAGAGCGAGGACACCGACTGAACGGGTGACCTAAGTCACCACACAGGTTGCACCGAATACGGTCACACGATGCGGCTAGATGACCAATCCCCCCACAATGAGCACACTTCTGCACCTTGCAGCCTGCACTCAAATGTGAGGGGTCGCCACACCGGTGACACAACTTCGGCTGCCCCTGGTAGAAGACAAGGATCCTATCTCTTCCCAGGAAAGCAGACGATGGTATGTGGGACACCGTCTGTCCCAGACGCTTTAATTTAACCATGAACGTCCAGGCCCCTGACCAGATGCCAAACTCATCCATGTTCTTCCGTGGCATCTCTACTACCTCTCCGTACCTTCCCAACCAGGTCATGATATCAATACAAGAGAGTGACTCATTACGGGTAAGAACGGTCACTCTCTTGGGACCACTTTGGCGAGAAATTGCTTGTGCAGCAAAGTCTCGCCAGCCAGGCTCGTCCTTCATCAGCTCGTAGTTCCCCCAGAAGACCTCAAGGCCCCCTAGGTGAACAAAGCTGATGTCAAACTCGACCGAGCCATGAGGATGTATCAAGGCAAAGATGTCACTCGCCTTGAAGCCCATCCCCAGCAGCAGCTCCACCACCCTCTTTCTGGGAGGGCACGCATCATTGCCACGCCACCGGAGACGGACCACATTCCTCCTGGCTACAGCCTGCCCGGCTGTTGGGAGCGACCACTGATCTCCTCGTTGCTCTCGGAAGGCATTTAGACCATAACTGTCTATCCAGAAAGACAGGTCCTTCTGCACTCCCCCTATGGTTAGGGTTTGCTTTCCCTCTCTTAAAGCGTCCAAGAGACGTTGTTGCAAGTTACCGTCCCCGGACCTTGAGGATGAAGATGGGTGGGCCCGCTGTCCCCCCGCTGCCACACCAGCATAAGACCTGCCGGATGTCACAGCAAGAGGAGCGTCAGGCCCATTGCCCCTGGTTGATACCCCATCCCCACCACCCACCACCTCACCACCTACAGACACAGCACTCAACACCCCATTACCAGCAGACACTCCAGCAACTTTATTTACAGACACCTGCATACCCCCAGCAGTTCCCACATCCACAGCCGCAACTTTTTTATTTAACCCACCAGGTCCCCCTGCAGTCATCCTTCTGGCCAGGCCTGGTCCTATGTTATGTATTTTTCCTGTACATTTTGTGTGGGTAGACACTGCTTCAGTCTCCGCATCATCAGGCACCTTTGCAGGGACGCCACCAGATGTTATAAGCGGTGTCCCCGCTGTGCCCTCCGCCTCATTAACCTCCATCTTTTCTATGTGCGGAACATTTTTGGGAAAGGGGCCACCGCCGCCCCCGACGCCAGCAGCCCCCTTCTCGCCTACACCACTTTTCAGTGATGCGGACGAAGGAGCCACTGATGTCACTGGAGCCGCCTCCGGCGCCGGACCACTCCCCCCTCCCACAGAGGAGTGGCCAACAGAGCCGGAGCCCCCTCTGTGACCGCCCTTGTCCGGAACGTCTGACGGCTTGATACCGACAGACTTCCGGCTTTCAGACACCACATCCGGTTTCTGGTTTACCCGTTCTCCAGACCGCTGACTCGCATCAGAGACCAGTTTCCCGGGCTCGCAATTAACCGGACACGGGGACACACCCCCTGGCGTCACCAGGCCACCAGTACCGCCCCCTTTGCAGGGGTTGGCGTCCGGCGCCATTTTGACCACCACGTGTTCTAATGCCGGACCCGTAACACTCTCCCCGCATTCCCGCTCCAGCCCCACTGCAGAGGCTTGAGCTGGGGGTCTTGCGGGACCTGCGCCCTGATCCTGACTTGCATCTGGCTCAGAGCACAGGAAGGATCTTGCTGTATACACCATTTTAAATGAACCTTCAGCAGATTTTTTTTCCTTTGTCTTTTTTTTCTTCTTAAATTTTTTTTTCTTTTGCTTTTCCTCCTCTGCGGGTAACTCTGCACCGAAACAAAATCCCTGGAAGGATACCGGCGACTCCACGTTACGGATCTGAGTGAGTAATCCTGGAGGCCGCTCACTGTCAGTATCAAAACTCTCCTGATTTCTCCCAGCTGTGTGTCCACCCTCCTCCTCCTCACTGCTCCTGGGTGCCTCAGAATCTGAGCCTTCTCTGGACTTTACATTCTCATGCTCCATTTTCTCCCCCACAATTTCCTTTGCTGTGTCTGGGGCTCTGCTGTCTTCCTCCACACTTTCTATTTTTATAGGTGCTGCCATCTCGGCAAACCTCTCTTCATTTTTTAATTTTTCACCAAACACCCCTCCGCCTGCCAAAATCTCATCACGTCTCTCTTCCACTTCTTTTATTTCCTCCAACAAGGATTTCACATTTAAAAGGTATCGGGACCTCTTACCTCCTGTGGCTTTTGCAGCTCTTCCTCTGGCGACCGCCAAGTCCGCACGGAGCCGTTGCAGCGACTTCCTGAGGTCCCGATACTCCTCCAACCGCATAGCCAGACGGGAGCTGAAGTTCTCCACCGTCTCTCCGGTCCTCAGCTGTCCCCATTCCTCCACACGACCGTCATCCAAATGTCCGGACGGCGCTGGTCCTTCTCCAGATGACAACACCTCGATCACCCTGCCGGACCGCGTCTCCATACCCTTATCCAGGGTTCCAGCCACGGGGGGAGCCAGGACAGCCTTGCCCCGAGATGATCTCCTCACCCCCGCGACTGTTTGCATATTCCCAGCCAGCTGGGATGACCCTCTACCCCCCGCTGGCATGCTCCGGGAGGTAGAGGTCTGAGGCTCCATCCTAGGATGGAACCCCCCTCAGGGTACTTTCCAAGCCCAGGCAGATGGTATGAGGCCTGGGCAGATAGAATAAGGAAAGTCCCTGGATCCAAGGCCTGCACGGTAGTCTCAGCAGCTCTCTCCACACCTCCTACTCCACCCACTCCAGAGCTGCACTGACTATTCTGCTGGTAGAGTCACTGTGTACATACATTACTTATCCTGTGCTGATCCTGAGTTACATCCTGTATTAGGCTGGGTTCACACGTGGCGGAATTTCACTTAAATTCCGCTGCGGACACTCCGCAGCGTTAATCCGCAGCGGAGCCGTTTCTCCATTGACTTTCACTTTAATTTAGCAGTGTTCGTTTAGACGATGCGTAACATTCCGCTGCGGAGCATAGGCTGCGGAGCGGAATTTGGTGTCCGCAGCATGCTCTGTCTGTTGCGGAGCAGTGGCGGACTCATGGCGGAATTTCTCCATTGACTTCAATGGAGATTCTAAGTTCCGCAATGAAGTCCGCAGCTGTCATGCACATGTTATGTGTGCTGCGGATGCGTCTTGCTTTTTTAACTTGACATTTCTTCATTCTGGCTGGACCTATGTATTTCTAGGTCTACAGCCAGACTGAGGAAGTCAATGGGGCTCCCGTAATGACGGGAGCGTTGCTAGGAGACGTCTGTAAATAGTCACTGTCCAGGGTGCTGAAAGAGTTAAGCGATCGGCAGTAACTGTTTCTGCACCCTGGACAGTGACTACCGATCCCAATATACAGCTACCTGTAAAAAAATAGAAGTTCATACTTACCGAGAACTCCCTGCTTCTGTCTCCAGTCCGGCCTCCCAGGATGACGTTTCAGTCTAAGTGACGGCTGCAGCCAATCACAGGCCAAGCACAGGCTGCAGCGGTCACATGGACTGGCGCGTCATCCAGGGAGGTCGGGCCGGATGCCGAAAGAGGGACGCGTCACCAAGACAACGGCCGGTAAGTATGAAAATCGTTTACTTTCACTAGGGAAAGTGCTGACCCTTCTCTCTATCCTGCACTGATAGGGAGAAGGGAAGTACTTTTCCCGCAGTCCGCAGCAGCTAGTCTGCATCAATGTACTGCACATTTTGTGCAGATCCGCAGCAGAATCTGCAACGCAGATTCTGTGCGGCATTGATGCGGACAGTTGCGGAGGAAATCCGCCACGTGTGGTCATGCCCTTATACTCCAGAGCTGCACTCACTATTCTGCTGGTGGAGTCACTGTGTACATACATTACATTACTTATCCTGTACTGATCCTGAGTTACATCCTGTATTATACTCCAGAGCTGCACTCACTATTCTGCTGGTGGAGTCACTGTGTACATACATTACATTACTTATGCTGTACTGATCCTGAGTTACATCCTGTATTAGACTCCAGAGCTGCACTCACTATTCTGCTGGTGGAGTCACTGTGTACATACATTACATTACTTATCCTGTACTGATCCTGAGTTACATCCTGTATTATACTCCAGAGCTGCACTCACTATTATGCTGGCGGAGTCACTGTGTACATACATTATATTACTTATCCTGTACTGATCATGAGTTATATCCTATATTATACTCCAGAGCTGCACTCACTATTCTGCCCACTCCAGAGCTTAAATCTCCCAGTATTCCTTGCTTGTTTGAAGTCTGCATGGAGCTTGATCTGGTCATTTGCATTCAAGATTATATGAGCTCAGATAAACTGTTATGGGGTATCTGTCCACAATCTAGCTGACTGTTTCCAATAACAATCAGAACAATTGTGAATGTAGCTCTGAAGCATTTGATAGTACCTTGACTCACATTGTGCAATGAAGCAGCCAGTCACCTGGTACCTCGCTGCCATCTCTCCTGCTTTATATTAAAACAACATAAACCTGAACTTATACTTTAATGTACAGGTGTGCACATTATCTGACTATTATTTAGCCGCTGGGTAACGGGAGGCCGGGGGCGTGCGCGGGTCATGCTGGACTCTAATCTCTAATCTTTCTTTTCTGTTCTTTCACAACTAAGTGGTTAACCGTATATATTGACTGTTTATATTAAAGGTGTTTATCACTTTCATGAATACGTTTCTTTCATCTCGCGGTAGCAGCGCCGTATTTTACCGCAGCAGGAATAAGCTGTTTTGCATGTTACTAAATTAAATGACTGTGATAATCGCAAAAACAAGAAAAAATTAGAACAAAACAGGAGGCGGACATGAGCTGATTAATGCAGATTCATATATAAATGGATGGAGCGCTACGTCTTAGATGTGGCTGAGGTGGGGGCTCTGCGTCGTATCCTTCTGAGGGGTTCAGTTAAAGGAACGGTAACACTGTCTTTTGCTTATATCCTCTGATTTTGCCTCTTCTAAATAGCTCTGCCACTCAGGAGTGTGGAAAAGCTGTGTCACAGTCCACGTGGCACTGGTGAGAGTCCCTCTGGACACTGCAGTTACCATTAAACATCTTATATGTGCTGGAGTACCCTACGATACTATTATGTGGGCACTGTATGGCAATATTATGTAGTCAGTGGTACTGCTATGTGGGCACCATATGGCAGTATTATTTAGGCAATGGATGGTGCACTTATATGAGAACTATATGGCACTATTATGTTGGCACTATATTGCAGTATTATGTAGGGTATGTGTGGCATATTTATGTAAGCACTGTGTGGAAGTTCTAGGTGGGCACTATACATTATTATGTTGGCACTGTATGGTGGTATTATTTAGGCAGAATTATTACGCTCCACCTTCCGAACATGTT
This sequence comes from Rhinoderma darwinii, assembly GCF_050947455.1. Classification (NCBI taxonomy): domain Eukaryota; kingdom Metazoa; phylum Chordata; class Amphibia; order Anura; family Rhinodermatidae; genus Rhinoderma; species Rhinoderma darwinii. The sequence continues at coordinate 142,018,875 of NC_134693.1, forward strand.
AAGTCTTAGCAGACCTGCTCATTCCGGCCTGAGAACGGCCCATTAGGGCGCTAGGAGTATTCTCCACCACAATGTACATTCAGGTCTGGTGCACACCCATTAGTTGGATGGACTGAAAGGGTTAAACGTGTATATATTATATATGCAAGCAACAGATAATAATTCACTGCTTTCTCTACCCAAGGGTTCCTGGTGGGATTTATTATTTCCTTCGATGATTCCCCAGTCATGTCCCTTCATGAGACGGGGGACCTGTCATGATTGCAAGCTCTGCAGCTCATACCGCAGCTCATACCGCAGCTCATACCGCAGCTCATACCGCAGCTCATACCCACAGCTCATACCGCAGCTCATACCGCAGCTCATACCGCAGCTCATACCCGCAGCTCATATCCGCAGCTCATACCGCAGCTCATACCGCAGCTCATACCCGCAGCTCATACCCGCAGCTCATACCGCAGCTCATACCCGCAGCTCATACCGCAGCTCATACCCGCAGCTCATACCGCAGCTCATACCCGCAGCTCATACCCGCAGCTCATACCGCAGCTCATACCCGCAGCTCATACCCGCAGCTCATACCGCAGCTCATACCCGCAGCTCATACCGCAGCTCATACCCGCAGCTCATACCGCAGCTCATACCCGCAGCTCATACCCGCAGCTCATACCGCAGCTCATACCCGCAGCTCATACCCGCAGCTCATACCGCAGCTCATACCCGCAGCTCATACCCGCAGCTCATACCGCAGCTCATACCCGCAGCTCATACCCGCAGCTCATACCGCAGCTCATACCCGCAGCTCATACCGCAGCTCATACCTGCAGCTCATACCGCAGCTCATACCGCAGCTCATACCGCAGCTCATACCCGCAGCTCATACCGCAGCTCATACCCGCAGCTCATACCGCAGCTCATACCCGCAGCTCATACCCGCAGCTCATACCGCAGCTCATACCCGCAGCTCATACCGCAGCTCATACCGCAGCTCATACCCACAGCTCATACCGCAGCTCATACCGCAGCTCATACCCGCAGCTCATAACCGCAGCTCATACCGCAGCTCATACCGCAGCTCATACCGCAGCTCATACCCGCAGCTCATAGCGCAGCTCATACCGCAGCTCATACCGCAGCTCATACCGCAGCTCATACCCACAGCTCATACCGCAGCTCATACCGCAGCTCATACCGCAGCTCATACCCGCAGCTCATATCCGCAGCTCATACCGCAGCTCATACCGCAGCTCATACCCGCAGCTCATACCCGCAGCTCATACCGCAGCTCATACCCGCAGCTCATACCGCAGCTCATACCCGCAGCTCATACCGCAGCTCATACCCGCAGCTCATACCCGCAGCTCATACCGCAGCTCATACCCGCAGCTCATACCCGCAGCTCATACCGCAGCTCATACCCGCAGCTCATACCGCAGCTCATACCCGCAGCTCATACCGCAGCTCATACCCGCAGCTCATACCCGCAGCTCATACCGCAGCTCATACCCGCAGCTCATACCCGCAGCTCATACCGCAGCTCATACCCGCAGCTCATACCCGCAGCTCATACCGCAGCTCATACCCGCAGCTCATACCCGCAGCTCATACCGCAGCTCATACCCGCAGCTCATACCGCAGCTCATACCTGCAGCTCATACCGCAGCTCATACCGCAGCTCATACCGCAGCTCATACCCGCAGCTCATACCGCAGCTCATACCCGCAGCTCATACCGCAGCTCATACCCGCAGCTCATACCCGCAGCTCATACCGCAGCTCATACCCGCAGCTCATACCGCAGCTCATACCACAGCTCATACCCGCAGCTCATACCGCAGCTCATACCGCAGCTCATACCCGCACCCGGAGAGACTTATCTTACGTTCTTTATGTTATGATCGTCACATGAGGATGAAATCCATCAGGGACATCTAAAATGCAGAGGAGTCAGTGAATTTTCGTTGCACACTCTGTATTTTCCTTCCCCAGTCCCTTGTCTGTGGTCCCCGGGCAGCTTATCTTCCAGTTTACTGATGGGCACAAAAAAAAAAAAACACAACAATGTCCCCAAAGCGTCACGCACTCGTCTTGGACGGCCGCCAGTATCAGCGGTTGCACATTTCCTCTACTGACTGTTCCTGGCAAATGAACTGGTAATTAATTAACCTTTTTTTTTTTTAGGTTTTTAAAGCCCCCATCTGCTGGTCCCGTGGCGTGAAAGCGCAGAAGATACCGTATCTGTGCAGAACATCCCCGCTCCAATGACAAGTCCGGCACAGTGACAGCCGCATCCTCTGCAGAATCGCGGCGCTGGCACGGACCGAGCGGCAATGTGAAATGATTTCAGGCTGAAAATGTCAGCATTTCTGATATCACTGAAACCACCGGGGAGACGCGGGCGCGGAGGAATCTGTTCTGGGGTTTAGAAATGCTGAGGAGGTAGAAAGGAACCGCGGAGGGGATTTCATTTTATAAACAGAAGTCGGAGATAAGACACGAGCAGTGAAGATTAGCGCCGCGTGAAGGACCTTATTAGGGATTTTATGTTTATGACGACGTCTTCTGTAGGTTCTGAGATTTTATCCGGGATTTCAGCGACGGGAAACAAAAGGCAGAAGAAGCTCCGGAGCTCCTTAAGTAATGGATGTGAGGTTCTCAATGTGAGGAGGGGTATATTAAAAGGGTTTGCTTAAGATAAGCCCTTCAATATCTGATAAGTGGGGGCTTCACTTGCGACACCCCCACGATCATCTGCATGAGCGCTGCATCCCCTTATTGTTTATCCATTCACAGCGCCATACATCCGGTAGTGGCTATGCCTGGTACTGCAGCTCAGTCCCATTCCCCTGAATGGGACTGAGCTGCAGTACCAAGAACATCCACTACCAGAAATATGGCGCTGTGCATTGATAAAAAAAAATGAAGGGGTCGCTGCGCTCCAGTGATTGCCGCAGCCCCTACAAACAGCTGATCGGCAGAAGTGCCGGATGTTGGACCCCCACTGATCAATACTACAGTCCTGGAAAACCTTTTTAATATCTTGTCTTGTTATTCTGATTATTTTCATTGGTGGAAAACATAAGATTTCCCATCTATGGCGGTTTGTCACGTCAGTCACATCCAAAGCGGTCACTGACAAATGACCTTAGACTGCTGGTAAAATACATTCTGTGTGACCTAACAGCTCGGTCAATAACTTTTCCCACAATGCACTGCACTCTGGTAACAAAGACCCAGCAGAATTTTGAATGCAGCTCTGGATGTGACTGGAGTCTAAAAAGATAATGTAACCTAAAATCTTGACGAGATAAATAAACTGTTTTCAAAATGACACAACATTTGAGGTGGATTTACAACGACAATGTGATTCTAATGTGGAGTTTTCCTTTAAAGTACTTGCAACTCTTTTTCCTGCAATCAAGTCCTACAGGCAGAAGTTATTTGTATCTCCGCGAAAACGAAATATGGATTCAGTCCATTTTCTCTCATTTAAGACGTTCTGTGCAAGACGAGATGTTTCTGAGTTCAAGAGCAATGGGAACAACTGAAGATGTTTTGGCAGCCGCGGTGTATGCGGCGCATTAATAAAAGTAAAAAGAAATAAGAAAGTCAATAGAATTATCTGGGGATGTGACTGGCAGGGAGACGGGCGGGAGACAGCTCGCGAAATACGTCTATACTTAAAAGACGAACGGTCGACGGCGCTGGAGAGAGAAGCGAAAGAAATCTCCACAACCAGAAATCCCGGCGTCCAAAGAGGAAATTTAATTTTTGGCATCGAGAAGAAACAATAAAAAGAAGCTTCAACTGGAGACGTGAAGGGCAAAATCATAATTGACGCCTTTAATAATTGTTTCGCCTCAGTTCTGCGGTAGATGAGACGATGAAACCAGTAATAACGAGTCTCACGGAGCGAAACACGGGCGATCGCTGAGAGATGTGACCCGGTCATTGTCCTCAGAGCACAAAGTATCACGTCCAAGTTACAATGTTGCAATATTGTGTTATATGATCAGAGGCCTTAAAGGGAAACTCCAGTAAATCCCACTGTAATCATAGATTGGGGAGGGGTTTTCCTTCACCCAGGGGCGTCTCCCTATGGTCCTTGGGCAGTGCTAATCTTATCTTGTCATGCCCCTCCCTTCCTTGACTCTTTGGGTGCCCAAAGGTGAGAATTCAGAATGTGCCCATCACCACCATAGAAGTCTGATGGACAATATTTTATTTAATGGTCAACTTCCCCCCAATTCTTTAGGCGGAAAAATCAGCCTCAAAATTCCTTCTGGAACATTTGCCGCGTTTTTCTTCCGCAGCCATTGAGCGCCATAGGCAAAAAACACAGCAAAAACCGCTTTCTCTGCCTCCCATTGATGTCAACGGGAGGTCAGAGACGGAAACAGCCAAAGAAGCGGCATGACGCTTCTTTTTCCCGCGAGCTTCAATGGGAGTCGTTTTCGGATGTTTTTTGGCGCGGTTTCCGCGTAAAAAAACTCCTTCCTCCTCCATACATGCGCAGTTCTCAGGGCACGGCTGTCTGGCCACCTTACCACACATCTGCTGTAGTGCCCACCCAAAGGCGTTACATAAGGCTTCTGGCCCCCCATGCTAAATCTGTGCCAAGGCACCCAAACAATCACGTCCCATTTAGAACACAAGTCTCCTATGTGATATACGAGCCATTGGGCCCCCGTCCAGCACCAGGTCCCTTGTATATCAGAGCTAAGTTATGACTGACTGAACAGCAGGATAGTGAGTGCAGCTCTGGATGTGACTAGAGCATGAGACATTACTCTGCACTATATGTAGATTGATAATGTTGATAGAAGTGGCAGAAGCTGCAGGCTGAGCCTGGCATCAGCCGCCCGTCATATGGCCCTGACCCTGATGCCAAGTGTCAGTGATACTATGACATCCCTGGTGCCGTTGGCGCAGCCCCCGCTATATATCACAGGTTTAGTATTTATAGATTTTTACGCTTTTGTTCTCACTTTGCCGCATTTACAGTTTAACTAAAAGCATTTTTAAGCCTCTGCTTTTCTATTTTGTTACTAAAACGTCTTTTACAAATCTGTCAACAAAAGAAAAGCTTTGACGGAAGAAAATACTTAACCTTGAAAATATAAATATTATGCAAGAATAGAAAAGCGATTATTTCACAATCGTCTTTACAAGAAACAGAAAGATTTTTTTAAATCTGCTGCCGTTTTGGGTAAATGAAAACAAGTGTTCGGAAAGCCTAAAAAAACGCTCCTGTGGGTAAACGACCCGTTTCCTGTATTTAGACGTCACATTGGCGCCTCCGACCCGATAAGTGGTGACAACTTTGGCTGGAAAATTTAATTTGATTGAGACACTTAGATCAGCACATTTGGAGGGGGATGGGACTCAGGGGCAAACTTATAACTTCTGGGCCCCAATGCAAAATCTGTAATGGGACCCCCACCAACAAGGGGCTATTTATAAGACTGGAGTCTTCTTATGTGGTAGGGGGGCCCCCAAAGATACCAGGGCCCTGGTGCTACTGCTACTTCCTCACCCCCTGTAGCTACACCCCTGGGGTAATTGCAGATTACGGTCATGGGTGGAGCTGCCCCCTCTCCCCTCCCCATTAACTAGAGGAATCAGAGGAAAACCTGGAGCTAAATGATCACTTTATTGCAATGTTGGTAGAGTAGAGACATTACACTGAGGACAGGAGGCTGCCCACTGCAAGAAATATACGCGCTCCTCCAAGGTAAGGCCTTGTTCAGATTTGATGCAGATTTTGCATGCATTTTTTAAGACAAAACCAGCATTGAATCCATGAGAGGAGACGCTTCAAGGGTATGTTCCCACGCAGAGTCAAAAACGTCTCAAAATACGGAGCTCTTTTCAAGAGAAAACAACTTTTTGGAGCTTTTTTCAATAGTCTATGGAAAACGGCTCCAAAAACGTCCTGCACTTCTTTTTCGCGGGCGTTTTTGTTAAGCGTAAAAAAACGCAGTGAAAAACGCTCCGTCGGAACAGAACGCCGTTTTCCCATTCAAATCAACTGGTAGATGTTTGAACGCGTTCTGCTTCCGATTTTTAGGCTGTTTTTCGGGCGTTTACGGCCTGAAAAATGGCTGAAAATAGGTCGTGTGAAGATACCCTAAGGCCTTCCTTTATCTATTTCTTCTGTTTAGGTTCCGTTCCTGGCTTTGGCTTAAAAAAAAAACCATGCAAAATCTGCACTGTGTGAACAAGCTCAAAGAGTCTATCTTATAGGGGCTCCCAGCATAACAGGGCACCTGACAAGGAGTATCTTCAGCACACAACCACCTGTATACAGCGCGCTGAACTTTTCCTTCTCCCAAAGTCTAAAACTAGAGATGAGTAAATTTCCTGAAATTCGTTTTGTTTGATCAATTCAGTCCAAATAAATTTACCGCAAATCGCAGGAACCTCGATTGCCCTGAGATCTCGTGTCTGTCCGTCGTGTCTTTCTGATGTCTTCTGGGACTATATCCAATGAGTAGCGTTTTTTAGTTGGGATTTTTATTGTGGATGTCACCACCTTCACCTCTCGTGATTGGCTGTGCCTGAGGGGGGGGATAACCGCAATGCATTCTGGGAAAGGCCGCCCGAAGTCATGTGATCCTTTTCCCAGTCTGTAAAATGGTGGATGTGATCGCCGGCAGCCCCCATCGTGCCACCGTTCATTTGCCGTGAACTCCAAAAGTTTTGGATTTGCCCAATCTGAAACCTCCAGCAAAATTGGGACCGAATTTATTTTGTGTAGAATGAATTCACTCATCTGTAGTTTTACCCAAGAAAGAACCAAAACAAAACATTGCCATCTGTGAGGTCTTCATGGAGGAAGGTTTCGCTGTATCGCGCGCCCACCATTAGTGACCCAACATGGAGAAATCCTGTGCCCATCTGATCTTACATGGCCGCATTGTGGTTGGGGCGGCTCGGCTTGGGCTGTAAAGGCAGATACAGACGGACGTTACGTTTTTGCGCGCGCAAACAACGCAGCTTTTGCGTGCGCAAAAACCATTTGCCAGCTCCGTGTGTCATCCGTGTATGATGCGCGGCTGCGTGATTTTCGCGCAGCCGCCATCATAGAGATGAGGCTAGTCGACGCCCATCACTGTCCAAGGTGCTGAAAGAGTTAACTGATCGGCAGTAACTCTTTCAGAACCCTCGACAGTGAATGCCGAACACAATATCGAAAAACCTGTTGAAAAAAAAGAAAAAGTTCGTACTTACCGAGAACTTCCCGGCCGTTGCCTTGGTGACGCGTCCTTGGTGACGCGCCTCTCGACATCGGGCCCCACCTCCCTGGATGACGCGCCAGTCCATGTGACCGCTGCAGCCTGTTCTTGGCCTGTGATTGGCTGGAGCTGTCACTTGGACTGAATTGTCATCCTGGGAGGTCAGACTGGAGGAAGAAGCCGGGAGTTATCGGTAAGTCAGAACTTCATTTTTTTTTTCTACAGGTTCATGTATATTGGGATCGGAAGTCACTGTCCATGGTGCTGAAACAGTTTAACTCTTTCAGCACCATGGACAGTGACTATCTCCTGACGTCGCGTACCGATAATTTTTTTGCCGGGTTCGGCCAAAACGAGTTCGGCCGAACCCGGTGAAGTTCGGTTCGCTTGTCCGGCTTCGCTCATCGCAAAGACACTCCGTTTGGATGTTCGGAAACAGAAAAGCACGTGGTGCTTTTCTGTTTACATTCATCCTTTTGACAGCTGGTGCGCTGTTTCTGTCGGTTCGCACGGAAGTGCTTCCGTGCAACCTGCGTGGTTTTCACGCACCCATTGACTTCAATGGGTGCGTGATGCACGAAATACGCAGAGTTATTGAACCTGTCGCGCTTTTTGCGCAGCAGACAAACGCTGCGCAAAAAGCACGGACTGTCTGTACTGCCCCATAGACTTGTATTGGTCCATGCGTGCCGCGTGAAAACCACGCGGCCCGCACGGACCGAATACACGCTCGTGTGAATCCCCCCTAAATATCACGCGTGTTGTTTGCAAATTAATGCAGGAGGTGTGGAGTTTGTGTAACTACCGGGACAAAGCTGGGGGCAGGAACCGCGGGGTGCTGGGTGAAGGGGCCGCGCCAACAAGCCACGGTGCCGGGGTATTTAGATACAGGGTTAAAGGAATGTCTAGTTACAGTAAATCAATAGATCTCTCATTCCTGTATTTCGTAGATACCCTTAAAAATTAAAGTGACCAGATCCCCCTCTATATGTGACGTCGCCTCCTCCTAGTGAGACCCTTCTGACCTTCCTTTGGGGTCTCTGAACGTCTTGGCTGGAGGTTCAGGTGGATAAATGAGCCCTTCTGGTGGCCTGAGAGAAATGCCAGCCCGGCCCATGTAATAAGAGGTGCGGACATTCGGTAGCGCGACTACAATGACGTCTTTGTGGTTTTTTTTCGGGTCTCCATTAGGGGTGTGTTCACACAGATTATTTTTGGCTGTTTTTCGGGCTGTAAACGGACAAAAAATGGCCGGAAAATCGGAAGCAGAACGCCTCCAAACATCTGCCCATTGATTTCAAAACGTTTTAGATTTTGAAAAACGGCCGCGTTAAAAAACGCCCGCGAAAAAGAAGTGCAGGTCACTTCTTGAGACATTTTTGGAACCGTTTTTCATTGACTCTATAGAAAAACAGCTCCAAAAACGGCCGTAAAAAACGCTGCGAAAAAAGCGAGTTGCTAAAAAAACTTCTGAAAATCGGGCGCTGTTTTCCCTTGAAACCAGCTCCGTATTTTCAGACCTTTTTTAGTAAGCGTGTGAACATACCCTTAGGCCCTGTTCACACTTTTTTTTTGAAAATTGTGCCTCAAAATTCGAATTTTGAGGCATATTTTGATCGGCCTGCACGCCATTTGCCGTGTTTTTCGCTGTGTTTTTCGCCCACGGCCATTGAGCGCCGTGGGAAAAAAACGCTACGGCATACGCTTTCACTGCCTTCCATTGATGTCAATGGGAGGTCAGGGACGTGAACGCCCGAAGATAGGGCATGTCGCTTCTTTTTCCCGCGGAAAAAAAAACCTCCGCCCCCCCATTGAAATCAATGGGAGGCATTTTCGGACGCTTTTTGGCGCGTTTTCCGACGCAGTTTCCGCGTCAAAAAAACTCAGTGTGAACTGACCCTTACCGTCTTTGTTCTCAATGTATATATATGGAGACGCGTGAATATCTTTCATGTGGATAATAATGGCGTTACTCACGCGTTTTCTCTTTATTCTTTCTCCAGATGAATCTACAAACAATGGAAAGACCGTATGGCGAGCAGAGAAGGCGCAGAATCCCCCACACAACCTTCAGTCTCCGTCGCCCCCAGCGGACGCTTCATTTTGCATCTGGTATTTTGTAATATCGGAATGATGAATTATTCGCTCTCGCTGCTTTTGCTCGGAGTCCGGTGCGATCCCGGCAGAGTTTGCTGAACCCGCTGGAATATTTATTTAATCGTACTCAATATTTACCTGCGTTTTGTGCCAGAATCTATAGTCGTCGTCCTCGTCTTCATTAATGGCGCGCGCGGTGCCATCTCTTTATATTATTATCAGGAATGATTGCGATTGAATTATCGGGTGAGTTGCGATTTCCCACTAAAATGTAAAGGTTTAATATTTAAAATAAAAATTTCTCAGCCCCCCTCGTCTTCAGCTGTATAAAAAGGAAGCATATTAAGGTTATGTTCACACCCGTAAAAGCACACAACATATCCCCCCTGATCGCCGCAGGGAATTCCAGCCAAAAAAACGCGCGCAAATTGTGGTGCAGTTTTTCAGCCGGAATGTCGGTCACGGAAATCCTGCACTGAAAAAAACAAAACATGGATACTTACCATGGCGACGCGTTCCTCCGACGTCCTGACGTTCTGCAGCCCTGGGATGGCGTTTCATCCCATGTGACCGCGGCAGCCTGTGATTGCCTGTGATTGGCTGCAGAGGTCACATGGGATGATGAAGCACAAAATTCTGGGTAAGTATAAGATTTTTATTTTTTTTTCAGAGTTGCCTTTTATTGCAGAATCTCAGCTTTTCCGCTGCAAAAAAACGGCGCAACAAAAAAGCAGCGATTACGCAAATACAATTAACATGCTGCGGAATAAAACACGGCACCGCAGGTCAATTTATGAGCGTTTTTTCCGCTGATCATTTACGCAGCGTGTGAACTGACCCTTAGTGTGAACCTATACTCTAAGTTTGCATTTACCCCCTAACACCCCCTCCAATTCCCCCACACACCTTCTCCGCCTCCTCAGGGGTGCCATTATTTTGTCTTGAGCTGCCTCGGAATCAACATAACAAATCCTCCCTGTACAGGATCCCGTGTTATCCAGGAGAGACGTGATTTATATCTGCAGGTTCCTGGGCGGCTCATGATAATATGACTAGGGTGGGAGATGGGGCTGTCTGACAGGGGGTCCCATCACTAATAATGAATAGCTGGAAATACTTTGCTTTACTTATTTTGTACTAATCATGTCTTACCCTCCAGTCACATCCAGAGCTGCATTCAGAATTTTGCTAGGTTCTGACTTTCATCCAGAGCTGCATTCAGAATTCTGCTAGGTTTTGAGTTTCATCTGCACTTTGCAATCACATGACCCTGCACTCCATGGAAAACGCAGCTGTGGATGTGATTGGTAAAGAGTATTGTGGGCGCTCAGATTGCAGTTACGCAGTTACATCTAAGGCTTTAAGAAATATTGTGATACAGCTCTGGATGTGAATGGAGCATAAGACCTGATGTAATTCAGGATCAGTCCTGGGTATTGAAAAATTTACATCCACATGAATGAAATCCAGGTCATCAAAACAAAGCAGGTGGATCCCTCCGGGCTGTGCATTCTGCTCTTCGGCGTGACTGTTACGACCTCTTGTGCGGTGATGTCGGCGGAGCGCTGTAACGACACATGAACCGTGCGGAGTTCAACTTCAAGACAAACAAAAAAAACTAAAACCAGTCTGATGGCGCGGCGCGTCCTTCCATCCATCGCAGCCAATTGTTCTATAATGAAGTAATGATTTTTCCGTCTTAGTCCGTATGGTCCGGCGAGCTGCGGCGCCCAGGAGCGCGGGACACGCTGGAAATATAGATTTGCTTTGCACCTTTTATTTCATTTGAGAGATGGTGAATGTTGTGTCCTCCGGCTCTGCTCATCCTGATGCGACACGTGACGCCGCCGGAGGTTTATTCATCAAGGTTATCTCCATAGAAGCTCCGGCACAGGCGCGAAATCACTCAGGAGACCACAAGGAATCCCCCCCAAGAAAACTCCGGTCGTCCTCTCGGGTTATTACATGTTCTATTCAGTCCTTCGTTATATCTGTTTCTGGGAAAGCCGGGTGGCAGGAAATATCCCCTTCACAACGTCTGGCACCGGACCAGTTATCCTGGGGTACATAAAAGGGGCCCATAAAAGGGGCCCAAACCCACTCACCCACGACTACATGGGAGCTACAAAGTCTTATAAAATGACGAGGTCCTATGTGTAACAGGCAAAACTGGTCCCCAATATGGTCCCTACATTTCACATAAGTGCACAAGCACCAATGAATTTTGTGTTACCCCTCCCACACGGACCCCCTATAATTACCCCATTCTTACTGTATAAGTGACAGCTTTTTTGTTATCTAGAGAGTTTTACAGAACCTTGGTTGGGAAACGCTGGCCTACACCGATACATTGTAACAAACCCACCAACTGTGTGAACAGGACTAGGTAAGGAGCAGTATTCAACTTCTGAATATAAAAAAAATGAATGTTTACATTCACTGAAAGTAAGCAGAGATCTAGCAAATGGTGGGGAACTAAAAAACAAATAATATACAGAAGACTGGACGACCCCTTTAAGAGGAAACGCAGTTTAAAGAGGTTGTCCAGGGTTAGAAAAACATGGTCATTTTATTCCATAAACAGCGCCACCCCTGTCCACAGGTTGTGTGTGGTATTGCAGCTCAGTCCCATTCGCTTTATTAGAGCTGATCTGCAATACCACACACAACCCATGGACAGGGGAGGCGATGTTTTTGGAAATAAGCAGCCATGTTTTTCTAATTATGGGAGACCCCTTGAAGGTCATCTAGTGATGTCACTTGCCCTTTCTGATTTGACAGGCTCCGGAAATTACGGGTCGACCCTAGAAAATGTCTTTGTTCTCGGAAAGGGAAGACTTTATTAAACGCAAGGGCTGAATAATAGCCGCAGTTTTGGCGGTATTGATACGACGGCTCCTCACATCCCTCCATGTACGTACCGGCGCTGACCTTCCCCCTGCTGTAGGTTTCACGGGCCAGCGCCTGACTGAGCAGATCTAAATGGAAATAAATTGAGGTTTTACTCGGCGAGATATCCAGCGCTTTAAATCCGCGGCCCGTGAAGCGAACAAATGATTATTGTTTTACGTTTCAGACACGGACTTAACAGGAGCCAATGATTTTCCTGCCGCTGCCATTCAGGGGAAGACGATTTCAAGAAGGATTTTCACAAGATGAACATTTTCATTGACACCAAATCTGCGTTGATGACCCGGCGTGGCGAGGATTCCGCTCGTCTCCATCTGAATGATCAAATCTTTTCTTCCTCCACTTGTTTCCTCCTCCATCTTCATTTATCGCTTCGTATATAATAAGTTGCACAAATATACGGCAGAGCGGGAGGGACGGAGATCTGACGGTCCTGTGTTTGCCGCTGGTTCTTGGACCTTCTGTAATGAACCGGCCTCTTATCTCATCAGGCACGGGATTCATCAGCGGCGCCCCCTACCAGCTGTTAATCGCTTGTCCAATAGACGAAGATCTTTAAGAAAACATTATCTGCGGAATCTAATTAGACCGCTTAATTAACGACATATTGTGGGGATTAATTAAGGTCGTTCGTCAAAGGAGTCCAAACAGTCAGCGAAAGGAGAACCTCAGGTGCCCGTACACCGGAGGCGGAACTGGAAGCTCCCGGGACCTAAGGTGAAATCTGTAACAGGGTCGCCAGCTATTATGCGCCGTTTATGATACTGGGGTCTTATTATCTGAGATGCTGTTGGGCCCTCTTGGGCACCAGGGCTCAGGTTCAAGGGCTACCCCTCCCCCCCTATAGCTATGCCCCGGCTGTACACGTTGGGGCCACATCCAATCCGCATGCGGTTTTGCCACAAATTGCCGCAGATTTGCAATGTAGTTTTTGGCCGCGGGGTAGCCTACCGTTACGGGTATGGGCAGTCTGATAACTCCAGATCATTGGGCATTAAGACCCCACGCACACGACCACAGTTTTTACCCGTAATTAGGGATCAAATTGCGGACCCATCCAGTTCTATTGGCCACGGACACCTTTCGGGATATTTACAGATATGTGTCCGTACCGTAGAAATGATCGACAAAATACAGAACATGTCCTAGTTTTTGTCCGCAATTGCGTCACGGACTCCCCATAGAAGTCTACTGGCGCTTCCACAATCGCGGACGGCTACGAAGGTGGATCCATAGCCGCCCGTAATTACAGAAGCATTGCTATGCGGCGCCGGGGGATTCCCCAAGATTCCTTCCTGGTTTCTTTTGCGGATCTGTAAATACGGATGCACTACGGACCATAATTCCGGATACTGTTCCGTATTTGCGGATCACTCGCGGATGACTACGGATCCGTATTTGCGGACAGTAAAAACCGTTAGGCCCCCTGCACACGAACGTGCCTTTGCGGCCGCAATTCCCCCAAAAATACACGGGAGAATTGCGGCCCCATTCATTCCTATGGGGCTATGCACACGACTGTGATTTCCACAGTCCGTGCATGGCCCAGGAGCCCGGACCGCAGAAAGAACGGACAAGCGTTATGCCCGGGCTCATTGAAAATAATGGCCGCGGCCATGTGCACAGCCCGCGAATTGTGGGCGGCTCGTGGTTGACACTCCGTGGCCGGCCGACCCAAAAATCACGGCCGTGCACATGGCTACGGTCGTGTGCATGAGGCCATAGGCGCAATCACGGGCCACGGGCGCTCATATTTTCGGGCCGTGCTCCCATACAAAGTATAGGAGCACGGCCTGTAAAACACGTAAAAATGGACATGCTCCATAATTCCCGGCACGGTTCTACGGCACGGACACCCATCCGTAGCGATACAGAAAGGTGTCCGCGGCCAATAGAACTAAATGGGGCCGTAATTACGGTCGCATGCATGGGGCCAATTAGCAATAGGGGCCGTTACCTCAAAGGGTAGACAATGAATTGGATCTTGTGGGCACAGTATGGTACTTGTTGGGCACTGTTTGGCCCTATGTGAGCATTGTATTGTGGATACTATTTCAACACTATCCAAGCAAAGTATGTTGTTTACATTGTACTGGTTGAAAACCCGTCCTGATCATGTCCTACTTGCACATCGTTACAATGTATCAACACACACTTTTGTAACAAGTTGTGCACCGGTGTCAGCTGGACATGATCAAGACAAGTTTTCATTCACTCAAAGTAAACAGGAATTTTTCCATTCATTGATTGCAAGCAGATATAGTAAGGAAATAATTAGGAATTGAAATAGATGTCAGCGTATCGTGATGTCATGGGGCCTCTTGTCATCTAAGTCCATCTTAAGTATGACTAGAATATAAATGGAGGATACAATTCATTATATATATATATATGTGCAGTGATGCCATGATGTGGGTGGAGGGGGCAGGGTGGAGTGTATCATCATGTATTGTATAATACCATGTCCTGGTATGGAGCAGGGACCAGGTGCTGATTATTATCACCCAGATGCCCAATTACTGTTCTCACACCGCGTCCATCTGTCATCTATGTAGAGCTGTATTTGAAGTTCGCATTATCTAATCGCTATGTGATCGCACCTTAATAAGCAGCTGTGCCCCCCAACATGCTAATACCCCATTAATCAACACCCCCCACACTACTATTTCTATGGCGGAAATAAATGGCTTTATTAAATTAATGTATCAAAAATAAATTACTATGTGAGCAGAAAAGTGTTCGTAATAATGAAATATAACATCATCCCATTTTAGTGTTGTCTCCTAATCTGAACTGATCGTCTTGGTGAATACAGCTGTGAGTGCGGGAGTCAAACGGGTGACCACCACTGTCCCTGCAAAACTGCAACAATGGCAAATAGCAGTGGTAGTAGAAATAGTAGCCTACCTCCCAACTGTCCCAGATTCAGCGGGACAGTCCCGGATTCCAGGCAGTGTCCTGCTGTCCCGACACAGTGCTACTTTAACCGCTGTGCTCGGGGAAGCCCTTGACATTACTGTCCATATGTGGACAGTGACGCCAGTGGTTACTGATTGAGCGGAATCCCCATTGCCGATGATCTGGCCGGGGATTCCACTCCTAGAGGAAACCCCTGAGGTCACTGTCCATATATGGACATTGAAGTCAGTTGCTCCTCCTGGAGCGGAATTACCCGGCCAGAGTCAGCAACGGGGATTCCGCTCAAGGAGTAGCCACTGACTTCACTGTCCATATTTGGACAGTGACATCAGGGCTTCCCTCTAGGAGCGGAATCCCCAGCCTATGCTCTGGCTGGGGATTCTGCTCCTAGAATAAGTCCCAATGGCGCTAACTACAAGGGGGTAGCGCTATCTTCATGGGGGTGTGACACTATCAACATTGACACTGTGGCAAAATATAGGGGCACTATCTCCATGGGCACTATCTACATGGGCACTGTGGCATTATCTTCAAGGGGACAGGCACTTTATATGTGGGCACCGGCACTAGGGGCAGCTTTGGAGGCATTATACTGTATAAGGGAAGCTAGGGGGCATTATACTGTATGGGGCAGCTATGGGGGCATTATACTGTATGGGGCATCTGTGTGGGCAATATACTGTATGGGGAACATTATAATGTATGGGTCAACTATGGGGGCATTAGGCTGCATGGGGGCAGCTATGGGAAATTATGCCATATGGGGGGGATTTGTTTGGGCATTATACTGCATGGGAGAATCTGTGTGGGGATTATGCTGTATGGGGTCATCTGTGTTGACTTTATACTGTATGGGTGTATCTATGGGGGCATTATACTGTATGGTGGCAGCTAGAGGGCATTATACTGTGTGGGGGAAGCTATTTGGCATTATACTGTGTTGGAGGCACTATGGGAGCATGATACTATGTGGGCTGAACTGGGTGTGTATGGGCGGGGACTGGGTGGTATTAGATGGGTGGCTTAAACGGAAAAAATTTAATACATTGACATTGGTTGCACCACTTTGTGATACTTGAATGTTGGGAGGTATGTAGTAGAAATAGTAATAGTAGCAGTAATAGTAGTAGTAGTAGAAGTAATATTAATAGTAGTAGTAGTAGTAGTAGCAGCAGCAGTAGTAGTTGTAGTAGAGGTAGTAGTGGTAGTACTAGTAGTAGAGGTAATAGTAGTAGTAGAGGTAATAGTAGTAGTAGCAGTAATAGTAGTAGTAGTAGAAGTAATATTAAGGGCGGGTTCACACATGGCGGAATTTCACTTAAATTCCGCTGCGGACACTCCGCAGCGTTAATCCGCAGCGGAGCCGTTTCTCCATTGACTTTCACTTTAATTTAGCAGTGTTCGTTTACACGATGCGTACAATTCCGCTGCGGAGCATAGGCTGCGGAGCGGAATTTGGTGTCCGCAGCATGCTCTGTCTGTTGCGGAGCAGTGGCGGACTGGTTGCGGACTCATGGCGGAATTTCTCCATTGACTTCAATGGAGAGTCAAAATTCCGCAATGAAGTCCGCAGATCTTATGTGTGCTGCGGAGCGTATTGTTTTTACTACCATGACATTTCTTCATTCTGGCTGGACCTATGTATTTCTAGGTCTACAGCCAGACTGAGGAAGTCAATGGGGCTCCCGTAATGACGGGAGCGTTGCTAGGAGACGTCTGTAAATAGTCACTGTCCAGGGTGCTGAAAGAGTTACGCGATCGGCAGTAACTGTTTCTGCACCCGGGACAGTGACTACCGATCTCAATATACATGTATCTGTAAAAAAACATATAAGTTCATACTTACCGAGAACTCCCTGCGTCTGTCTCCAGTCCGGCCTCCCAGGATGACGTTTCAGTGTAAGTGACGGCTGCAGCCAATCACAGGCCAAGCACAGGCTGCAGCGGTCACATGGACTGGAGCGTCATCCAGGGAGGTCGGGCTGGATGCCGAAAGAGGGACGCGTCACCAAGACAACGGCCGGTAAGTATGAATTTCTTTGACTTTCACTAGGGAAAGTGCTGTCCCTTCTCTCTATCCTGCACTGAATAGGGAGAAGGGAAGCACTTTTCCTGCAGTCCGCAGCGGCCAGTCCGCATCAATTTTCTGCACATTTTGTGCAGATCCGCAGCCGTAATCCGCAACCCGGATTAGGTGCGGCATTGATGCGGACAGTTGCGGAGGAATTCCGCCATGTGTGGTCATGCCCTAATAGTAGTAGTAGTAGTAGATGTAGTAATAGTAGTAGTAGTAGTAGTAGTAGTAGAAGTATTAGTAGTAATAGTAGTAGTAGTGGTAGTAGTGGTGGTGGTAGGAGCAGTAGTAGTGGTAGTAGTATTATTATATATTAGTAGTATATAGTAATAGTATTAGTAGTAGTAGTAGTAGTAGTAGTGGTGGTGGTGGTTGTAACAGTAGTAGTAAAAGTAGTATTAGTGATAGTAGTAGTAGAAGTAGTAATAGCAGTAGTAGTAGTAGTAGTAGTAGTAGTAGTAATACTAGTATTAGTAGTAGTAATAGTAGTAGTAATAATATATAGTAGTAGTAGTAGTAGTAGCAGTAATATATAGTAGTAGTAGTAATATATAGTAGTAGTAGTAATATATAGTAGTAGTACTAGTGGTAGAAGTAATTGTAGTAATAGCCATAGCAGTAATAGTAGTAGTAGTAATAGCAGTAACAGCATTAGTAGTAGTAGTGGTAGCAGTAGTAGTAGTAGAAGTATTAGTAGTAGTAATAGTAGTAGCAGCAGCAGTAGTAGTAGTAGCAGTAGTAATAGTAGTAGTTGTACTAGTAGTAGCAGCAGTAGTAGTAGTATTAGTAATAGTAGTAGTGGTAGTAATAGTAGTAGCAATGGTAGTATTAGTAGTAGTAATAGCAGTAACAGCATTAGTAGTAGTAGTAATAGTAGAAGTAATAGTAGTAGTAGCAGTAGTAGTAGTAGTAGTAGTAGCAGCAGTAGTAGTAGTAGCAGCAGCAGTAGTAGTGGTAGTAATAGTAGTATTAGTAGTAGTAATAGTAGTAATAGCAGTAACAGCATTAGTAGTAGTAATAGTAGTAGTAATAGTATAAGTAATAGTAGTAGTGGTAGTAGTAGTAGTAGTAGTAGTAGTAGTAGTAGTAGTAGAAGAGAGTAGTAGAAGTAATAGTAGTAGTAGTAGTAGTAGTAGCAGCAGCAGTAGTAGTTGTAGTAGAGGTAGTAGTGGTAGTACTAGTAGTAGAAGTAATAGTAGCAGCAGTAGTAGTAGTAGTAGTAGTAGTAATTGTAGTAGTAATAGTAGTAGAAGTATTAGTAGTAATAGTAGTAGTAGCAGCAGCAGCAGTAGTAGTTGTAGTAGAGGTAGTAGTGGTAGTACTAGTAGTAGAAGTAGTAGCAGCAGCAGTAGTAGCAGCAGTAGTAGTAGTAGCAGTAGTAGTAGTAGTAGTAGTAGTAGTAGAGTAGTAGTAGAAGTAATAGTAGTAGTAGTAGTAGTAGCAGCAGCAGTAGTAGTTGTAGTAGAGGTAGTAGTGGTAGTACTAGTAGTAGAAGTAATAGTAGTAGTAGCAGCAGCAGTAGTAGTAGTAGTAGTAGTAGTAGTAGTAATTGTAGTAGTAATAGTAGTAGAAGTATTAGTAGTAATAGTAGTAGTAGCAGCAGCAGCAGTAGTAGTTGTAGTAGAGGTAGTAGTGGTAGTACTAGTAGTAGAAGTAGTAGCAGCAGCAGTAGTAGCAGCAGTAGTAGTAGTAGTAGCAGTAGTAGTAGTAGCAGAAGTAGTAGTAGTAGTAGAAGTATTAGTAGTATAGTAATAGTAGTAGTAGTAGTAGTAGTAGTAGCAGTAGTAGTAATAGTGGTAGTAGTAGTAGCAGAAGTAGCAGTAGTAGTAGAAGTATTAGTAGTATAGTAATAGTAGTAGTAGTAGTAGTAGTAGTAGCAGTAGTAGTAATAGTGGTAGTAGTAGTAGCAGAAGTAGCAGTAGTGGTAGAAGTATTAGTAGTAGTAGTAGTAGTAGTAGTTGTAGTAAATGTAGCAGTAGTAGTAGTAGCAGAAGTAGTAGTAGCAGTACAAGAAGTATTAGTAGTAATAGTAGTAGTAGAAGTATTAGTAGTAATAGTAGTAGTAGTAGTAGTAGTAATAGCAGCAGCAGCAGCAGTAGTAGTGGTAGTAATAGTAGTATTAGTAGTAGTAATAGTAGTAATAGCAGTAACAGCATTAGTAGTAGTAGTAGTAGTAGAGGTAGTAGTAGTAGTAGTAATAGTAGTAGTAGTAGTAGTAGTAACAGTAGTAGTAGTAGTAATAGTAGTAGTAGTAGAGGTAGTAGTAGTAGTAGTAGTAGTAGTAGTAGCAGTAGTAGTAATAGTAGTAGTAGTAGTAGTAATAGTTGTTGTTGTAGTAGTAGTAGAGGTAGTAGTAATAGTAGTAGTAGTAGAAGTATTAGTAGTAATAGTAGTAGTAGTAGTAGTAGTAGTAGTAGTAGTAGTAGAGGTAGTAGTAGTAGCAGTAGTAGTAGTAGTAATAGTAGCAGTAGTAGTAGTAGTAGTAATAGTAACAGTAATAGTAGTAGTAATAGTAGTAGTAATAGTAGTAGTAGTAGTAATAGTTGTTGTAGTAGTAGTAGAAGAAGTATTAGTAGTAATAGTAGTAGTAGTAGTAGTAGTAGAAGTATTAGTAGTAATAGTAATAGTAGTAGTAATAGTAGTAGTAGTAGTAATAGTTGTTGTAGTAGTAGTAGTAGTAGTAGTAGTAGAAGTATTAGTAGTAATAGTAGTGGTAGTAGTAGTAGTAGTAGTAGTAGTAGTAATAGTAATAGTAGTAGAGGTAGTAGTAGTAGTAGTAGTAGTAATAGTAGCAGTAGTAGTAGTAATAGTAACAGTAGTAGTAATAGTAGTAGTAATAGTAGTAGTAGTAGTAGTAGTAGTAATAGTAACAGTAGTAGTAGTAGTTGTTGTAGTAGTATCAGTAATCATGAATCCTAAGGATAGGCCATTAATTTTAAGTCCCAGATAACCCCTTTCTTCTAAAAAAGACAGTCGCCTAGTGATCCCCCGGGGTAGTATTATTCCGCCATACAGCCCCTGCAGGAGAAATGTAGTAAACAACCCGTTAGTACTAGTCCACACGTTGCGTAAATACTGCGGATTTTCCTGCAACGTATTTAGTTGCAGAAAATCTGCAGCATAATGCAGTAGCAGAGGAGTGGAGGAGATTTCAAGTAATCTCATCCACAGGCTGCGTACGTGATAGGCGGAGATTCCGCACACAAATTGACCAGTTGTGGAATCGCCGGTATTTTGTTGCGGGTTTTCCCCATTGGATCTAAAACCCGCAACTAACAGTCAAGTGTTGTGACTTTTGTGGTGGAATCACAGCGATTACGCCGCAAAAAAACGCAACTTAGAAAAACTTATACTTACCTCTGACATTCTGCAGGCCGGCCTCCTGGGATGACGTTTCATCCCCATGTGACCTCCGCAGCAGCCAATCACAGGCTCAAGTTGTCTCCTGGGATGAAACGTCATCCCAGGAGGCCAGCAGGCTAATGCTGCAGTTTTCCACAGTGAAAAACTGCACCACAATTTGGTGCGGTTTTTCACCCGGAATTCCCTGCGGCCACCGGGGCGAAAACACAGTGTAACTTTATGCAGCGTATCCGCCCCGTGTGAACTCAGCTTTCATTTACATGAGGCAATACTTTTCCATTTGGCAACCACTCTATTGATTAAGCACAACTTCTGCCGCCATGGCTTCAATTCTTTCCTTTATACAGATGTAGCCAAGTTTATCTTGATTCTGATAACTTGCTGCGGTGTGATATCGCGCAACAAAAGCCATTGAAAAGTCAAGTTAAAGTTTCTTGTCACTGTCTATTTAATTTGTTAAAAGTCAAGATAAAGATGGCTACATCTGTACAATGGTTTACCAAATAAGAAACATTTACACTGGTCAGTGCATGATGGACCCGCCCTTTAAACTGACCCTGAGAGGCATGACATGGACAGGAAGTCTACAGTGCAGAGGAGAATATTGTCCCCCGTCATCACAGGTGTCACTTTTTATAAACGCTGAGTCTTTTGTATCTAGTTTTGTGAATTGTATCCGCTATAATATAGAGACGGTGTGAACATCTTTACTGTTTACTCCATAAATGAGTTCACCCCACGGATCAGTATCTTCTTCCCAGGCTCCAGCACTCGCATCCCCAGACGATCCTCATCCTTGTACGAGCCGAGCGTCTCTGTTGATCTTTAAACCTAACAACATTTATCTATAATTGAATTTCTAAAATGCACATATTTATATCTTGTCACCGATTCACCTTCTAGTATCGATGATACAAGACTTGTAATATAAAGCCTGGGGATGAGTTAACGGCGTCATTTGATTTCTGGTCGATCTTTTTGATTGAAGGAAGAGACGTCTGTGTCATCATAATGAAAGGTTTATTAAAGAGACGTGGACTGGGATCCCCACTGATCTAGAAGAACCACACAGAGGGACTATGTCGGTCTTTCGAGTACTCAAACCTCTTTGGCACCTCTCAGGGATCCCTGACACTAGACTAGTAGCTTTGAAATCAATGGAAATCCATAGTAATGACAGGGAGGAATTTAGGTGGAATTCCTCTTTAAGAGACCTTTGATCGCCCTGTTCCATGAAGGACTTCCCAATTATATGGATGTTA
This sequence comes from Rhinoderma darwinii, assembly GCF_050947455.1. Taxonomy (NCBI): domain Eukaryota; kingdom Metazoa; phylum Chordata; class Amphibia; order Anura; family Rhinodermatidae; genus Rhinoderma; species Rhinoderma darwinii. The sequence goes on from NC_134693.1 coordinate 142,040,737, forward strand.
TAAGCTGGGCTGTCTTTCTTACAAACATGGGCATTACTATAGGGGGTGCTGAGGTAGGAGCCACAACTGGGGCCTGGTGCCTAAGGGGGCCCAAGGCCACTTCTGCCACATTGGAAGACATCAGTATTAGAAAATGGCACATGGTAGGAAGGGGGGCCCTGGTAAAGATTTTTTCATTGGGCACCAGGAGACAAGTTACGCCTCTGCCTAGAATAGTTATCACTTTGCAGTAGTTCTTGATGCCATGGACTAGGGGAAAACGAAGACCACCCAGGGCCCCAAGACTGAAATGAGAGTCTCTACCATGTTGCTCCATTGTTGGCTTCAGGCAGGGCTTAGCATTGAGTTGAAGGATTTGCTATGGGCGCCGTTTAACCTTTGGTTCAAATGGCAAGTCACTCGGTAGCCCAATTATGGGCAGATGATTGCCATGGCTCAGTGGTCAGTCTTGCAAGGATTGGTCTTCTGATCTGGCCAATATCTGTATGAGGTTTTCATTTTCTTTTTTTGCACAGGTTTCCTCCAGGCGCTATGATTTCCAGCCTTTACCCGAAGGCTGGAACCAGTGACCACCACAATGCTGTCCCCATTCAGGCAGGTTCTAGAATTGGCTTGAAGGATTGATCCCTTGGATACCTCCTGATCGCACAGTTACTGAGTCAACCCCTACTATGAGCAGATGATTGTGGTGTCTCAGTGGTTGGCATTACAGCTTCTCAGGGATTGGCATCTTAACCTGGCCAGAATTTTGTTCTTGTGTTTGTGTCTCCTTCCACTTTAGTGCGTATATTTGCTCCTCGTCTGCACAGTTTACAGGTGTTACGCCACTTGTGGTGCTCAAGACCGCAACAACAGACAATCGCTATCACATGGGGGAAGCATGCATCAACACTGAGAGAAATCAAAAGGCACAAGTTACTCACCAGTGGATGAGCGGAACCGAATACTGAAGCAAGTAGAAGATGGAGACAATGCATAAATGGAGTGGATGGCAGATGAAAAACATGCAAGCGGTTAACAGAAGAATAGAAAGTGGACAAGAACTAACAGCACTCACTGACCCTATCGGAATACTACCCCACAGCAGGGTAAGGCAACAGCTTGGCAGCTGACCAAATGCACAGGAAAGGCAAACAAACCAGTGGAACTACTGATCCCAGGATGCACATAAAATCACAATACATAAACTAGATCTCTCAGAGGACCAACAGGGCCCACAGTACAAACAAACACATAGACAAGAACAATGTCTGGAACTAGACTGTGGAAAGAGTTTAGCACATGCCAGAAACAGTGTAACCAGCGCCCGAGTGATCCAGGCCTGAAGTATATATAGGCCCAAGAAAAGTACTCCGCCCCAATTAACCAGGCAAAGCTAAATGAAGACCAAATCTAGACTTAGATCAAAGGCATTGCCTAGCAGCGCCCAAACACAGAAATAACAGAAATCATTGATTAGCAGAAGTCCTGCCGCTAATCGTAAGAACAGGCTGTATGTTCTCTGTATTTTCGGTTATAGCCTGGTTTCTACAATATAGAAGCTCATGGCTGTTATCTTCTTGACACATTTTTTCCCACACCAGTATCACACTCCTCCTCCTTATGTAATTTCCCTTTAGCTGCACAGACAATAGCTGTACAAGGTCAAGTGACGGCTAAGCTCCACGCACGACAGGAAAGTTTTAGGAAATGGATGGTAGAAATGATGCATCCTGGGATATAGTGAAAATAAGAAACAAAGTGTTTGTATCATTTACATTGCTACAATTTACAACCTTGAACATTTCGGACTCCTGCAGGGAGATCATCAGTGAAACATTAGGGGGGTGGATGGATTTTCCATTAATTCTACTAGAAAAATAATCCTAAATAGTAAAGTCCTTTAAAACTAAGACAAAAACAGCAACATCTGAACCCATCAGGTAGGAGCTCAGCCTCAGAGCGGTCCCATATCTGTGCTTCACCCGCGATGTCCCCTGATCTATGTCATCTCCATATGTGCTGCACTTTCCATAAGGGAATAGAATTTCATCTCGAGTAGCGACGGCAGCCAGGAATTTCGCTTATGACCCCGACATGGCCCTTTCAGATCCAACATGAATAAGTGACTTGATATGTTTCAATTCCCCACATAAAAATCACCTAAATCGTGTCTAATTGCTGTGATTGTCCCCAGCGGCGGCCCTCAGACACCTGCCGCACGCCCTTAATCCGGTGAACTTGTGCCCGTCTCAGAGTGGGTGGTAAAAGGCAGAGAGATGCTTAATTCATGTTCTTAACGGAATCAGAAAGAAACCGTCATTGAACCATGAACATTTTACGAGTCGATGCGAAGTCAAGGACGGCGAGATAGAAAACCTTCACCTACTGAAGCGCGCTTACGATGGTGCTACAAACGCGAGGTCTGCGCTTCTCAGAAATGTAAGAGCCCCCTCCATCACACAGACGCTCACAATAGGAGAGACATACTGGCGTCTGCATGAAAATTATTCAACACTTGAAAGGTAACTAGGAGCTCCTTAAAGGGATTGTCCAATTTAGAAAACACATTTCCATACAATCTGTTAGTGATTTGTGAGTTAATATCGGGGGTCCTCTGTCCAGGATCCTCATCTCTTGGTCAGAGCGGTTAAATAGAGCGTCTCTCTCTCTCTGGAGGACCCGTCCTGTCCTGTAATACACAGACACCACATTGATATAAATCGACACTGTGTAATACTTCATTTCTCCTGTGGTGGCGCTGCAGGGAAACTAAACACTTACTGCCAGGTTTCCCCACAGATCACAGCTGATCGCTGGAGCTCCCAGCAGGAGGATACTTTGTGATCAGTTTATTGTCAATGGACCCTTCTAACAAGTAGGGATTGTCCAAAGTGGAGAACCCCTATAAAGTGCACTCCCTCTTTAAATGGAAAATAAAATCTGTGTCTCTTGTGTGTGTTTAGTACATTTTTATAGCTCACAATTACTGGTGGATTGTTAGGGTAAGACCACACGGAGCAGCCCTGACACGGATGCGACGCGTCCAGCAACCGCCCTGGCACTATGTTCGGCACGACTGCCAAACACCCTGTTAATGGCCGCACGTTATTGTGGGTAAAACGTCCCTTTACCTGCAAAATCGTGCGGCCATAAAGGGTGTATTAATTAATGGCCGCATGAATTTGCAGGTAAAGGGAAGTTTTACCCGCAGTAACGCGCGGCCACCAACAGGGTGTTTGACAGCCGCACCAAACATGGTGCCAGCACGGTAGTTGGCCGTGACCGTGTCAGGGCTGCTCAGTGTGGCCTTACCCTTAGAGAGACAGAACATGCGGGTGCTCTATGGTGACTTATTGGAGGGGCCCATATACTCTTATTGCATAGGGGCCCATTTGAAGAAAATACAGTTATAACTAAGAAACGGTGGAACAGAATTTTTTGAAACTTGGAGAATAAGAAGAACTTAGCAGCTGATACATTATAGATATTTACTGGGGATTTTTGATTCCTGGTGGAAATCTCCGGTAGGTGACGTCCCCAGGCTGGGCTTAGTGATACTGGACGGCCTAGGGCGCTGAAATCCTCTTCCCTGCAGTCTCCCCTCTGTTAGCATGCGATTATTATAAGAACCATCAGGGGCATCAGACGTGACCACAGGGCCCAACATCCACTATGACCCCAAACAGCAGCAAGAAATGAACAGCCGCACTCCCAAATTAATAGCAAGGATTTTATCAACCTGCTTCACGCCCCGTGGCCTCGGCCAGAACATTCCAGATAAACCCTACAGATCAATTAATAAGAATCAAGACAATGGATTATATATTTTTTTAAGTTTAATCAAGTCAGAAAGAAATGTAACAACTTAAATATGTCATAAAACGTCCGCTGCACGTGGATTTACCCTAAGGCCTCATGCACACGACCGAAGCTGTGTGTACGGTCTGTGATTAGGAAACGGCCGGCGGAGAAGTGTCATCCGCGGGCCGCCCACACTCACGGACCGTGGACACACAAGAGTGCATTGAGTTTAATGAGCCCGGCCCGTAAAATGACATGTCCTATTGTTTTTGCGGTCCGGGCTCTGGGCAATGCAGTGGAAACCACAGTCGTGTGCAACGGCCCAAAGGATATAATGTGCCCTGAACTATCCGCAATAGACGGACGCAAATGCGCAGCCAGGTGCATGGGCCTAAGGGGTTAAAAGACGTCTGCTGTGAATTTCACCGCATTATTCTCAGTGGAGGAGTCACAATACATAGATGTCAATGGAGCTCGAAAACTAAATGCTCCCCACAACAATACAGCACTAATATGGGCGATACGCCATATTTTTAATAGCCACTGTTGCGGAATAAATTGCTCGGCCAGTTTGGCGTGCCGGTGGTGGAGCGGCTCTTCAATGATTGGCGAGAATCCAGTTGTTTTTGCCATCACCCGGGTGACCGGACGGGGGCTGTAGCGTCCTGAGAAGCGGCTGCGATCGGGCTCTGATTAGAGGACATCGTAATGACTTGTGTTTTGCTGCCGTTGAGGCGTTTTATGTGATGATACTTGACAATAGACATTCATATGGGACAAATGATTTTCTCCTTTACACTTGTTAAGCCTCGGCTGTAATTAATCATTTTATTCCGTAGCCGCGGTCTCGCAGCCATGCGGAATTACCAGCTCGTTGAGTCATAAATGATATACTCATTGTATACTGCGCCGCAGACGGGAGGGGGGAGGGTCGGAGCCGCTTGTTGTGGGAAGTCGCATCTCTTATGTTTCATTACATTGTCGGATAAATCCAAGGACGCAACATTGGGGAAAGCTCCGAGATAATGATGAGACTCCCTCCGGCTTGTGGCGAGAACAATGCGGATAATGCTGAGGCCATTAAGGAGGCGGCGACAATTATCCGATTGTTCTGTTTTTGGGTGAATTGGAAAACGCAGATTTAGCCGTGAAAATAAATATTCGTGTTATATTCCGGGCGCCGCCGCCACCGCCTCTCATATAGAAGACGTTGTTCCTTATTCAGGACGGTAATTCTCAGACATATTGTAGTAATGTCAGTCCGCATGGAGCGGGAAGACGAGGCTGAGGGGGGGCTGCAAAGCCGGGGTATCTAAGCCTATTATGTGTGATACCGCCATTATGCCAAACACTCCCTAATAAATAATGTCGCATAGCCCCCAGATAAATAGTGCTCACATTACCTGTAGAGTGGCATGTAGTGCCAAGACAGCGTCCACTCACTGCATAATGCGAACAGACAGGACATAGAGTGCATTGTACATACTGCCATACAATACTCACATACTGCCATACAATACTCACATACTGCCATACAATACTCACATACTGTCATACAATACTCACATACTGCCATACAATACTCACATACTGCCATACAATACTCACATACTGCCAAACAATACTCACATAGTGTCATACAATACTCACATACTAACATACATTACTCAAATACTACCATACATTACTCACATACTGCCATACAATACTCACATACTGCCAAACAATACTCACATAGTGTCATACAATACTCACATACTACCATACATTACTCAAATACTACCATACATTACTCACATACTGCCATACAATACTCACATACTGCCATACAATACTCACATACTGCCATACAATACTCACATACTGCCATACAAAACTCACATACTGCCATACAATACTCACATACTGCCAAACAATACTCACATAGTGTCATACAATACTCACATACTACCATACATTACTCAAATACTACCATACATTACTCACATACTGCCATACAATACTCACATACTGCCATACAATACTCACATACTGCCATACAATACTCACATACTGCCATACAAAACTCACATACTGCCATACAATACTCACATACTGCCAAACAATACTCACATAGTGTCATACAATACTCACATACTAACATACATTACTCAAATACTACCATACATTACTCACATACTGCCATACAATACTCACATACTGCCATACAATACTCACATACTGCCATACAATACTCACATACTGCCATACAATACTCACATACTGCCATACAATACTCACATAGTGTCATACAATACTCACATACTGCCATACAATACTCACATACTGTCATACAATACTCACATAGTGTCATACAATGCTCACATACTGCCATACAATACTCACATACTACCATACATTACTCACATACTGCCATACAATACTCACATACTACCATACAATACTCACATACTGCCATACAATACTCACATACTGCCATACAATACTCACATACTGCCAAACAATACTCACATAGTGTCATACAATATACACATACTACCATACATTACTCAAATACTACCATACATTACTCACATACTGCCATACAATACTCACATACTGCCATACAATACTCACATACTGCCATACAATACTCACATACTGCCATACAATACCCACATACTGCCATACAATACTCACATATTACCATACAATACTCACATACTGCCATACAATACTCACATACTACCATACAATACTCACATACTGCCATACAATACTCACATACTGCCATACAATACTCACATACTACCATACAATACTCACATACTACCATACAATACTCACATAGTGTCATACAATACTCACATACTACCATACAATACTCACATACTAAGATCCAATACTCACAAACTACTATACAATATTCACATAGTGTCATACAATACTCACATAGTGTCATACAATACTCACATACTGCCATACAATACTCACATACTGCCATACAATACTCACATACTGTCATACAATACTCACATACTACTATACAATATTCACATAGTGTCATACAATACTCACATAGTGTCATACAATACTCACATACTGCCATACAATACTCACATACTGCCATACAATACTCACATACTGTCATACAATACTCACATACTGCCATACAATACTCACATACTACCATACATTACTCACATACTACCATACAATACTCACATAGTGTCATACAATACTCACATAAAACCATGCAACACTCACATACTGCCATACAATACTCACATACTGCTATACAATACCCACATACTGCCATACAATACTCACATACTGCCATACAATACCCACATACTGCCATACAATACTCACATATTACCATACAATACTCACATAGTGTCATACAATACTCACATAAAACCATACAACACTCACATACTACCATACAATACCCACATACTACCATACAATACTCACATACTGCCATACAATACTCACATAGTGTCATACAATACTCACATACTACCATACAATACTCACATACTGCCATACAATACTCACATACTGCCAAACAATACTCACATACTGCCATACAATACTCACATAGTGTCATACAATACTCACATAGTGTCATACAATACTCACATACTAACACTCATATAATACGCACGCTCATACAATACGCACGCTCATGCAATACGCATGCTCGTACAATACGCACGCTCGTACAATACGCACGCTCATACAATACGCACGCCGGAGCAGAGAACAAAACGGTCAAAAAACAAATGGCCTCTTCTTCTCCCTCCTTATTCCTTCATAAGTTTCTGTAGAAAAAAAGACGCAACAAAAATAAATAAATGCATCACACGGTAGAAAACCACAAAGTGAGAGCCCGGCGAATGCAGCATCACTACAGCTCCAAAACTAGGCGACGTAATAATCTACATACAGCACTGTAACATTGTTCATAAATTACATCATGTCTTCTACTCTACTCACTACCAAAGCTGCCGTCACAACTGATGGTGGCAACTCGGAATATGTCAGCACTTTGCTGACAGACACGCCTCTTAACTATTTACACTGGCTCTAAAAATGACAGAGAGATTATAAAATATATCTGACAGTTTTAATTAAGCGAAAATAGCACATTTTGTTATTGGGAATGCGCCAAATTCGCAAAACGTTAACATGGGAGATGGATAAAGGGTTATCTATATATGAGAGATCAGCTGCTAAAAACACAAATGTTGCACAACAGAAACGTAATGTCGCCTCAGCAATATTTTTTTCGGTCCTGATCTGACCTCGCTGGCTCTAGAAAGTGTCACGAATGAGCCAAATTTTGTTGCAAATTAGCGCAAGTTGGCGCAGTTTGGCGCAATTTTTAAGTTTGCGCGTCACTGGACACTTTTTAACAGAAATGTGCGTCAAAAATGTGCCAAAAATTTGGCGCAATATTATTATGCAGCAAGCACCACTGTGATCAATTTGGCACATTTTGTGCCTGCCTGGTCTAAGTTAAAGGGTAACTAAAAGTTCGACAAACTTCTGACATGTTGTAGTGACATGTCAGAAGTTTTAATTGGTGGGGGTCCGAGCACTGAGACCCCCAGCAATCGCTAAAACGAAGCGGCAGAAGGTCTCGTGTGAGCGCTCAGCCGCTTCCTTTCTGTTCTGACTTTTCCGGAAATCAATGTATCGGAGTACGGACTCAAAAGAAAGTCTATGAGCCCCTCCTCCGATACATCGGCTTTCTGGAAAAAGCCAAACAGACACGAAACAGCTGAGCGCTCACACGAGCATTTCTGACACTTTGTTTTAGCGATTGCTGGGGGTCTCACTGCTCGGACCCCCCACCAATCAAAACCTCTCACATGCCAATATGACATGTCATAAGTTTGTCAAACGTTTAGTTACCTTTTAAATGTGGGCAAATGTTTTACAACAGACACTGAGCCAGCAGGGGGCGCTTTGAAGCCTGGGAGCAGCAACATTTCAAGAAACATAAATTAAAATAAATGAATTCAACACCTGCCACTGCAGTGAAGGAGAAAAGCATGAAAGGCTGGAGCCTGACACAATGTAACTGACAGAGAAAAATATGTGTCATGAATATAAGAGCCGCAAACTGCTACAACGTAGAAACCGCACTGTAACAACAATTACAAGGAGTACAAAACCTTTAAACTACACAAATGAGGGGGGGGGGGGGCGCGTACAGACCGTGTGGGGGAGATGAGTTTTTATTTTTGATTGGAATTTGATTGGAATAATCCAGCAAACATTTGAAACGTTCCCATACTGCTAAGCTAAAGGGTTAAATCTCCAGCCAATCGGTAATTGGCTTCTATAATCCCCCTCCGGATTGGTAGACATTAGTGCTTTTCTGTGTCGTTGTTGGTCCCATTTGTACCGCACAGAAAACAATATACAAAAAAGTAACCAAAAATGTAGAAGCGCCACGGGCAGAAATGAAAGTCCCGCGCCTGAGGGAAAGACTTCAACAGACGTTCTCTATAGACAAGACCTTCAAACTGCGGACGTGGCGCCGACAGGACTTCAAACGTCCCCGTAACGGGCTGCCAGCGACGTCTCAGTGCCCGCACAGCGAGATTCAGGCAGCGAGAGTGGAGCTTTATTTCGGATCTCGCTTTTGATCAGAACGGTGGAAAAGAATTGTATGAATTAAAATGTCACTATTGGCGGAATTTACTAAGGGGCCATTGTCATAAAAAGGACCCGGATTTGGAAAATTGCAACAAATTCTGGAGTTAAACAGCCAGTCGCCTTCTGAAAGTTCTGACATTTATTCATTATGGCTTCTGGGAAATAAAGGGACATTTCATTACAAAGTGGCGCTTTTTAAAAAAATAATAATAAAGTTCTAAAAAAATGAAGGTCAATGGTTTTTAGGGTGATCCTCTGGTCTAAAAAATAATAATTATAATGTGTGATAAAGACAATTCGGTAGTTTGGGATTGTTTGAGCTGTAAACCCCACTGATCGTTAGACTGCGATGGGACAGCGGTATTCCCATCACAGAAAGTGATGTCATCTGGTTAGGCTATGCCACCACTTTATGATGGGTGGGGGTCTGACCTCAGGAACCCTCCACTGATCATGAGAATGATGGGGTCGCCTTTAAAGTCTTTCCATGAATAGCAACGCGCTCAGCAGCCAGCTGTGCAAGGGAATACATCACAGCCGCATTCATGTCCTTCATTCTTAGGATATGCGGTGGTCCCAGAAGCCGGACCCTAACAAGTGATGAAATATCCTAGAGACAACATTTTTTATATTCTTGGCATTAAAATTCATCTTATATCCCCATTTTCTGTTCTTCTTCACTCCCATGTCCTATGAAGAAATCTTCCATGGCCACTACACTAACTAGAATATTAATCACTAGAGCAAACAATGTGCAGACACTGAACAAGTAGAGAATTCCTGGAGATTTCAGCTCTGAATACTAAAGACCAGTGCAGCTCTGGAGTATAATACAGGATGTAACTCAGGATCAGTACAGGATAAGTAATGTAATGTATGTACACAGCTACTCCACCAGCAGAATAGTGAGTGCAGCTCTGGAGTATAATACAGGATGTAACGCAGGATCAGTACAGGATAAGTAATGTAATGTATGTATACAGTGACTCCACCAGCAGAATAGTGAGTGCAGCTCTGGAGTATAATACAGGATGTAACTCAGGATCAGTACAGGATAAGTAATGTAATGTATGTACACAGTGACTCCACCAGCAGAATAGTGAGTGCAGCTCTGGAGTATAATACAGGATGTAACTCAGGATCAGTACAGGATAAGTAATGTAATGTATGTACACAGTGACTCCACCAGCAGAATAGTGACTGCAGCTCTGGAGTATAATACAGGATGTAACTCAGGATCAGTACAGGATAAGTAATGTAATGTATGTACACAGTGACTCCACCAGCAGAATAGTGAGTGCAGCTCTGGAGTATAATACAGGATGTAACTCAGGATCAGTACAGGATAAGTAATGTAATGTAAGTACACAGTGACTCCACCAGCAGAATAGTGAGTGCAGCTCTGGAGTATAATACAGGATGTAACTCAGGATCAGTACAGGATAAGTAATGTATGTACACAGTGACTCCACCAGCAGAATAGTGAGTGCAGCTCTGGAGTATAATACAGGATGTAACTCAGGATCAGTACAGGATAAGTAATGTAATGTATCTACACAGTGACTCCACCAGCAGAATAGTGAGTGCAGTTCTGGAGTATAATACAGGATGTAACTCAGGATCAGTACAGGATAAGTAATGTCATGTATGTACACAGTGACACCACCAGCAGAATAGTGTTTGCAGCTCTGGAGTATAATACAGGATGTAACTCAGGATCAGTACAGGATAAGTAATGTAATGTATGTACACAGTGACTCTGGCAGCAGAATAGTGAGTGCAGCTCTGGAGTATAATACAGGATGTAACTCAGGATCAGTACAGGATAAGTAATGTATGTACACAGTGACTCCACCAGCAGAATAGTGAGTGCAGCTCCGGAGTATAATACAGGATGTAACTCAGGATCAGTACAGGATAAGTAATGTATGTACACAGTGACTCCACCAGCAGAATAGTGAGTGCAGCTCTGGAGTATAATACATGAGGTAACTCAGGATCAGTACAGGATAAGTAATGTAATGTATGTACACAGTGACTCCACCAGCAGAATAGTGACTGCAGCTCTGGAGTATAATACAGGATATAACTCAGGATCAGTACAGGATAAGTAATGTAATGTATGTACACAGTGACTCCACCAGCAGAATAGTGAGTGCAGCTCTGGAGTATAATACAGGATATAACTCAGGATCAGTACAGGATAAGTAATGTAATATATGTACACAGTGATTCCACCAGCAGAATAGTGAGTGCAGCTCTGGAGTATAATACAGGCTGTATTCAGAATTAGAACAAGATAAGTAATGTAATATATGCACAGTGACTCCACCAGCAGAATAGTGAGTGCAGCTCTGGAGTATAATACAGGCTGTATTCAGAATTAGAACAAGATAAGTAATGTAATGGATTTACATAGTGACTAGACTTTTTATTAAAAGCGGACACAAATAGAATCCACGTGAACTGGGGCAAAGGTGCCGTCCACCAAGGCATCAAATCCAAACCTCTTTGGTAATTATAACTTGGCTAGAAAATTAGCCAATTCCACTTTGAAAGGGGGGGGGGGGGGGTTCAGTCTGGAAAAATAAAATCAACATCACTGAAATCTTTCCTCAGTGTTCAAAAATAACAGCGCGCCCGGAGTCTGGTGGTAATATCTGTCATAGTTGGGGGATGACTGTGGAAAGTTTATAATTGATTAGATCCGTCCATCATGTCATGTTTCTCTCCTTTGTAACAGTTTACCTCGTTGGGAGGAGACTTATTTACAGGCAGTGATAGACATCCAGGCTTGTTTTATACCTGGAGCGCAGTCAGTGTTGTCATAGTAGCTCAAGTCTGCAGTCTCAGCTTTGTGACCTTTAGCAGTTCCTGTTAAGATATTGGGGCAATTTACTTAGACTGGCATTTCATCTGTCAGTCCTACACAGAAGCCGCTGGAGTAAGATGCACGTAATTCATTAAGAGGCGCAGACCATGCGCTATATACTGAAATCTACGCCAGATACAATATGAACAATGCATTATGTTACAGGTACAGTGTAGGAACAGAGCGATCTTTTAGAATTGGTCAGTTCTGGAGAGATCTTTGTGAGGTTTGATTGTGCTATAATGTTGCAAGGAACTGACAAAGTCTTCTGACAACTGTCACGAGATGGACGGAGACCATCATCAAACCACGAACATGTCATTGAGAAGACTGAAGACCCAACATTCTGGAGAAACACTGCTCATGTGGTTACCAGGCACTGAAATCAGGGTAACAAAACTTTTAATAATCTTTTAATATATCATAGTGACATTTCAGAAGTTTTGATCGGTGGGGGTCCGAGCACTGAGAGCCCCACCGATTGCTAAAATGAAGTGGCAGAAGCGCCCGGGTGAGCACTGTGCCGCTTTGTTTTTGACCGGCTTTCCTCCGTAAGCCAAGCGAGCTTTGTACAGGCACATAGACTTTCTATGAAGCCCACATAGCACTTGCTCGATTTTACGAGGAAAGCCGATCAACCGAGCGCTTCTGTCGCTTTGTTTTAGCGATCAGTGGGGTCTCAGTGCTCGGACCCCCACTGATCAAAACTTCTGACATGTCACTATGATATGTTAAAAGTTTTTTCAAAGTTTAGTTACGCTTTAAGGAGAGGAAAGAGAAGAAGGATGAGAACAAGTATGAGAAGAAGGAAATGAATGAGAATAAGGACAGGAAGAAAAATGAGCAGGAAAAAAAAGGCAAAGGAGAAGAACAAGAAGGAGAATGAGGTAAAAAAAAAAAAATAAAGGGCGAGGAGAAGAAAAAAATAAGAAGAAGGATGAAGAGAAGGATGAGAAGAAGGATAAGAAGAAGGATGAGAAGAAGGATGAGAAGAGGGATGAGGATAAGAATGAGAAGGATGAGAAGAGGGATGAGAAGGATGAGGAGAAGGTTGAGGAGAATGAGAAGAGGGATGAGAAGAATGATGAGAAGGATGAGAAGAGGAAAAAAAGAAGGAGAAGGATGAGGAGAAGAAAAAAAGAAGAATGATGAGGAGAAGGATGAGGAGAAAAATATTAGAAGAAGGATGAGGTAATGAAAGAGAACATAAATGTAAAGAAGAAAAATTAGAAGAAGAAAGAGAAGAACAAGAAGAAAAACAGGAGAAGAACAGGATAAGGAGAAAGAAAGGAGACGAAGATGAAGCTTGATCAGTGCATTACACAACATGAGAGGAGTAATCTGTTCATCTTCACTTTCTTAATCTGGGTTTATGAATAAATCAGCAGCCAATTCTCAGTCAATCCGTTGAGTCTTGTAGTTTCAGCACCAAGGACAGGGACTGAGCTCCGCTAACGCTCCACAGCTGCGCTTCTTGAAGGATAAACTAATGGAAATCTTCACCTAAACAAATGTTGATTGTCCTGATCCAAATGACCTTGAATCTGCAGCTTGTGTTCATTATTGATGTTTTCAGCACTCAGTGAAGCAGAAAAGATCACATTGAAGCCCAGAATCACAATAATGTTCCCTAACAAAAATAAAAGGAATGTAGCAGAGCTGAGTTTAAGCGTGTGGTCACCTCTCTACCATCATCGGAAGAAAACTGCAGAATATTGACAAACTCAGCTCTGCTCTATCTGAACTTCTTACAAAAATGACCAAAAAGTGAACAAGCCCTAAGCCCTCCTGTTCTGGGATAGAGGGTATAGTGGTATGAACCAGATCCAGGAGGGGGGGGGGGATTATTTTGATGGATCCCTGATGTTCTTACATACCAGCCTTACATACCATACCAGCCTGAGACATTTTGGGGCACTTTTGCCAATATTGCCTTTTTAGGAAATCTTTGTATTTTTAACTGAAATGTTTCTTAATGGATTGAATCCCCAAAAGAGGCTCAGATGTTGACCAAAGAATAAGGTTTTGTTTTGGATGAGTTTTCCCTTGGTCAGCCGGGTCACATCGGCACACAATCACTGATTCATTGGTACAATAACCGCCAACTGGATTGAACCAACAGAGGTCCCGAGGACCTTCCACTAAGCCCACGCTCCTGATGATGGGACTTAGACAAAACAAGGACCATGAGATCCAGCAGGACAATGGTCCCACTCATACAGAGCTGAGAGTTGAAAAAGTCACTTGCAACAGATGAAAGTATTAGGGCACGTTCAGACGTGGCATAATTTTTCCGCAGCAAATGTTGGTGCAGATTTGGGGCAATTACGCAATGAATCTGCAGCAACATTTGCATATTTGACAGGTAATTTAGACGTTGCAGATATCACAGCGGACTTGCCACAGATTTCAGTTTTTGCATTGCAAAGGCTGAAATCCGCAGTGAAATTCCGCTTCTTCTCTGCAATGTCATGAGCTGCTGCGGAGGAGGGAAAATTCCGCACCGCAGCCTGATTTCCGCACAGTTATTTTCTGCAACGTCTGAACTAAGTTTCCTAAAAATGTATTGAAATGAAAGTAAAAAACGGCCGCTGCAGAATTCCGCTGCGGACTGTCCAGAGCGAAACTCAACAGCAATTCCGCCACGTGTGAACATGGCCTTAAGAGGAACAAAACTAGAGGAAGGTAATCACCGGGATCTACTAAACCGTCTCTGCCCCTTTAAATAATAGTAGAATATCTAATAATCTACCGCACTCTTGATCCTATATAGCAGCAGTATGCACAAACAAGGGAATGTTCTGGAAAGGTTGGATGGAAGGCATTGTGCAATGTGTCTGAAATATGCTCTTTCCAAAGTGACGGAGGAAATGAGGAGGAGGCGTCGGTGCCTCGAACCTCGGGCAACTCTTTGGCAGAGGATGTGTTGATAAGAGGTCCCCGGGGAGCATTAATATCACCCAGACCTGAGAGTGCGTCTTGTATCAGCACAATGACTAATATCAGTGTAACAGGAACCTCAGAGCGCAGATCTCACCGCAGATACAGCGCAGCAAATGGACCTAATGGATCTCTTATCCCTGCAAATTGCCTCAGAAAGGGGTGACCCCGTCCCTAAAAGCTTCTCGGCAAGAAACTTGTCTCCAAAGAGTTCAGCAATCTGGGAAGATCATCGCAAAGGTGCAAAAACCCAGAGAGGACGGACAAAAATAAACCTTCACATCAGGAAACAATTGTAACGGAAATAAATAAGAAAGTGTTTAGAACAAGCAAAAACAAAACCTGAATATATATATATACAGCCGTGTGCAAAAATGTGGGCACCCCCTGACAATTTATGTATTCTGCTGAAAATATATGAACTCAACCTCTGTAGGGAACACAGTTAAATATGAGTCTATCCATCTATCTATCTATCTATCTATCTAATCTATCTCATATCTATCTATCTCATATCTATCTATCTATCTATCTATCTATCTATCTATCTATCTATCTATCTATCTATCTATCTATCTATCTATCTATCTATCTATCTCATATCTATCTATCTATCTATCTATCTATCTATCTCATATCTATCTATCTATCTATCTATCTATCTATCTATCTATCTATCTATCTATCTATCTATCTATCTATCTATCTATCTATCTATCTATCTATCTATCTATCTCATATCTATCTATCTATCTATCTATCTATCTATCTCATATCTATCTATCTATCTATCTATCTATCTATCTATCTATCTATCTATCTATCTATCTATCTATCTATCTATCTATCTATCTATCTATCTATCTCTATCTATCTATCTATCTATCTATCTCATATCTATCTATCTATCTATCTCATATCTATCTATCTATCTATCTATCTATCTATATCTATCTATCTATCTATCTATCTATCCATCCATCCATCCATCCATCCATCCATCCATCCATCCATCCATCCATCCATCCATCCATCCATCCATCCATCCATCCATCCATCCATCCTCTATCATCTATCATCTATCATCTATCATCTATCATCTATCATCTATCTATCTATCTCATCTCTCATCTATCTGTATGTATGTAATACAGTTGCAAGAAAAAGTAAGTGAACCCTTTGGAATTACCTGGATTTCTGCATTGCTATTAATTAAATGTGGTCTGATTATTATCTAAGTCACAATTATAGACAAAAACAATCTAACTAAACGAATAACAAACAACAGTTGTTCTGCCCATGTCATTTATTGAGCACAGTGGAAAAGATTTACTAATAGTCTCTAAATTTTAGACAGCGTGAACTTAGGCAAGGCAGTCAGAAGAGGCGCCAAATTTATCAGTGTTACACAGGGTTGCATTTTAAGCCACACACCCTTTCCAATAGACCACTCCCCCTTTTCCGCCAAGTCACGCTTCCTTATTGATCGTGTCGAAAAAAGTGTCTAAAACAGCTAATAAATATGGCGCACAGCATGTAAGTTGGAATTCTGCCTTGATTTGAATAGTTGATTTGAGTAAACTCCCACAGTGCAGGGAGAAAAAGTAAGTGAACCTCTGTGTTAATAACTTTTCCATGGGCTAATTGGCAAAAGGAGTTTTAATTAAAGAGCTGAGATTCAAAGTGTCGGTTTCACTATTTTTTTTGCCCGTTTAATAAAGGCACACAATGCCTGGTTACTGACAATTCTGTTCAGCTCAGGAAAGCTTGGTTAGTGTGGAATGGCCAAGTAGTCAGACCCCTGACCTTAACCCCATTGAGATGCTGTGGCATGACCTGAAGATGGCTCTGCACGCAGGGCATCCCAGATATATTGATGAAATTAGCACATTTGCAGAGAGGAAAAACAAAGTGGCCCCCACTCCTTCTGTTGATGGTCCATGCGACCGTTTCATCCTGGAACAAGACACCCCTGTCCTAACCCCAGTAAGAGAGAAGGTTGATATTCACTGGCTGGTTTCCCGTCACTTGTTTGCTAAAGTTGCTGTAACTGAAGAATGGAAGTTCTGCGCAGGATCACACAGCCGTAGAAAAGTGCGGGTGTCTAGCTTGAGTTTAGCTCTTTTCTTGGATTCTAGGTCCTTCAATGTGCTTCACCAGTAAGAAACGCAAGGCCAAGAAGCGCATCCCAAAACCCCGGTGATTTGCAGTAAAACACGCGTTTTACCATGCATTTTACCTTAAAACTGCGTTTTCCACAGCAATTAAAAAGCACATGAAAATCCATACAAAATTGCAGTAAAAACGCAATCAACCGCCCGAATTAATAAAACAGTGACATATACGGCGCTCCAGATTTGACTGCCGATCCTGTGAACATCTCCAGACTTTGCATTCAGAATATTAGATTTCTCTTCGTCTTATGCAGCTACATCATCTGCTGTGACATATTAGAAGCAGAAGGTAAAATGAGACGAGGCTCCCGCTCCTGGCGTCTAGTGCAGAGCTCCCACGCTCTAATCCAATCCCCTAATGATCTTTTAAGATTTTTAGGTAAAACTTATTTTACATTTGAAACCTTTATGAGAATTTTTATCGGAAGTGAATGGATTTAATTCAATATTAGGATATAGGAGACAGTGAGCGGCCGACAAGATGGCGCTATAACATCTTGTGTATTGACAACACCCTCATGGAAGCCCCTCCCCCTGTCAATCAGAACCACAACTTCCTTGAGGGACATTACGTTTATTTATACTACTTTGCATTGGATTGTGCTGGGACTTCCTGCTGGAGAGAGGGAGAGAGAGCTGCTTCATTCATAGTCTGGAAACAATGAGATTTACACTAACAGAAAAGAAAAACAATAAGAAAATCTGGTCAAGTAAAAAGATAAACCTCATGTTTCATGATCTATCTACCTATCTTCTATGTGCTTTCTTCATATCCTGCATAGTAAACGGTTTAATGGCAACCTTAATATAATTTTGTTTTCATATATTTACTGCTCCATCTTGTAATGTTCTGTGGAATATGTTGGTTTCATCTATAATTACAGCATATGATGAATGACACATTTGTCCCCGACTTCAATCATAAAAGATATATGTGGATAACCCTTTCTTTCTATTAGCTTCATGGTTGTCAGGTGGACCTTATGAATACGTGTCAGTAGGGCTGGTACAAGCTCTGTCATTATTATCGTGCTGCAATATCATCTCACAGATGTGGATTTCGGCCTCCTCAGTGATATTAATGGCCGTGCATTAATACATTGCAATAAGTGGATCAATGAAAGAGAGAAAAGACATAGAAATAACGGAGCCCACAGCAGAGGACGAGGGTCACACGTCTGATATTACATACCATAAATTGGCCATTAGAGAAGAGAAGGGGCTTTGTCTGCCCGTCATGTCCCTCCATTCACGGTCTAAGTGTTTAATCCTCCCGGGACTCGCGCTTATTCTCCACATCAGCGGACGATCGTTCTCACGCGGCCTTACAATATTGCTCGTTTCTCGCTAATAAAGTGTTTTTCTCGCGCCGTTCTACTGACTTTCTGCTTCTGAAGTTTTATATTTTCTTGTTTTTTTCCCTTGCACCCACTGGCTGTTTCTTCACTACATAAATCATTCAGATATTTCAGATTTAATGTTTCCGATTTTCATATTTAATTTTGGGAGTGTGAAATATTTATCAGGCTGCACTTCCCCTACGTTTTACCCGGAACAAACGCTTCATTTATTATGTCTCATCCAGCCCAACAAGCCGGAGGATAAACCGTGCACCCTGCTCAGGTGGTGGATGGAAGGAAAGGAAGACTCACCCTGGGGACCTGGTGTAAACCTGGAATATCTATCTATCTATCTATCATCTATCTATCAATCTATCTATCTATCTATCTATCTATCTCATATCTATCTATCTATCTATCTATCTATCTATCTATCTATCTATCTATCTATCTATCTATCTATCTATGTATCTCATATCTATCTATCTAATATCTATCTATCTATCTATCTCTCATATCTATCTATCTATCTATCTATCTATCTATCTATCTATCTATCTATCTATCTATGTATCTCATATCTATCTATCTAATATCTATCTATCTATCTATCTCTCATATCTATCTATCTATCTATCTATCTATCTATCTATCTATCTATCTATCTATCTATCTATCTATCTATCTATCTATCTCATATCTATCTATCTATCTATCTATCTATCTATCTATCTATCTATCTATCTCATATCTATCTATCTATCTCATATCTATCTATCTATCTATCTATCTATCTATCTATCTATCTATCTATCTATCTATCTATCTATCTATCTATCTCATATCTATCTATCTCATATCTATCTATCTATCTATCTATCTATCTATCTATCTATCTCATATCTATCTATCTCATATCTATCTATCTATCTATCTATCTATCTATCTATCTATCTATCTATCTATCTATCTATCTATCTCATATCTATCTATCTCATATCTATCTATCTATCTATCTATCTATCTATCTATCTATCTATCTATCTATCTATCTATCTATCTATCTATCTCATATCTATCTATCTCATATCTATCTATCTATCTATCTATCTATCTATCTATCTATCTATCTCCTATCTATCTATCTATCTCCTATCTATCTATCTATCTATCTATCTATCTATCTATCTATCTATCTATCTATCTATCTATCTATCTATCTATCTATCTCATATCTATCTATCTCATATCTATCTATCTCATATCTATCTATCTATCTATCTCCTATCCATCTATCTATCTATCTATCTATCTATCTATCTATCTATCTATCTATCTATCTATCTATCTATCTATCTATCTATCTATCTATCTATCTATCTCATATCTATCTATCTATCTATCTCATATCTATCTATCTATCTATCTATCATCTATCTATCTATCTATCTATCTATCTATCTATCTATCTATCTATCTATCTCATATCTATCTATCTATCTATCTCATATCTATCTATCTATCTATCTCATATCTATCTATCTATCTATCTATCTATCTATCTATCTATCTATCTATCTATCTATCTATCTATCTATCTATCTATCTATCTATCTATCTATCTCATATCTATCTATCTATCTATCTATCTATCTATCTATCTATCTATCTATCTATCTATCTCATATCTATCTATCTATCTATCTATCTCATATCTATCTATCTATCTATCTATCTCATATCTATCTATCTATCTATCTATCTATCTATCTATCTATCTATCTATCTCATATCTATCTATCTATCTATCTATCTATCTATCTATCTATCTATCTATCTATCTATCTATCTATCTTATATCTATCAATATATATTTTCTATATCGTTCTGTGTCTATCTAATATATTTTTGTCTATCTATTTGTTTGTCTGTTTATCGATCTTCAAAAATCAATGTATCTGCGGATTAAATGGACCCATTAAATAAATAGACAGTATGATGGGGGATCACGGATGATTGAGCGGGGAAATCTGCATTCTGCTGTGAGATAAAATAGTGTCAGTGCCCCCCATGGTGTGTTAACCTCCCAGTGCCAGTGTATGGCAGCATAGCAGCGTGGGCATGCCCGGGAGCAGCGACATCCCTGCTTCTTACATCCCTGACATGACTCTGCTGTTTATTATAATTTGTGACTGGCATGACTACAATACCCATCATGTGAATGGAGAGCAGGTGCAGAATCCGCAGGTGCCGAGCTCCTAATTGTAGCCGCTAATAGTTATTTGTCTGTTAATATCGGAACGTGTTGGCAGAAATACCTGCAGATATCCAGACTCTTCATTCTACAGGAGCCTGGAGGACACTTAACGAGACAAAGTTGCACATTTCCTTTTGTGTATAAGAAAAAGTATCATCGCTGCCAACTTCATAAAAGAAACACAAAGACATTGTGGAAAAATACTCAGCATTTACCGCCTGCAATGATCCAGTGAATATTCTTCAAGTTTCCAGTGTTTCATGATATTATTCTTTCAATATTCTTTCTGTCAGCAAAATCCACCCCCATAAAGCGCTAAATAAGTCTTGGAGAAAGCATTTTAGACATCTCCATATTTGCTTAGATGATCTATTCACTGTATGCTAATGAAGAGCTAAGTGTCCGATGGGCGTTCATTCTTCAGGGAAGTGCCATGGATTATCAGCCGCAACCCCTCCCAAACCTCTCTCCTCCAATTTTGATTGACATCTTCTGCATCACCCGAGACGTCAATCAAGAGCAGTGGGGAATGATTTGGAGGGAGTTACCAACAAAAAATCCAGGACACTTCACTGAAGAATTAATGGTTCGCACATTGGACACTTAACACTTCATTAGCATATGGCGAAGGACTGAATAAAACATTCTTCTCTCAGGTGTGCCTAGTTTATCATAGCAAACATGGGATGTCTGAACTGTTTCCACAATACCTATTTAGTAGTCTTCTCATTCTGGGTTGTTTTCAGAAACAATAATTGGTCAGTGTCTGTTCCATATGATGCTCACATATAGGAAAGGGAGCTACAGCTCCCGCTCAGCCCCTAAGACCTCCATATCCAGTACAGAAAGTCTGCTGCAAAGCTCATGTTCTTTATAGGAGCCGCAGAGAGAGAGAGTCCTCAAAGCTGTGAGATGACCCCTGTTGATCACTGTTGATCACAGCTACCAGAAGGATTAATCTCTGTTGACCATTAATGATTAGCATTTACCACTGTAAGCCATTGTTGACAAGGGTTGGCCACTAGAGATGAGCAAATTGATTCTGCACGAACCAAATTCAGTTCAAATTTCCCAAAAGTTTCGGATTCAGCTGCCCGTCATTTTACAGATTTCAAAAAGGATCACATGACCTTGGGTGGACCTCCCAATAATGACTTGCAGGCAGCATTCCCAAAATGAACTGTGGTTACCCCTCCCTCTAGCAAGCCAATTATCAGGGGTATTGGTGGATGACATTACTAATGCTGGTTTGGTGCTAAAGAGCTTGAAAGGGGTCCTAGAAGACATCAGAGAGACACAGGTTTTGAGGGCAATCAGATTCAGCTCATCTCTTTTGACCACTGCTGATCACGGTTGACCACTATTTGACTAAAAATTATCACAGAAGTGTTTTTAGGTAACCTCCGTTGACACGAGTTGTCCACAGTTGACCATTATTTGACCGGGAACGATCACTGTTGATACTTTTCCTTACGGTTGATCTCTGCTCACAAGGGTTGACCACAGTTGATCAACTATTATTTCATTAGAGTTCATCACTTTCGGCCATTGTAGACTAAGCTTCCTAACTGTTAGTCACTGTAGACAAGGGTTGACCACAATAGACACATATTTGACAAGGAACAATCACTCTAGACCATTATTCACTAGGGTTTAACACTGTTCCTCACAGTCAATCCTTGATCACAAAGAATGGCTACAGTTTAACACAGTCAACCACTATTTCTCTAAAAACGTATCACCGTTGACAAATGTTGATTAGGATTCATAACTGTTAGCCACTGTGGACAAGGTTTGGCCACTGTTGACCATAGTTGACCACTATTTGACCAGGAATCATCACCGATGACAATTGCTGATTAAAATTTAACACTGTTCCTTACAGTTAATCACTGTTGACAAGAGTTAACAACAGTTGACCACCATTAGAATGATGTTGGGGCTGTAATTAGAGGAGTTCCCCTTTGAAACCCCGGAAGAGTGATGTCACACGCAGTGCCAGCTTCCGATCCTGCGGCTGGGGCTGTATATCAAAGGAAAAGAGAGCTGTGGCGTCCTTTGTCATGATGATGCCACAGCTCCTGATGGGCCACCCCACAAGCAGAGGAAACGCCGCGCCGGGGCACATGTCGACCCTGAGCTCACAGCAGGAAGCCCTTTTTGTGCAAGCCGATGTAATGCCACACTTTTCCCCAAGTATACCCTGGATGTAGAAGAAGACCCCTAATTTTCAGTAAGCTCAAGAACAAAGTTGTATTGCCCTAGAATATGAGTACTGACAATTACCCATATGGTCATTTATTTGCCTTGTAGAAGAACAAGGGTTAAATTAATAAATGCAGATTTACCAACAGAACATCACAGAGAGAATGCTGCAATTAATAGAGTTTAGACATAATGTACAGCAGGTAAATTCATCTCAATGAGCGGAGTATCAGATCTGTCAGCAGAATCACACCTGGACTGGAAAATCTTGGCTCTTGCTGTGTTACCATATATTTCAGCCAGATAAAGCCTGACAGAGTATGCTGAGAGTTGTAGTTCCATCACTGCTGGAGCACCTCCGATTGCCGCATCTTGATCTTCACATTGATATAATAAAGTCAGAATATTTCCCTATTATATTCCTTCAAGTGTTGCACATCATATAGAATGTTCCATTTGGCGTGATTAATTGATGTTCAAGCCTCTAACGGTGCTATAGTCTGTTAATTATGTGTTTAATTTCTTGGAAAGATAAGCAATTCTGCTGCAATGTTAAAGCAATCTGTCTACAACCTGCAAGGCAAGCAAATCTCCCGCAAGACAAGCGGCTCCTGCGAAATAAACTGTTCTGAAGTGCCAGGTTGTTCTGTTAGAGCCGCTCTGTATAAATCACTGGTCAAACTAGTCAGACACCTAATGCCCTGTGTATAAGTTATACATCTTCCTGTATATACTGATATGGAGCATGCTGGTATAACCTGGGTATCTTCTGTATATAATTATATATGTACAGCTGGTATAAGTTATACATCTTCCTGTATATAGTGATATGGAGCATGCTGGTATAACCTGGGTATCTTCTGTATATAATTATATATGTATAGCTGGTATAAGTCATACATCTTCTTGTATATAGTGATATGGAGCAGGCTGGTATAACCTGGGTATCTTCTGTATATAATTATATATGTACAGCTGGTATAAGTTATACATCTTCTTGTATATAGTGATATGGAGCATGCTGGTATAACCTGGGTATCTCCTGTATATAATTATATATGTACAGCTGGTATAAGTTATACATCTTCTTGTATATAGTGATATGAAGTATGCTGGTATAACCTGGGTATCTCCTGTATATAATTATATATGTACAGCTGGTATAAGTTATACATTTTCTTGTATATAGTGATATGGAGCATGCTGGTATAACCTGGGTATCTTCTGTATATAATTATATATGTACAGCTGGTATAAGTTATACATCTTCTTGTATATAGTGATATGGAGCATGCTGGTATAACCTGGGTATCTTCTGTATATAATTATATATGTACAGCTGGTATAAGTTATACATCTTCCTGTATATACTGATATGGAGCATGCTGGTATAACCTGGGTATCTTCTGTATATAATTATATATGTACAGCTGGTATAAGTTATACATCTTCCTGTATATAGTGATATGGAGCATGCTGGTATAACCTGGGTATCTCCTGTATATAATTATATATGTACAGCTGGTATAAGTTATACATCTTCTTGTATATAGTGATATGGAGCATGCTGGTATAACCTGGGCATCTCCTGTATATAATTATATATGTACAGCTGGTATAAGTTATACATCTTCCTGTATATACTGATATGGAGCATGCTGGTATAACCTGGGTATCTTCTGTATATAATTATATATGTACAGCTGGTATAAGTTATACATCTTCCTGTATATAGTGATATGGAGCATGCTGGTATAACCTGGGTATCTCCTGTATATAATTATATATGTACAGCTGGTATAAGTTATACATCTTCTTGTATATAGTGATATGGAGCATGCTGGTATAACCTGGGCATCTCCTGTATATAATTATATATGTACAGCTGGTATAAGTTATACATCTTCCTGTATATAGTGATATGGAGCATGCTGGTATAACCTGGGTATCTCCTGTATATAATTATATATGTACAGCTGGTATAAGTTATACATCTTCTTGTATATAGTGATATTGAGCAGGCTGGTATAACCTGGGTATCTCCTGTATATAATTATATCTGTACAGCTGGTATAAGTTATACATCTTCTTGTATATAGTGATATGGAGCATGCTGGTATAACCTGGGTATCTCCTGTATATAATTATATATGTACAGCTGGTATAAGTTATACATCTTCTTGTATATAGTGATATGAAGTATGCTGGTATAACCTGGGTATCTCCTGTATATAATTATATATGTACAGCTGGTATAAGTTATACATCTTCTTGTATATAGTGATATGGAGCATGCTGGTATAACCTGGGTATCTTCTGTATATAATTATATATGTACAGCTGGTATAAGTTATACATCTTCTTGTATATAGTGATATGGAGCATGCTGGTATAACCTGGGTATCTTCTGTATATAATTATATATGTACAGCTGGTATAAGTTATACATCTTCCTGTATATACTGATATGGAGCATGCTGGTATAACCTGGGTATCTTCTGTATATAATTATATATGTACAGCTGGTATAAGTTATACATCTTCCTGTATATAGTGATATGGAGCATGCTGGTATAACCTGGGTATCTCCTGTATATAATTATATATGTACAGCTGGTATAAGTTATACATCTTCTTGTATATAGTGATATGGAGCATGCTGGTATAACCTGGGTATCTTCTGTATATAATTATATATGTACAGCTGGTATAAGTTATACATCTTCTTGTATATAGTGATATGGAGCATGCTGGTATAACCTGGGTATCTTCTGTATATAATTATATATGTACAGCTGGTACAAGTTATACATCTTCCTGTATATAGTGATATGGAGCATGCTGGTATAACCTGAGTATCTTCTGTATATAATTATATATGTACAGCTGGTATAAGTTATACATCTTCTTGTATATAGTGATATTGAGCAGGCTGGTATAACCTGGGTATCTCCTGTATATAATTATATCTGTACAGCTGGTATAAGCTATATATCTTCTTGTATATAGTGATATGGGTCATGCTGGTATAACCTGGGTATATTCTGTATATAATTATATCTGTACAGCTGGTACAAGTTATACATCTTCCTGTATATAGTGATATGGAGCATGCTGGTATAACCTGGGTATATTCTGTATATAATTATATATGTACAGCTGGTATAAGTTATACATCTTCCTGTATATAGTGATATGGAGCATGCTGGTATAACCCGGGTATCTTCTGTATATAATTATATATGTACAGCTGGTATAAGTTATACATCTTCTTGTATATAGTGATATGGATCATGCTGGTATAACCTGGATATCTTCTGTATATAGTTATATATGTACTGCTGATATAAGTTATACATCTTCTTGTATATAGTGATATGGAGCATGCTGATATAACCTGGGTATCTTCTGTATATAATTATATATGTACAGCTGGTATAAGTTATACATCTTCTTGTATATAGTGATATGGAGCATGCTGGTATAACCTGGGTATCCTCTGTATATAATTATATATGTACAGCTGGTATGTTATATATCTTCCTGTATATAGTGATATGGAGCATGCTGGTATAACCTGGGTATATTCTGTATATAATTATATATGTACGGCTGGTATAAGTTATACATCTTCCTGTATATAGTGATATGGAGCATGCTGGTATAACCTGGGTAACTCCTGTATATAATTATATATGTACAGCTGGTGTAAGTTATACATCTTCCTGTATATAGTGATATGGAGCATGCTGGTATAACTTGGGTATCTTCTGTATATAAGTATATATGTACAGCTAGTATATTATACATCTTCTTGTATATAGTGATATGGAGCATGCTGGTATAACCTGGGTATCTTCTGTATATAATTATATATGTACGGCTGGTATAAGTTATACATCTTCCTGTATATAGTGATATGGAGCATGCTGGTATAACCTGGGTATCTCCTGTATATAATTATATATGTACAGCTGGTGTAAGTTATACATCTTCCTGTATATAGTGATATGGAGCATGCTGGTATAACTTGGGTATCTTCTGTATATAATTATATATGTACAGCTAGTATATTATACATCTTCTTGTATATAGTGATATGGAGCATGCTGGTATAACCTGGGTATCTTCTGTATATAATTATATATGTACAGCTGGTATAAGTTATACATCTTCTTGTATATAGTGATATGGAGCATGCCAGTATAACCTGGGTATCTTCTGTATATAATTATATATGTACAGCTGGTATATGTTATACATCTTCTTGTATATAGTGATATGGAGCATGCTGGTATAACCTGGGTATATTCTGTATATAATTATATATGTACAGCTGGTATAAGTTATACATCTTCTTGTATATAGTGATATGGAGCATGCTGGTATAACCTGGGTATCTCCTGTATATAATTATATATGTACAGCTGGTATAAGTTATACATCTTCTTGTATATAGTGATATGGAGCATGCTGGTATAACCTGGTTATCTTCTGTATATAATTATATATGTACAGCTGGTATAAGTTATACATCTTCTTGTATATAGTGATATGGAGCATGCTGGTATAACCTGGGTATCTTCTGTATATAACTATATATGTACAGCCGGTATAAGATATACATCTTCTTGTATATAGTGATATGGAGCATGCTGGTATAACCTGGGTATCTCCTGTATATAATTATATATGTACAGTTGGTATAAGTTATATATCTTCTTGTATATAGTGATATGGAGCATGCTTGTATAACCTGGGTATATTCTGTATATAATTATATATGTACAGCTGGTAGAAGTATACATCTTCTTGTATATAGTGATATGGAGCATGCTGGTATAACCTGGGTATCTTCTGTATATAATTATATATATGTACAGCTGGTATAAGTTATACATCTTCTTGTATATAGTGATATTGAGCAGGCTGGTATAACCTGGGTATCTCCTGTATATAATTATATCTGTACAGCTGGTATAAGCTATATATCTTCTTGTATATAGTGATATGGGTCATGCTGGTATAACCTGGGTATATTCTGTATATAATTATATCTGTACAGCTGGTACAAGTTATACATCTTCCTGTATATAGTGATATGGAGCATGCTGGTATAACCTGGGTATATTCTGTATATAATTATATATGTACAGCTGGTATAAGTTATACATCTTCCTGTATATAGTGATATGGAGCATGCTGGTATAACCCGGGTATCTTCTGTATATAATTATATATGTACAGCTGGTATAAGTTATACATCTTCTTGTATATAGTGATATGGATCATGCTGGTATAACCTGGATATCTTCTGTATATAGTTATATATGTACTGCTGATATAAGTTATACATCTTCTTGTATATAGTGATATGGAGCATGCTGATATAACCTGGGTATCTTCTGTATATAATTATATATGTACAGCTGGTATAAGTTATACATCTTCTTGTATATAGTGATATGGAGCATGCTGGTATAACCTGGGTATCCTCTGTATATAATTATATATGTACAGCTGGTATGTTATATATCTTCCTGTATATAGTGATATGGAGAATGCTGGTATAACCTGGGTATATTCTGTATATAATTATATATGTACGGCTGGTATAAGTTATACATCTTCCTGTATATAGTGATATGGAGCATGCTGGTATAACCTGGGTATCTCCTGTATATAATTATATATGTACAGCTGGTGTAAGTTATACATCTTCCTGTATATAGTGATATGGAGCATGCTGGTATAACTTGGGTATCTTCTGTATATAATTATATATGTACAGCTAGTATATTATACATCTTCTTGTATATAGTGATATGGAGCATGCTGGTATAACCTGGGTATCTTCTGTATATAATTATATATGTACAGCTGGTATAAGTTATACATCTTCTTGTATATAGTGATATGGAGCATGCCAGTATAACCTGGGTATCTTCTGTATATAATTATATATGTACAGCTGGTATATGTTATACATCTTCTTGTATATAGTGTTATGGAGCATGCTGGTATAACCTGGGTATATTCTGTATATAATTATATATGTACAGCTGGTATAAGTTATACATCTTCTTGTATATAGTGATATGGAGCATGCTGGTATAACCTGGGTATCCTCTGTATATAATTATATATGTACAGCTGGTATGTTATATATCTTCCTGTATATAGTGATATGGAGCATGCTGGTATAACCTGGGTATATTCTGTATATAATTATATATGTACGGCTGGTATAAGTTATACATCTTCCTGTATATAGTGATATGGAGCATGCTGGTATAACCTGGGTATCTCCTGTATATAATTATATATGTACAGCTGGTGTAAGTTATACATCTTCCTGTTTATAGTGATATGGAGCATGCTGGTATAACTTGGGTATCTTCTGTATATAATTATATATGTACAGCTAGTATATTATACATCTTCTTGTATATAGTGATATGGAGCATGCTGGTATAACCTGGGTATCTTCTGTATATAATTATATATGTACAGCTGGTATAAGTTATACATCTTCTTGTATATAGTGATATGGAGCATGCCAGCATAACCTGGGTATCTTCTGTATATAATTATATATGTACAGCTGGTATATGTTATACATCTTCTTGTATATAGTGATATGGAGCATGCTGGTATAACCTGGGTATATTCTGTATATAATTATATATGTACAGCTGGTATAAGTTATACATCTTCTTGTATATAGTGATATGGAGCATGCTGGTATAACCTGGGTATCTCCTGTATATAATTATATATGTACAGCTGGTATAAGTTATACATCTTCTTGTATATAGTGATATGGAGCATGCTGGTATAACCTGGTTATCTTCTGTATATAATTATATATGTACAGCTGGTATAAGTTATACATCTTCTTGTATATAGTGATATGGAGCATGCTGGTATAACCTGGGTATCTTCTGTATATAACTATATATGTACAGCCGGTATAAGATATACATCTTCTTGTATATAGTGATATGGAGCATGCTGGTATAACCTGGGTATCTCCTGTATATAATTATATATGTACAGTTGGTATAAGTTATATATCTTCTTGTATATAGTGATATGGAGCATGCTGGTATAACCTGGGTATATTCTGTATATAATTATATATGTACAGCTGGTAGAAGTATACATCTTCTTGTATATAGTGATATGGAACATGCTGGTATAACCTGGGTATCTTCTGTATATAATTATATATATGTACAGCTGGTATAAGTTATACATCTTCTTGTATATAGTGATATGGAGCATGCTGGTATAACCTGGGTATCTCCTGTATATAATTATATATGTACAGCTGGTATAAGTTATACATCTTCTTGTATATAGTGATATGGAGCATGCTGGTATAACCTGGGTATCTTCTGTATATAATTATATATATGTACAGCTGGTATAAGTTATACATCTTCTTGTATATAGTGATATGGAGCATGCTGATATAACCTGGGTATCTTCTGAATATAATTATATATGTACAGCTGGTATAAGTTATACATCTTCTTGTATATAGTGATGTGGAGCATGCTGGTATAACCTTGGTATCTTCTGTATATAATTATATATGTACAGCTGGTATAAGTTATACATCTTCTTGTATATAGTGATATGGAGCATGCTGGTATAACCTGGGTATCTTCTGTATATAATTATATATATGTACAGCTGGTATAAGTTATACATCTTCTTGTATATAGTGATGTGGAGCATGCTGGTATAACCTGGGTATCTTCTGTATATAATTATATATGTACAGCTGGTATAAGTTATACATCTTCTTGTATATAGTGATATGGAGCATGCTGGTATAACCTGGGTATCTTCTGCATATAATTATATATATGTACAGCTGGTATAAGTTATACATCTTCTTGTATATAGTAATATGGAGCATGCTGGTATAATCTGAGTATCTTCTGAATATAATTATATATGTACAGCTGGTATAAGTTATACATCTTCTTGTATATAGTGATATGGAGCATGCTGGTATAACCTGGGTATCTCCTGTATATAATTATATATGTACAGCTGGTATAAGTTATACATCTTCTTGTATATAGTGATATGGAGCATGCTGGTATAACCTGGGTATCTTCTGTATATAATTATATATGTACAGCTGGTATAAGTTATACATCTTCCTGTATATAGTGATATGGAGCATGCTGGTATAACCTGGGTATCTCCTGTATATAATTATATATGTACAGCTGGTATAAGTTATACATGTTCTGGTATATAGTGATATGGAACATGCTGGTATAACCTGGGTATATTCTGTATATAATTATATATGAACAGGTGGTATAAGTTATACATCTTCTTGTATATAGTGATATGGAGCATGCTGGTATAACCTGGGTATCTTCTGTATATAATTATATATGTACAGCTGGTATAAGTTATACATCTTCTTGTATATAGTGATATGGAGCATGCTGGTATAACCTGGTTATCTTCTGTATATAATTATATATGTACAGCTGGTATAAGTTATACATCTTCTTGTATATAGTGATATGGAGCATGCTGGTATAACCTGGGTATCTTCTGTATATAACTATATATGTACAGCCGGTATAAGATATACATCTTCTTGTATATAGTGATATGGAGCATGCTGGTATAACCTGGGTATCTCCTGTATATAATTATATATGTACAGTTGGTATAAGTTATATATCTTCTTGTATATAGTGATATGGAGCATGCTGGTATAACCTGGGTATATTCTGTATATAATTATATATGTACAGCTGGTAGAAGTATACATCTTCTTGTATATAGTGATATGGAGCATGCTGGTATAACCTGGGTATCTTCTGTATATAATTATATATATGTACAGCTGGTATAAGTTATACATCTTCTTGTATATAGTGATATTGAGCAGGCTGGTATAACCTGGGTATCTCCTGTATATAATTATATCTGTACAGCTGGTATAAGCTATATATCTTCTTGTATATAGTGATATGGGTCATGCTGGTATAACCTGGGTATATTCTGTATATAATTATATCTGTACAGCTGGTACAAGTTATACATCTTCCTGTATATAGTGATATGGAGCATGCTGGTATAACCTGGGTATATTCTGTATATAATTATATATGTACAGCTGGTATAAGTTATACATCTTCCTGTATATAGTGATATGGAGCATGCTGGTATAACCCGGGTATCTTCTGTATATAATTATATATGTACAGCTGGTATAAGTTATACATCTTCTTGTATATAGTGATATGGATCATGCTGGTATAACCTGGATATCTTCTGTATATAGTTATATATGTACTGCTGATATAAGTTATACATCTTCTTGTATATAGTGATATGGAGCATGCTGATATAACCTGGGTATCTTCTGTATATAATTATATATGTACAGCTGGTATAAGTTATACATCTTCTTGTATATAGTGATATGGAGCATGCTGGTATAACCTGGGTATCCTCTGTATATAATTATATATGTACAGCTGGTATGTTATATATCTTCCTGTATATAGTGATATGGAGCATGCTGGTATAACCTGGGTATATTCTGTATATAATTATATATGTACGGCTGGTATAAGTTATACATCTTCCTGTATATAGTGATATGGAGCATGCTGGTATAACCTGGGTATCTCCTGTATATAATTATATATGTACAGCTGGTGTAAGTTATACATCTTCCTGTATATAGTGATATGGAGCATGCTGGTATAACTTGGGTATCTTCTGTATATAATTATATATGTACAGCTAGTATATTATACATCTTCTTGTATATAGTGATATGGAGCATGCTGGTATAACCTGGGTATCTTCTGTATATAATTATATATGTACAGCTGGTATAAGTTATACATCTTCTTGTATATAGTGATATGGAGCATGCCAGTATAACCTGGGTATCTTCTGTATATAATTATATATGTACAGCTGGTATATGTTATACATCTTCTTGTATATAGTGATATGGAGCATGCTGGTATAACCTGGGTATATTCTGTATATAATTATATATGTACAGCTGGTATAAGTTATACATCTTCTTGTATATAGTGATATGGAGCATGCTGGTATAACCTGGGTATCCTCTGTATATAATTATATATGTACAGCTGGTATGTTATATATCTTCCTGTATATAGTGATATGGAGCATGCTGGTATAACCTGGGTATATTCTGTATATAATTATATATGTACGGCTGGTATAAGTTATACATCTTCCTGTATATAGTGATATGGAGCATGCTGGTATAACCTGGGTATCTCCTGTATATAATTATATATGTACAGCTGGTGTAAGTTATACATCTTCCTGTTTATAGTGATATGGAGCATGCTGGTATAACTTGGGTATCTTCTGTATATAATTATATATGTACAGCTAGTATATTATACATCTTCTTGTATATAGTGATATGGAGCATGCTGGTATAACCTGGGTATCTTCTGTATATAATTATATTTGTACAGCTGGTATAAGTTATACATCTTCTTGTATATAGTGATATGGAGCATGCCAGCATAACCTGGGTATCTTCTGTATATAATTATATATGTACAGCTGGTATATGTTATACATCTTCTTGTATATAGTGATATGGAGCATGCTGGTATAACCTGGGTATATTCTGTATATAATTATATATGTACAGCTGGTATAAGTTATACATCTTCTTGTATATAGTGATATGGAGCATGCTGGTATAACCTGGGTATCTCCTGTATATAATTATATATGTACAGCTGGTATAAGTTATACATCTTCTTGTATATAGTGATATGGAGCATGCTGGTATAACCTGGTTATCTTCTGTATATAATTATATATGTACAGCTGGTATAAGTTATACATCTTCTTGTATATAGTGATATGGAGCATGCTGGTATAACCTGGGTATCTTCTGTATATAACTATATATGTACAGCCGGTATAAGATATACATCTTCTTGTATATAGTGATATGGAGCATGCTGGTATAACCTGGGTATCTCCTGTATATAATTATATATGTACAGTTGGTATAAGTTATATATCTTCTTGTATATAGTGATATGGAGCATGCTGGTATAACCTGGGTATATTCTGTATATAATTATATATGTACAGCTGGTAGAAGTATACATCTTCTTGTATATAGTGATATGGAACATGCTGGTATAACCTGGGTATCTTCTGTATATAATTATATATATGTACAGCTGGTATAAGTTATACATCTTCTTGTATATAGTGATATGGAGCATGCTGGTATAACCTGGGTATCTCCTGTATATAATTATATATGTACAGCTGGTATAAGTTATACATCTTCTTGTATATAGTGATATGGAGCATGCTGGTATAACCTGGGTATCTTCTGTATATAATTATATATATGTACAGCTGGTATAAGTTATACATCTTCTTGTATATAGTGATATGGAGCATGCTGATATAACCTGGGTATCTTCTGAATATAATTATATATGTACAGCTGGTATAAGTTATACATCTTCTTGTATATAGTGATGTGGAGCATGCTGGTATAACCTTGGTATCTTCTGTATATAATTATATATGTACAGCTGGTATAAGTTATACATCTTCTTGTATATAGTGATATGGAGCATGCTGGTATAACCTGGGTATCTTCTGTATATAATTATATATATGTACAGCTGGTATAAGTTATACATCTTCTTGTATATAGTGATGTGGAGCATGCTGGTATAACCTGGGTATCTTCTGTATATAATTATATATGTACAGCTGGTATAAGTTATACATCTTCTTGTATATAGTGATATGGAGCATGCTGGTATAACCTGGGTATCTTCTGCATATAATTATATATATGTACAGCTGGTATAAGTTATACATCTTCTTGTATATAGTAATATGGAGCATGCTGGTATAATCTGAGTATCTTCTGAATATAATTATATATGTACAGCTGGTATAAGTTATACATCTTCTTGTATATAGTGATATGGAGCATGCTGGTATAACCTGGGTATCTCCTGTATATAATTATATATGTACAGCTGGTATAAGTTATACATCTTCTTGTATATAGTGATATGGAGCATGCTGGTATAACCTGGGTATCTTCTGTATATAATTATATATGTACAGCTGGTATAAGTTATACATCTTCCTGTATATAGTGATATGGAGCATGCTGGTATAACCTGGGTATCTCCTGTATATAATTATATATGTACAGCTGGTATAAGTTATACATGTTCTGGTATATAGTGATATGGAACATGCTGGTATAACCTGGGTATATTCTGTATATAATTATATATGAACAGGTGGTATAAGTTATACATCTTCTTGTATATAGTGATATGGAGCATGCTGGTATAACCTGGGTATCTTCTGTATATAATTATATATGTACAGCTGGTATAAGTTATACATCTTCCTGTATATAGTAATATGGAGCATGCTGGTATAACCTGGGTATCTCCTGTATATAATTATATATGTACAGCTGGTATAAGTTATACATCTTCTTGTATATAGTGATATGGAGCATGCTGGTATAACCTGGGTATATTCTGTATATAATTATATATGAACAGGTGGTATAAGTTATACATCTTCTTGTATATAGTGATATGGAGCATGCTGGTATAACCTGGGTATCTTCTGTATATAATTATATATGTACAGCTGGTATAAGTTATACATCTTCCTGTATATAGTGATATGGAGCATGCTGGTATAACCTGGGTATCTCCTGTATATAATTATATATGTACAGCTGGTATAAGTTATACATCTTCTTGTATATAGTGATATGGAGCATGCTGGTATAACCTGGGTATATTCTGTATATAATTATATATGAACAGGTGGTATAAGTTATACATCTTCTTGTGTATAGTGATATGGAGCATGCTGGTATAACCTGGGTATCTCCTGTATATAATTATATATGTACAGCTGGTATAAGTTATACATCTTCCTGTGTATAGTGATATGGAGCATGCTGGTATAACCTGGGTATCTCCTGTATATAATTATATATGTACAGCTGGTATAAGTTATACATCTTCTTGTATATAGTGATATGGAGCATTCTGGTATAACCTGGGTATCTTCTGTATATAATTATATATGTACAGCTCGTATAAGTTATACATCTTCTTGTATATAGTGATATGGAGCATGCTGGTATAACCTGGGTATCTCCTGTATATAATTATATATGTACAGCTGGTGTAAGTTATACATCTTCCTGTATATAGTGATATGGAGCATGCTGGTATAACCTGGGTATCTTCTGTATATAATTATATATGTACAGCTGGTATAAGTTATACATCTTCTTGTATAAAGTGATATGGAGCATGCCGGTATAACCTTGGTATCTTCTGTATATAATTATATATGTACAGCTGGTATAAGTTATACATCTTCTTGTATATAGTGATATGGAGCATGCTGGTATAACCTGGGCATCTTCTGTATATTATTATATATGTACAGCTGGTATAAGTTATACATCTTCCTGTATATCATGCTGGTATAACCTGGGTATCTCCTGTATATAATTATATATGTACAGCTGGTATAAGTTATACATCTTCCTGTATATAGTGATATGGAGCATGCTGGTATAACCTGGGTATCTTCTGTATATAATTATATATGTACAGCTGGTATAAGTTATACATCTTCTTGTATATAGTGATATGGAGCATGCCGGTATAACCTGGGTATCTTCTGTATATAATTATATATGTACAGCTGGTATAAGTTATACATCTTCTTGTATATAGTGATATGGAGCATGCTGGTATAACCTGGGCATCTTCTGTATATTATTATATATGTACAGCTGGTATAAGTTATACATCTTCCTGTATATAGTGATATGGAGCATGCTGGTATAACCTGGGTATCTCCTGTATATAATTATATATGTACAACTGGTATAAGTTATACATCTTCTTGTATATAGTGATATGGAGCATGCTGGTATAACCTGGGTATATTCTGTATATAATTATATATGAACAGGTGGTATAAGTTATACATCTTCTTGTGTATAGTGATATGGAGCATGCTGGTATAACCTGGGTATCTCCTGTATATAATTATATATGTACAGCTGGTATAAGTTATACATCTTCCTGTGTATAGTGATATGGAGCATGCTGGTATAACCTGGGTATCTCCTGTATATAATTATATATGTACAGCTGGTATAAGTTATACATCTTCTTGTATATAGTGATATGGAGCATTCTGGTATAACCTGGGTTTCTTCTGTATATAATTATATATGTACAGCTCGTATAAGTTATACATCTTCTTGTATATAGTGATATGGAGCATGCTGGTATAACCTGGGTATCTTCTGTAAATAATTATATATGTACAGCTTGTATATGTTATACATCTTCTTGTATATAGTGATATGGAGCATGCTGGTATAACCTGGGTATATTCTGTATATAATTATATATGTACAGCTGGTATAAGTTATACATCTTCTTGTATATAGTCATATGGAGCATGCCGGTATAACCTGGGTATCTTCTGTATATAATTATATATGTACAGCTGGTATATGTTATACATCTTCTTGTATATAGTGATATGGAGCATGCTGGTATAACCTTGGTATCTCCTGTATATAATTATATATGTACAGCTGGTATAAGTTATACATCTTCTTGTATATAGTGATATGGAGCATGCCGGTATAACCTGGGTATCTTCTGTATATAATTATATATGTACAGCTGGTATAAGTTATACATCTTCTTGTATA
This sequence comes from Rhinoderma darwinii, assembly GCF_050947455.1. Taxonomy (NCBI): domain Eukaryota; kingdom Metazoa; phylum Chordata; class Amphibia; order Anura; family Rhinodermatidae; genus Rhinoderma; species Rhinoderma darwinii. The sequence continues at coordinate 142,078,778 of NC_134693.1, forward strand.
TAGTGATATGGAGCATGCTGGTATAACCTGGGTATCTTCTGTATATAATTATATATGTACAGCTGGTATAAGTTATACATCTTCTTGTATATAGTGATATGGAGCATGCCGGTATAACCTGGGTATCTTCTGTATATAATTATATATGTACAGCTGGTATAAGTTATACATCTTCTTGTATATAGTGATATGGAGCATGCTGGTATAACCTGGGTATCTTCTGTGTATAATGATATATGTACAGCTGGTATAAGTTATACATCTTCTTGTATATAGTGATATGGAGCATGCTGGTATAACCTGGGTATCTTCTGTATATAATTATATATGTACAGCTGGTATAAGTTATACATCTTCTTGTATATAGTGATATGGAGCATGCTGGTATAACCTGGGCATCTTCTGTATATTATTATATATGTACAGCTGGTATAAGTTATACATCTTCTTGTATATAGTGATATGGAGCATGCTGGTATAACCTGGGTATCTTCTGTGTATAATGATATATGTACAGCTGGTATAAGTTATACATCTTCTTGTATATAGTGATATGGAGCATGCTGGTATAACCTGGTTATCTTCTGTATATAATTATATATGTACAGCTGGTATAAGTTATACATCTTCTTGTATATAGTGATATGGAGCATGCTGGTATAACCTGGGTATCTTCTGTATATAATTATATATGTACAGCCGGTATAAGATATACATCTTCTTGTATATAGTGATATGGAGCATGCTGGTATAACCTGGGTATCTCCTGTATATAATTATATATGTACAGCTGGTATAAGTTATACATCTTCTTGTATATAGTGATATGGAGCATGTTGGTATAACCTGGGTATCTTCTGTCTATAATGATATATGTACAGCTGGTAGAAGTATACATCTTCTTGTATATAGTGATATGGAGCATGCTGGTATAACCTGGGTATCTTCTGTATATAATTATATATGTACAGCTGGTATAAGTTATACATCTTCTTGTATATAGTGGTATGGAGCATGCTGGTATAACCTGGGTATCTTCTGTATATAATTATATAGGTACAGCCTGGTATAAGTTATACATCTTCTTGTATATAGTGATATGGAGCATGCTGGTATAACCTGGGTATCTTCTGTATATAATTATATATGTACAGCTGGTATGTTATATATCTTCTTGTATATAGTGATATGGAGCATGCTGGTATAACCTGGGTATCTCCTGTATATAATTACATATGTACAGCTGGTATAAGTTATACATCTTCTTGTATATAGTGATATGGAGCATGCTGGTATAACCTAGGCTTCCTCTGTGGTCAGATAATATGTTATTTGTAATCTAGTGCAGTAACATTATATAATATATTATAAGCGCTTGTTCAGTAAGCAGCCGGTTTTCCTGAGCGTGTTATTACGATCCATAGCATGGTAATGGTGTGACGGGCATTGACGTTGCTCTCTTGCCCATGGGCTGCTCTGTATATGACCTTTGTATACATCACCCGTTCTCTATAGATGTGGATCTCTGTTCATTTATCTCTTAAGGTTTTATCGAGATGGAGACAAATATCGTGTTCTGTTTGACTGCTGGCGTTATTTAATGGAACATTGTCCCCGTTTGGCTTGTTGCATAGAAAAACTAATCTATTCTATTCCTCAGAATGCATTTAGCTGTTGAAGCCGAGCAATTTTATTTAAAGACCTGTCAAAAATTTTGTCCAATCCGAACCTGGAGCGAGAGGAGAAATTGGCTGTGTGATTTGTCTATCAGCAATCTGTTCAGCTGCTGTTTTTTGGCGACAGTTGATTAATCATCATGGGAATGTAAGATGTAATATTGATCTCCAGAATTAACTGCATTTAACTGGCTCTTTATCAGGCATACCGAGCAGTTTATTGTCCAGATGGGTGGTCATGCCTGAAACGGCAAACAGGAATCCTTGCAGAGATGTAATGGATGGCCCCGGCGCTCTGCTCGGGTAATGGACTCTCACAGTCAGGATATTCCGCGCAAAATAAAATAATAATAATAATAATGAAAAACAAAAATCGCCAAAAAAGCAATAAATAAAACACAGGCTTGATTATATATGGAGCTAAAACCACACACAGAGCTTCCCATTTTACATAATTGTAGGCATGGTTTAACATGCAAAAGCTTAGGAAATAGCAGCACAGAGTATTTTAGCAGATGAGTGGTAAGAGTTTATAAGAGGCGTGGAAGTGAAACTTTCTGAGGTATATTACTGTGACAAGGGAAGGAGTATTTCAGGAGTAGTGTGTTGATCTTATTAGAGGCAGTCACCTTTATCTATCCTAAAAAGTCAATATTGAACTGCTGTATTTCTGTGTTTGTGAATCTGTTTTGATTGCTAGCAAATAGAAGATAGCAAAAACTCACACAATTTAAAAAAAAAAATTTGTAAATTTTTTTTTTTTTTTTTTCCCTTGCAGATTCGTTCCAGCTGAGCAGCTGACGAGGGGGAAGGGGTTAACTGGACACAGGTGGTATAAATTAGTCAGCAGACCTCATTTTGAGCTTGCTCTTTCTGAGCCTGGTGGTTTAAGTGGCTTGTGAACTAAGTGGAGTTCTAAAACCGGAGTTGAAAAGAGGAGTTGAAGCCCCAGTAAGTACTCTTCTTTTTCTTTGACAATTGTTCCCTGTTTTGGTGTAACTGGGATAATGGACAGCAAGATTGGAGGTTTTCTTCAGTGCACAGTTTGCCATATGTATACACGACTGGAGCCGGAGTTCCAGGGTGAATATCTCTGTGGCAGTTATGAGCATGTTGTTCACCTGGAAGCTCGCATTAGAGATCTGGAGGCGCAAAATGCAACACTGAGGAGGATAGACAATTTTGAGCGGAGCTTGCTGCTCACAGAGCATGCAGTTAGTGGGTTAGAACTGGAGGGTGAAGACATGGGTGAGCAGGATCAGGTAAGTAGCTGGGTTAATGTAGTTAGGGCCAGTAGAAAGGGGTCAAAGACAAGGAAGGCCGATCCGGTTTCTGGCATTCCAAGCAAAATTGCCAGGTTGGGTGATGATGCGAGGGTGTCAGTCTCAGAAAAGGCAGCCCTAGTGGATACTGATCTCCCTAACAGCCGGGAGAACAGCCCAGCTAGTAGTCGGCGGGATGGTAATGCAGGTAAGCCAAGACAATTGATAGTTGTAGGGGATTCTATAATCAGGAAGATGGATAGAATAATTTGTCGCCAAGACCGCCTCAACCGAATGGTTTGCTGTCTCCCTGGTGCCAGGGTTCGGCATGTGGTGGAACGGGTGGACAAATTGCTGGGAGGGGCTGGTGATGATCCAGCTGTCGTGGTCCATGTCGGTACCAACGACAGAATAAATGGTAGGTGGAGGAGCCTTAAGAATAATTTTAAAGAACTAGGCTACAAGCTGAAGGGAAGGACCTCCAAGGTTGTATTCTCAGGAATACTGCCTGTGCCATGCGCATCACAGGAAAGACAGCGGGAGCTCAGGGAGGTAAATGCATGGCTGAAGTCTTGGTGTAGAGGAGAAGGATTTGGGTTCCTAGAGCACTGGGCTGACTTTTCATTGGGGTACAAACTGTATTCTGCAGATGATTTGCACCTAAATGGAAGGGGGTCCGCTGTGCTGGGGGAGAGAATTCTAGCTGGGGTGGCGGAGTATTTAAACTAGGGCTGAGGAGGGAGGTCAATGTAGAAAAAAAAGGGGTAGCCAGGTTAGAGAGGGGTCAGACTATATTGGTGGGGGGAGAAACAGAATGTGGGGAGAGGACTAGACAACAAGATAAGGAGATCCTTTCGTTACAAAACATCAGTGTAAATAAAAAGGACCGATTAATGTCAAATCACATTTCTGATAATAAAAGTGAAAAACTGACAGGCAAGTTAAAGTGTATGTTCACAAATGCCAGAAGTCTAGCAAGCAAAATGGGGGAGCTGGAGGCCTTGATACTGGAAGAAAATATAGATATAGTTGGTGTTGCTGAAACATGGCTGGACTCTTCACATGACTGGGCTGTAAATCTACAGGGTTTTACACTTTTTCGTAAAGACAGGACAAATAGGAAAGGTGGTGGTGTATGTCTGTATGTGAGAAGTGATATGAAGGCGAGTGTGAAAGAGACAATAGTGGGTGAAGACTGTGAGGAGGTTGAAACCTTGTGGGTGGAACTAGAAAGGGAGGTAAACACTGAAAAAATTACTTTTGGTGTAATCTATAGACCCCCCAATATAACTGAGGAGATGGAAGTTCAGCTATATAAACAGATGGAGCGGGCTGCACAGGCGGGTACTGTAGTGATAATGGGAGATTTTAATTTCCGGGATATTAATTGGTGTCATGGTTCGGCTTCAACTGCAAAGGGGAGACATTTCCTCAACCTGTTGCAGGAAAATTTTATGGGCCAGTTTGTGGAAGACCCGACTAGAGGTGAAGCTCTGTTGGATCTGGTCATTTCTAATAATGCAGATCTTGTTGGGAATGTCAATGTTCGTGAAAACCTCGGTAACAGTGATCACAATATAGTTACATTTTACCTATACTGTAAAAAACAAACGCAGGCTGGGAGGGCAAAAACATTTAATTTTAAGAAAGCCAATTTCCCCAGGATGAGGGCTGCAATTCAGGATATAGACTGGGAAGAACTAATGTCAAATAATGGAACAAATGATAAATGGGAGATTTTCAAATCTACTTTGAGTTATTATAGTGCAAAATTTATTCCTACAGGTAATAAGTATAAACGACTCAAATTAAACCCCACATGGCTTACACCTTCTGTGAAAGGGGCAATACATGACAAAAAAAGGGCATTTAAAAAATACAAATCTGAGGGTACAGCTGTAGCCTTTGTAAAATATAAAGAGCTTAATAAAATCTGTAAAAATGTAATAAAATTAGCAAAAATACAAAATGAAAGGCAGGTGGCCAAGGATAGTAAAACAAATCCCAAAAAATTCTTCAAGTATATAAATGCTAAAAAGCCAAGGTCTGAACATGTAGGACCCCTAGATAATGGTAATGGGGAGTTGGTCACAGGGGATCAAGAGAAGGCAGAGTTACTAAATGGGTTCTTTAGCTCTGTATATACAACAGAAGAAGGAGCAGCTGATGTAGCCGGTGCCAGTGCTGTTAATATATCGGCTGATATACTGAATTGGATGAATGTAGAGATGGTCCAAGCTAAATTAAATAAAATAAATGTACACAAGGCCCCGGGACCAGATGGGTTACACCCTAGAATTCTTAAAGAGCTTAGTTCAGTTATTTCTGTCCCCCTTTTCATAATATTCAGAGAATCTCTAGTGACTGGTATAGTGCCAAGGGACTGGCGCAGGGCAAACGTGGTGCCTATTTTCAAAAAGGGCTCTAGGTCTTCGCCGGGTAATTATAGACCAGTAAGCTTAACATCCATCGTGGGGAAAATGTTTGAGGGGCTATTGAGGGACTATATACAGGATTATGTGACAATAAATAGCATTATAAGTGACAGCCAGCACGGTTTTACTAAGGACAGAAGTTGTCAAACTAACCTAATCTGTTTTTATGAAGAGGTGAGCAGAAGTCTAGACAGAGGGGCCGCTGTGGATTTAGTGTTTTTGGACTTTGCAAAGGCATTTGACACTGTCCCCCATAGACGCCTAATGGGTAAATTAAGGACTATAGGTTTAGAAAATATAGTTTGTAATTGGATTGAGAATTGGCTCAAGGACCGTATCCAGAGGGTTGTGGTCAATGATTCCTACTCTGAATGGTCCCCGGTTATAAGTGGTGTACCCCAGGGTTCAGTGCTGGGACCACTATTATTCAACTTATTTATTAATGATATAGAGGAAGGGATTAATAGCACTATTTCTATTTTTGCAGATGACACCAAGCTATGTAATATAGTTCAGTCTATGGAAGATGTTCATGAATTGCAGGCATATTTAAACAAACTAAGTGTTTGGGCGTCCACTTGGCAAATGAAGTTTAATGTAGATAAATGTAAAGTTATGCATCTGGGTACCAACAACCTGCATGCATCATATGTCCTAGGGGGCGCTACACTGGCGGATTCACTTGTTGAGAAGGATCTGGGTGTACTTGTAAATCATAAACTCAATAACAGCATGCAGTGTCAATCAGCTGCTTCAAAGGCCAGCAGGATATTGTCGTGTATTAAAAGAGGCATGGACTCGCGGGACAGGGATGTAATATTACCACTTTACAAAGCATTAGTGAGGCCTCATCTAGAATATGCAGTTCAGTTCTGGGCTCCAGTTCATAGAAAGGATGCCCTGGAGTTGGAAAAAATACAAAGAAGAGCAACGAAGCTAATAAGGGGCATGGAGAATCTAAGTTATGAGGAAAGATTGAAAGAATTAAACCTATTTAGCCTTGAAAAAAGACGACTAAGGGGGGACATGATTAACTTATATAAATATATTAATGGCACATACAAAAAATATGGTGAAATCCTGTTCCTTGTAAAACCCCCTCAAAAAACAAGGGGGCACTCCCTCCGTCTGGAGAAAAAAAGGTTCAAGCTGCAGAGGCGACAAGGCTTCTTTACAGTGAGAACTGTGAATTTATGGAATAGCCTACCGCAGGAGCCGTCACAGCAGGGACAGTAGATGGCTTTAAAAAAGGGTTAGATAATTTCCTAGAACAAAAAAATATTAGCTCCTATGTGTAGAAATTTTTCCTTCCCTTTTCCCTTCCCTTGGTTGAACTTGATGGACATGTGTCTTTTTTCAGCCGTACTAACTATGTAACTATGTAACTATGTAACCACATTGACATGACAATAGGTAACGTGGTCAAACTCCCCTGCGGCCACATAAGGGACAAATGTAGGGTTTTAAAAAAAGTGGTTTTCCCAATTCTTGATTTTGGAACAGACCAAAAAATAAAATCAATAAACTAATGCAGTGCCATACAGTGCCCAGATAAATAGTGGCATATACAGTGCCCAGATAAATAGTGACATATGGTGCCCTGATAAATAGTGGCATACAGTGCCCAGATAAATAGTGGCATACAGTGCCCAGATAAATAGTGACATACAGTGCCCAGATAAATAGTGGCATACAGTGCCCAGATAAATAGTGACATACAGTGCCCAGATAAATAGTGGCATATGGTGTCCTGATAAATAGTGGCATACAGTGCCCAGATAAATAGTGGCATACAGTGGCCAGATAAATAGTGACATATGGTGCCCTGATAAATAGTGGCATACAGTGCCCAGATAAATAGTGGCATACAGTGCCCTGATAAATAGTGGCATACAGTGCCTAGATAAATAGTGACATACAGTGCCTAGATAAATAGTGGCATACAGTGCCCAGATAAATAGTGGCATACAGTGCCTAGATAAATAGTGACATACAGTGCCCAGATAAATAGTGGCATACAGTGCCCAGATAAATAGTGGCATACAGTGCCCAGATAAATAGTGACATACAGTGCCCTGATAAATAGTGGCATACAGTGCCCAGATAAATAGTGGCACAGTGCCCAGATAAATAGTGGCATACAGTGCCCAGATAAATAGTGGCATACAGTGCCCTGATAAATAGTGGCATACAGTGCCCTGATAAATAGTGGCATACAGTGCCCAGATAAATAGTGGCATACAGTGCCCAGATAAATAGTGGCATACAGTGCCCTGATAAATAGTGGCATACAGTGCCCTGATAAATAGTGGCATACAGTGCCCAGATAAATAGTGGCATACAGTGCCCAGATAAATAGTGCCACACAGTTATTAGTTATATAGTGACATCGGTGTACAAATTATACTGACATGAAAAATGACACACAGTGCCCAGATATGTAGTTAATTATACTGCACAGATATAAAGTGGCATACACTACCCAGATTAATTGTGACACACAGTGCCCAGATACATAGTAACATACACTTTTCAGACATACAGTGCCCAGTTATATAGCAATATGTAGTGTCCAGATAAAAAATATTGACATACAGTGACATACATTGCCCACATAGTCGGTCCTGTAAATAAACAGTGCCATACAATGCTCATATAAATAGTACAATATAGGGCTCCATACAGTGTTATACAATGCTCATATAAATAGTGCAATATAGGCTCCATACAGTGCCATACAATGCTCATAAATAGTGCAATATAGGGCTCCATACAGTGCCATAGAGTGCTCATATAAATAATACAATATAGGGCTCCATACAGTGCCATACAATGCTCATATAAATAGTGCAATATAGAGCTCCATACAGTGCCATGCAATGCTCATATAAATAGTACAATATAGGGCTCCATACAGTGCCATGCAATGCTCATATAAATAGTACAATATAGGGCTCCATACAGTGCCATAGAGTGCTCATATAAATAGTACAATATAGGGCTCCATACAGTGCCATAGAGTGCTCATATAAATAGTACAATATAGGGCTCCATACAGTGCCATATTTGTCCTATAGAGTAATGCTGTCCAACCCCTCTTCAGTTCAATACAGTATGCCAAACAATGCCACTTTCACTTACCTGTTAGTCTCTCTGGCCTCTGATACTTTGTGCATTGATGTTTCTGGAAACACCAGTGATTATATTAGAGAGGACCGGGTTGTATGTAACAGGGGCAGTGATATGATACATACATAAATAATGTATTTGGCAGAACGATATATATATATATACAAGCCGTTCATGAGAGTGACCCCTTAGTATCAATGCCCGCAATAAACACAGGGGTCAGTGTCCCTATCTGAAATAAATCAGAACGTTGACTCATTTTCATTTAAGGGTTAAAATCCTCTGGCCACGAGACATCAAGAGACTGGAAATCTTGGCCCTGGGCTGTCCGAGAAGCTTCATCTGTGGAGATACATGCAGGATTAATACCCATCTGTTTGAACAGGGCATCTGACAGCTCCCACTAACAGTGTGAATGATTTATCTTCATCCTCGTGCTCATTCACTCAAAGCTCATAATTAGACAACTTGCCATAATAAGAAATATGAAGACCTGTCCGTAAATTGATAGGCGGCCATTTTGGATTATAACTGCGACTAGAAATGTGCAATAATCCGAAAGGTGTTTTGAGGACAATAAATATGAACCTTGAAGGCTTTAACTAATAATTCCACTGATAACAGAGAGCAATAGACTGCATTCAACTATAAAGGAAGTGAAGACAAGTTAAACTCTGGCCTTAAATCTGTGGATCTTACTATTCATTGATATGAGGCAGTGATTGGGCCATCATTTCGTGAAAAATAGTTCTCATTTGAATTCCAGAGCTGCATTCATAATTCTGCTGATTGGAAACAGTCAGCAAGCTTGTGGATAGAATACACCCACACACACTCAACAGCTTAGTTCCTGTGATACAAAAATTTGTAGTAGCTATTTTTGAACAATATAGTAGAAGCCGCACGTAACATATGTATCATCATAGACTCGTTCGTAATAAGACCGTCCTCATCACAGACTCATTGTCAGTACAATTCCATTTCTAAACCCGCTCTCATTCCCAGTAATTATTTGTCCTTGGTTCTCTTTGTGCATCAAATACCTAATGACCAGAGTCATTTTATAGGCAGCCTGGAGGCAACGACATTAAACTGATGGGATTAAATTCTAGAAAGGCACCACAAGGAGACATCGATTCTGCTATTATCCATTTTGTGCTTTTACATGATTTTACATTTGTTTTATAACAATATTTGATTTTTTTTGTATTTGTATTTTGTTACAATATTTGTATGCTTGGTTTTCTATTTTAATTTTATTGCAATATTTTTATTTTTATTTCTTTTTGATTTTTCTATTTTTATTTTATTACAATATTTTTAGGATTCATTTTTTTTTTTCATGTTCTTTTTTATTTGTATTTTTTTAACTTTTCATTTACATTTAGGGCAAATGTTCTGCAACCTGGTACAGTAGGGGGTCTTAGCAGCACAGAACACAATGCCCAGCATCTCCACAAATAAGTTTGTCTGTGGGATACGTTTGGATTAAAATAAGCCGATCCCGCAGAATCAATCCGGCCGCGGAGCAGGATGGGCTCTCTGTATTATCTTCAATCACTCATCAGCAGCTAATGTGTGCAATTAGATCCCAGAGAGAGGAAACCTATCTATCGCCTGAATCAGAGGATTATTCTCTTCCTGAAATCACTTTGTAATAAAAGCAGCAGGAGAAAGGCAGAAGCTTCGTCTATTGAGGAGAAACATCAGGACATTAATTCTGCTTTGTTCTCAGGTTGCAGGGAGATGGTGTTACTCTCAGTTGGCCAAACTTTTTGAAATCACCTTCACAGCTCTTTGTAAAAAACTGCAGCCAGATTTTGCGGGGCTGCGCTTTATTCTGCCTCAAACCTACAAACAAGTGATCATGCCGAGATAGAGGGATGCAAAGTAGCTGCATATTCACATTAGGGAGAAGAGAACGAAACATTGTGTCTATCGAAAAACACAAACAGACAGATTCACGTTTTACAGATTTAGGGAGCGATTCGCCATCCGTCCACCATTACCATACATTGCGTGAAAGACATTTCCATGTTTGTGGTTTATTTTTGTCTCTATCCACCTAGTCCACTGCCTGCATCTTGATTCTAGACTTGTCTATAACTTTTACCCTGCTTGATCTACAAAGACAGTTGAGTAATGTCTAATCCCACCTTGTGATCCATCCACCTGGCCCACCACATGCCCAACGTCAGCATCAGAGAAACAGCGAACCGTTCCGTTGAGGGGATCCTGGTGAAGGAATAGACTATGACCCATCCTCGTAACAGACTCCTTTATACAACCACTTTACTTGACCTACCAAGACAGTTGCGTAATGTCTAATGATTCGCCTCGTGATCGATCCACCTGGTCCACCACATGCCAAGCATTAGTACTAGCGAAACAGCAAACCTTTCAGTTGAGGTGATTCTGGCAAATGAATAGACTAGGACCCTGCCAAGTAACAGACTCCTCTATTACCACCTCCACTTTTGGTCAACCAAGACAGTTGAGTAATGTCTAATCCCACCTTGTGATCCATCCACCTGATCCATCCATTCAGTTTAGGGGGGAGAAAAATACACTATGACCCTGCCCAATACTCTATGACCCTGCCTCATAACAGACTCCTTCATTTCCATCACTAGACTTGGTCTATCTAAAGAGTTGAGCTATGCCTCATCTCACCCCATGATCGATCCACCCGGTCCACCACATGCCAAGCATTAGTAACACCATTCAGTTGAGGTGATTCTGGTAAAGGAATAGACTATGACCCTGCCAAGTAACAGACTCCTCTATTGCCACCACCCTTCTTGGTCAACCAAGACAGTTGCGTAATGTCTTATCCCACCTTGTGATCCATCCACCTGGTCTACACCATGCCAAACGTCAGCATCAGAGAAACAGCAAACCATTCAGTTTAGGGCAACCTGAAAAATACACTATGACCCCAGCGCAACACTCTATGACCCTGTCTCATAACAGACTCCTTCATTTCCATCACTAGACTTGGTCTATCTAAACAGTTGAGTTATGCCACATCCCGTCCCATGATTGATCCACTTGGTCCCCCACATGCCAAGCATTAGTACCAGTGAACAGCAAACCATTCAGTTGAGGATATCCTAGTGAAGGAATAGACCATGACCCTGCCTCGTAACAGACTCCTCTATTACCACCACCATTACCAAGATAGTTGAGTAATTTCCAACAGACTCCTCAATACAAACATTTTACTTGATCTACCAAGACAGTTGAGTAATGCCTAATCCCACTCCATGATCGATCCACCTGGTCCACCAGATGCCAAGCATTAGTGCCAGCAAAACAGCAAACCATTTAGTTGAGGTGATTCTGGTAAAGGAATAGACTATAACCCTGCCTCATAACAAACTCCTCTATTACCACCACTCTACTGGGTCTACCAAGATAGTTGAGTAATGTCTAATCCCACCTTGTGATCAATTTCCCTGGGCAACGCCTAAATGTTAGCACCTGGGAAACAGCAAACCATTCGGTTGAGATGAATACGTTATGATCCTGACTTATAATAGACGCCCCTGTTTCCATCACTTGACTTGGTCAGCCGATATCTTACCTCTTTACTACTGGAAGGGTTTCTCTTACAGCTGTTTGGCGGAGCAGCCTCTCTTAAACAAGCTCCCCCAACATCTTCACTTATTTTTGGGAAAATTGTTAGGATGGACAATACAGGACTGTCCTTCCTTTATTAGGACCTTTTCTACTCCATCTGATTACAAACCTGTCCATCCTGAACATGTTCTGCTCCTACCATGTCTGACCCTTACAAGAACTCCACCATGTCTGACCCTTACAGGAACTCCACCATGTCTGACCCTTACAAGAACTCCACCTTGTGTGACCCTTACAAGATCTCCACCATGTCTGACCCTTACAAGAACTCCACCATGTCTGACCCTTACAAGAACTCCACCATTTCTGACCCTTACAAGCACTCCATCATGTCTGACCCTTACAAGAACTCCACCATGGCTGACCCATGCAATAAATACACCATGTATGACCCTTACAAGAACTTCACCATGTATGACCCTTACAAGAACTCCACCATGTTTGACCCTTACAAGAACTCCACCATGTCTGAACCCTTACAAGAACTCCACCATGTCTGACCCTTACAAGAGCTCCACCATGTCTGACCCTTACAAGCACTCCATCATGTCTGACCCTTACAAGAACTCCACCATGTCTGACCCATGCAATAAATCTACCATGTATGACCCTTACAAGAACTTCACCATGTATGACCCTTACAAGAACTCCACCATGTTTGACCCTTGCAAGAACTCCACCATGTCTGACCCTTACAATAACTCCACCATGTCTGACCCTTACAAGAACTTCACCATGTCTGACCTTTACAAGAACTCCACCATGTCTGACCCTTACAAGAACGCCACCATGTCTGACCCATACAAGAACTCCACCATGTCTGACCCTTACAAGAACTTCACCATGTCTGACCCTTACAAGAACTCCACCATGTCTGACCCTTACAAGAACTCCACCATGTCTGACCCTTACAAGAACCCCACCATGTCTGACCTATACAAGAACTCCACCCTGTCTGACCCATACAAGAACTCCACCATGTCTGACCCTTACAAGAACTTCACCATGTCTGACTCTTACAAGAACTCCACCATGTCTGACCCTTACAAGAACTTCACCATGTCTAACTCTTACAAGAACTCCACTATGTCTGACCCCTACAAGAACTGCACAATGTATGACCCATACAAGAACTCCACCATGTCTGACCCATACAAGAACTCCACCATGTCTGACCCGTACGAGAACTCCACCATGTCTGACCCTTACAAGAACTCCACCATGTCTGACCCTTACAAGATCTCCACCATGTCTTACCCTTACAAGAACTCCACCATGTCAATTGATTCACATCTTAAGAAAAAGACAAATGGTGGTGGACCCTAAGTGAATCTCATTGATTTGTCCCTAAACATGTGAATCCATTGTCCATATTGTAGTAAATTATTAGGCAATAAAATCTGTTTGGAGTCGTTTCTCCTTACACAGGGCTCCAATTTTAAAAAAACACTTCAGTCAAATTTGACAGCTGCTGATGCCAGGCAAGTGTCCAGTTGTCTCTGCATGATACTCCACTTGGCATTGTATTGTGGCATCACCCACTCACGTTAATATATGTAAATATTCAGAGAAAGCGCCTTCTCCATGCAGAATACATCTTACTAAACATCTATAGAAACACAATGTGAACATTTTTCAATTTTTAATCGTCATCAGATCTCATAAAGTTTTTGTGTGGGATTGGGACAGAAAAATCTTTTTATTTTTACCATAGAACATGTTTTTGCCAAAAGAAATATAAAAAGAGGAGAGTGTGGTAAAAATGTTTTAAACATGCGTGATATTTTTGTTATTTCTAACAGAATTAACCCTGAATAATTCAGGAGCATTTAGTTGAATAAAATGTTAAAATGTTAATGGTATTTTACGCAATTGTTTGTTCCATTTTTATATCATCTAAACTGAGATACTTGTGTTTTTGAATACAGCACAAGTCAAGTCCAGAGCTGCACTCACTATTCTGCTGGTGGAGTCACTGTGTAGATACATTACATTACTTATCCTGTACTAATCCTGAGTTATATCCTGTATTATACTCCAGAGCTGCACTCACTATTCTGCTGGTGGAGTCACTGTGTACATACATTACATTACTTATCCTGTAGTGATCCTGAGTTACATCCTGTATTATACTCCAGAGCTGCACTCACTATTCTGCTGGTGGAGTCACTGTGTACATACATTACATTACTTATCCTGTACTAATCCTGAGTTATATCCTGTATTATACTCCAGAGCTGCACTCACTATTCTGCTGGTGGAGTCACTGTGTACATACATTACATTACGTATCCTGTACTGATCCTGAGCTATATACTTTATTATACTCCAGAGCTGAACTCACTATTCTGCTGGTGGAGTCACTGTGTACATACATTACATTACTTATCCTGCACTAATCCTGAGTTACATTCTGTATTATACTCCAGAGCTGCACTCACTATTCTGCTGTTGGAGTCACTGTGTACATACATTACATTACTTATCCTGTACTGATCCTGAGTTACATCCTGTATTATGCTCCAGAGCTGCACTCACTATTCTGCTGGTGGGGTCACTGTGTACATACATTACATTACTTATCCTGTACTAATCCTGAGTTACATCATGTATTATGCTCCAGAGCTGCACTCGCTATTCTGCTGGGAGTCACTGTGTACATACATTGCATTACTTATCCTGTACTGATCCTGAGTTACATTCTGTATTATGCTCCAGAGCTGCACTCACTATTCTGCTGTTGGAGTCACTGTGTACATACATTACATTACTTATCCTGTACTAATCCTGAGTTACATCATGTATTATGCTCCAGAGCTGCACTCGCTATTCTGCTGGGAGTCACTGTGTACATACATTGCATTACTTATCCTGTACTGATCCTGAGTTACATTCTGTATTATGCTCCAGAGCTGCACTCACTATTCTGCTGTTGGAGTCACTGTGTACATACATTACATTACGTATCCTGTACTGATCCTGAGTTACATCCTGTATTATGCTCCAGAGGGGCACTCGCTATTCTGCTGTTGGAGTCACTGTGTACATACATTACATTACTTATCCTGTACTGATACTGAGTTATATCCTGTATTATACTCCAGAGCTATATTCCTTTTTCTGCAGTTTAAGAAATTCTAAATTATGTACACAGTGACTCCACCAGCAGAATAGTGAGTGCAGCTCTGGAGTATAATACAGGATATAACTCAGGATCAGTACAGGATAAGTAATGTCATGTATGTGCACAGTGACTCCAGCAGCAGAATAGTGAGTGCAGCTCTGGAGTATAATACAGGATATAACTCAGGATCAGTACAGGATAAGTAATGTAATGTATGTACACAGTGACTCCACCAGCAGAATAGTGAGTACAGCTCTGGAGTATAATATAGGGTGTAACTCAGGATCAGTACAGGATAAGTAATGTAATGTATATACACAGTGACTGCACCAGCAGAATAGTGAGCGCAGCTCTGGAGTATAATACAGGATATAACTCAGGATCAGTACAGGATAAGTAATGTCATGTATGTACACAGTGACTCCACCAGCAAAATAGTGAGTGCAGCTCTGGAGTGTAATACAGGATGTAACTCAGGATCAGTACAGGATAGGTAATGTAATGTATGTACACAGTGAGTCTACCAGCAGAATAGTGAGTGCAGCTCTGGAGTATAATTACGGATGTAACTCAGGATCACTACAGTTATGGTAAACAAGTGTTAATCTGTCTGGTTGACATTTGTTCTTCTGTAAGATCCCCTGACCAATCAAAGAAAAGTGCTCTGAGCTTAGCATTGAAGGAAGGTGCTGCGTACATCAATTACTAATTCACAAACAACTGGGCACTAAATGGCGTCTCTTCATTAAACGTGTTTTGTGGGCTGCTAATTAACAACAGCTTTTTAGCGACTTGGCATAAACTGAATCTCCTCACTATGTGGACAAATCATTTATTTCACTCCTATAAATATCTCAGGCCCCTTATGTTTAGCGAAGCCATAGACTGTGCGGCTGACATTAATGAGCGATGAACACGGCTGCAATTTACACTCTCTTTTATTAAGATGTTTTTGCCTTGTGCTGTTTCTGCAGATCTCATTTATTACTCTGTGCCGACAATATCAAACCAGCTCAAAATCATCAACAATTTATAGAGGAGATGATTGTATCCTAAAATATATTTATCAGTATATGGAGCATGCTGGTATAACCTGGGTATCTTCTGTATATAATTATATATGTACAGCTGGTATAAGTTATACATCTTCTTGTATATAGTGATATGGAGCATGCTGGTATAACCTGGGTATCTTCTGTATATAATTATATATGTATAGCTGGTATAAGTTATACATCTTCTTGTATATAGTGATATGGAGCATGCTGGTATAACCTGTGTATCTTCTGTATATAATTATATATGTACAGCTGGTATAAGTTATACATCTTCTTGTATATAGTGATATGGAGCATGCTGGTATAACCTGGGTATCTTCTGTATATAATTATATATGTACAGCTGGTATAAGTTATACATCTTCCTGTATATAGTGATATGGAGCATGCTGGTATAACCTGGGTATCTCCTGTATATAATTATATATGTACAGCTGGTATAAGTTATACATCTTCCTGTATATAGTGATATGGAGCATGCTGGTATAACCTGGGTATCTTCTGTATATAATTATATATGTACAGCTGGTATAAGTTATACATCTTCTTGTATATAGTGATATGGAGCATGCTGGTATAACCTGGGTATCTTCTGTATATAATTATATATGTACAGCTGGTATAAGTTGTACATCTTCTTGTATATAGTGATATGGAGCATGCTGGTATAACCTGGGTATCTTCTGTATATAATTATATATGTACAGCTGGTATAAGTTATACATCTTCTTGTATATAGTGATATGGAGCATGCTGGTATAACCTGGGTATCTTCTGTATATAATTATATATGTATAGCTGGTATAAGTTATACATCTTCTTGTATATAGTGATATGGAGCATGCTGGTATAACCTGTGTATCTTCTGTATATAATTATATATGTACAGCTGGTATAAGTTATACATCTTCTTGTATATAGTGATATGGAGCATGCTGGTATAACCTGGGTATCTTCTGTATATAATTATATATGTACAGCTGGTATAAGTTATACATCTTCCTGTATATAGTGATATGGAGCATGCTGGTATAACCTGGGTATCTCCTGTATATAATTATATATGTACAGCTGGTATAAGTTATACATCTTCCTGTATATAGTGATATGGAGCATGCTGGTATAACCTGGGTATCTTCTGTATATAATTATATATGTACAGCTGGTATAAGTTATACATCTTCTTGTATATAGTGATATGGAGCATGCTGGTATAACCTGTGTATCTTCTGTATATAATTATATATATACAGCTGGTATAAGTTATACATTTTCCTGTATATAGTGATATGGAGCATGCTGGTATAACCTGGGTATATTCTGTATATAATTATATATGTACAGCTGGTATGAGTTATACATCTTCCTGTATATAGTGATATGGAGCATGCTGGTATAACCTGGGTATCTTCTGTATATAATTATATATGTACAGCTGGTATAAGTTATACATCTTCCTGTATATAGTGATATGGAGCATGCTGGTATAACCTGGGTATCTTCTGTATATAATTATATATGTACAGCTGGTATAAGTTATACATCTTCTTGTATATAGTGATATGGAGCATGCTGGTATAACCTGTGTATCTTCTGTATATAATTATATATATACAGCTGGTATAAGTTATACATTTTCCTGTATATAGTGATATGGAGCATGCTGGTATAACCTGGGTATATTCTGTATATAATTATATATGTACAGCTGGTATAAGTTATACATCTTCCTGTATATAGTGATATGGAGCATGCTGGTATAACCTGTGTATCTTCTGTATATAATTATATATGTACAGCTGGTATAAGTTATACATCTTCTTGTATATAGTGATATGGAGCATGCTGGTATAACCTGTGTATCTTCTGTATATAATTATATATATACAGCTGGTATAAGTTATAAATTTTCCTGTATATAGTGATATGGAGCATGCTGGTATAACCTGTGTATCTTCTGTATATAATTATATATGTACAGCTGGTATAAGTTATACATCTTCTTGTATATAGTGATATGGAGCATGCTGGTATAACCTGGGTATCTTCTGTATATAATGATATATGTACAGCTGGTATAAGTTATACATCTTCTTGTATATAGTGATATTTAGCATGCTGGTATAACCTGGGTATCTCCTGTATATAATTCTATATGTACAGCTGGTATAAGTTATACATCTTCTTGTATATAGTGATATGGAGCATGCTGGTATAACCTGGGTATCTCCTGTATATAATTATATATGTACAGCTGGTATAAGTTATACATCTTCCTGTATATAGTGATATGGAGCATGCTGGTATAAATTGGGTATCTTCTGTATATAATTATATATGTACAGCTGGTATAAGTTATACATCTTGTTGTATATAGTGATATGGAGCATGCTGGTATAACCTGGGTATCTTCTGTATATAATTATATATGTACAGCTGGTATAAGTTATACATCTTCTTGTATATAGTGATATGGAGAATGCTGGTTTAACCTGGGTATCTTCTGTATATAATTATATATGTACAGCTGGTAGAAGTTATACATCTTCTTGTATATAGTGATATGGAGCATGCTGGTATAACTTGGGTATCTTCTGTATATAATTATATATGTACAGCTGGTATAAGTTATACATCTTCTTGTATATAGTGATATGGAGCATGCTGGTATAACCTGGGTATATTCTGTATATAATTATATATGTACAGCTGGTATAAGTTATACATCTTCTTGTATATAGTGATATGGAGCATGCTGGTATAACCTGGGTATCTCCTGTATATAATTATATATGTACAGCTGGTATAAGTTATACATCTTCTTGTATATAGTGATATGGAGCATGCTGGTTTAACCTGGGTATCTTCTGTATATAATTATATATGTACAGCTGGTATAAGTTATACATCTTCTTGTATATAGTGATATGGAGCATGCTGGTATAACCTGGGTATCTTCTGTATATAATTATATATGTACAGCTGGTATAAGTTATACATCTTCTTGTATATAGTGATATGGAGAATGCTGGTATAACCTGGGTATCTTCTGTATATAATTATATATGTACAGCTGGTATAAGTTATACATCTTCTTGTATATAGTGATATGGAGCATGCTGGTATAACCTGGGTATATTCTGTATATAATTATATATGTACAGCTGGTATAAGTTATACATCTTCTTGTATATAGTGATATGGAGCATGCTGGTATAACCTGGGTATCTCCTGTATATAATTATATATGTACAGCTGGTATAAGTTATACATCTTCTTGTATATAGTGATATGGAGCATGCTGGTTTAACCTGGGTATCTTCTGTATATAATTATATATGTACAGCTGGTATAAGTTATACATCTTCTTGTATATAGTGATATGGAGCATGCTGGTATAACCTGGGTATCTTCTGTATATAATTATATATGTACAGCTGGTATAAGTTATACATCTTCTTGTATATAGTGATATGGAGCATGCTGGTATAACCTGGGTATATTCTGTATATAGTGATATGGCGCATGCTGGTATAACCTGGGTATCTTCTGTATATAGTGATATGGCGCATGCTGGTATAACCTGGGTATCTTCTGTATATAGTGATATGACGCATGCTGGTATAACCTGGGTATCTTCTGTATATAATTATATATGTACAGCTGGTATAAGTTATACATTTTCCTGTATATAGTGATATGGAGCATGCTGGTATAACCTGGGTATCTTCTGTATATAATGATATATGTACAGCTGGTATAAGTTATACATCTTCTTGTATATAGTGATATGGAGCATGCTGGTATAACCTGGGTATCTCCTGTATATAATTATATATGTACAGCTGGTATAAGTTATACATCTTCCTGTATATAGTGATATGGAGCATGCTGGTATAAATTGGGTATCTTCTGTATATAATTATATATGTACAGCTGGTATAAGTTATACATCTTGTTGTATATAGTGATATGGAGCATGCTGGTATAACCTGGGTATCTTCTGTATATAATTATATATGTACAGCTGGTATAAGTTATACATCTTCTTGTATATAGTGATATGGAGCATGCTGGTATAACCTGTGTATCTTCTGTATATAATTATATATGTACAGCTGGTATAAGTTATACATCTTCTTGTATATAGTGATATGGAGCATGCTGGTATAAACTGTGTATCTTCTGTATATAATTATATATATACAGCTGGTATAAGTTATAAATTTTCCTGTATATAGTGATATGGAGCATGCTGGTATAACCTGTGTATCTTCTGTATATAATTATATATGTACAGCTGGTATAAGTTATACATCTTCTTGTATATAGTGATATGGAGCATGCTGGTATAACCTGGGTATCTTCTGTATATAATGATATATGTACAGCTGGTATAAGTTATACATCTTCTTGTATATAGTGATATTTAGCATGCTGGTATAACCTGGGTATCTCCTGTATATAATTCTATATGTACAGCTGGTATAAGTTATACATCTTCTTGTATATAGTGATATGGAGCATGCTGGTATAACCTGGGTATCTCCTGTATATAATTATATATGTACAGCTGGTATAAGTTATACATCTTCCTGTATATAGTGATATGGAGCATGCTGGTATAAATTGGGTATCTTCTGTATATAATTATATATGTACAGCTGGTATAAGTTATACATCTTGTTGTATATAGTGATATGGAGCATGCTGGTATAACCTGGGTATATTCTGTATATAATTATATATGTACAGCTGGTATAAGTTATACATCTTCTTGTATATAGTGATATGGAGCATGCTGGTATAACCTGGGTATCTCCTGTATATAATTATATATGTACAGCTGGTATAAGTTATACATCTTCTTGTATATAGTGATATGGAGCATGCTGGTTTAACCTGGGTATCTTCTGTATATAATTATATATGTACAGCTGGTATAAGTTATACATCTTCTTGTATATAGTGATATGGAGCATGCTGGTATAACCTGGGTATCTTCTGTATATAATTATATATGTACAGCTGGTATAAGTTATACATCTTCTTGTATATAGTGATATGGAGAATGCTGGTATAACCTGGGTATCTTCTGTATATAATTATATATGTACAGCTGGTATAAGTTATACATCTTCTTGTATATAGTGATATGGAGCATGCTGGTATAACCTGGGTATATTCTGTATATAATTATATATGTACAGCTGGTATAAGTTATACATCTTCTTGTATATAGTGATATGGAGCATGCTGGTATAACCTGGGTATCTCCTGTATATAATTATATATGTACAGCTGGTATAAGTTATACATCTTCTTGTATATAGTGATATGGAGCATGCTGGTTTAACCTGGGTATCTTCTGTATATAATTATATATGTACAGCTGGTATAAGTTATACATCTTCTTGTATATAGTGATATGGAGCATGCTGGTATAACCTGGGTATCTTCTGTATATAATTATATATGTACAGCTGGTATAAGTTATACATCTTCTTGTATATAGTGATATGGAGCATGCTGGTATAACCTGGGTATATTCTGTATATAGTGATATGGCGCATGCTGGTATAACCTGGGTATCTTCTGTATATAGTGATATGGCGCATGCTGGTATAACCTGGGTATCTTCTGTATATAGTGATATGACGCATGCTGGTATAACCTGGGTATCTTCTGTATATAATTATATATGTACAGCTGGTATAAGTTATACATTTTCCTGTATATAGTGATATGGAGCATGCTGGTATAACCTGGGTATCTTCTGTATATAATGATATATGTACAGCTGGTATAAGTTATACATCTTCTTGTATATAGTGATATGGAGCATGCTGGTATAACCTGGGTATCTCCTGTATATAATTATATATGTACAGCTGGTATAAGTTATACATCTTCCTGTATATAGTGATATGGAGCATGCTGGTATAAATTGGGTATCTTCTGTATATAATTATATATGTACAGCTGGTATAAGTTATACATCTTGTTGTATATAGTGATATGGAGCATGCTGGTATAACCTGGGTATCTTCTGTATATAATTATATATGTACAGCTGGTATAAGTTATACATCTTCTTGTATATAGTGATATGGAGCATGCTGGTATAACCTGGGTATCTTCTGTATATAATTATATATGTACAGCTGGTATAAGTTATACATCTTCTTGTATATAGTGATATGCGCATGCTGGTATAACCTGGGTATCTTCTGTATATAATAATATATGTACAGCTGGTATAAGTTATACATCTTCTTGTATATAGTGATATGGAGCATGCTGGTATAACCTGGGTATCTTCTGTATATAATTATATATGTACAGCTGGTATAATTTATACATCTTCTTGTATATAGTGATATGGAGCATGCTGGTATAACCTGGGTATCTTCTGTATATAATTATATATGTACAGCTGGTATAAGTTATACATCTTCTTGTATATAGTGATATGGAGCATGCTGGTATAACCTGGGTATCTTCTGTATATAATTATATATGTACAGCTGGTATAAGTTATACATCTTCTTGTATATAGTGATATGGAGCATGCTGGTTTAACCTGGGTATCTTCTGTATATAATTATATATGTACAGCTGGTATAAGTTATACATCTTCTTGTATATAGTGATATGGCGCATGCTGGTATAACCTGGGTATATTCTGTATATAATTATGTATGTGCAGCTGGTATAAGTTGTACATCTTCTTGTATATAGTGATATGGAGCATGCTGGTATAACCTGGGTATCTTCTGTATATAATTATATATGTACAGCTGGTATAAGTTATACATCTTCTTGTATATAGTGATATGGAGCATGCTGGTATAACCTGGGTATCTTCTGTATATAATTATATATGTACAGCTGGTATAAGTTATACATCTTCCTGTATATAGTGATATGGAGCATGCTGGTATAACCTGGGTATCTTCTGTATATAATTATATTTGTACAGCTGGTATAAGTTATACATCTTCTTGTATATAGTGATATGGAGCATGCTGGTATAACCTCGGTATCTTCTGTACATAATTATATATGTACAGCTGGTATAAGTTATACATCTTCTTCTATATAGCGATATGAATCATGCTGGTATAACCTGGGCATCTTCTGTATATAATCATATATGTACAGCTGGTATAAGTTATACATCGTCTTGTATATAGTGATATGGAGCATGCTGGTATAACCTGGGTATCTGCTGTATATAATTATATATGTACAGCTGGTATAAGTTATACATCTTCTTGTATATAGTGATATGGAGCATGCTGGTATAACCTGGGTATCTCCTGTATATAATTATATATGTACAGCTGGTATAAGTTATACATCTTCTTGTATATAGTGATATGGAGCATGCTGGTATAACCTGGGTATCTTCTGTATATAATTATATATGTACAGCTGGTATAAGTTATACATCTTCCTGTATATAGTGATATGGAGCATGCTGGTATAACCTGGGTATCTTCTGTATATAATTATATATGTACAGCTGGTATAAGTTATACATCTTCTTGTATATAGTGATATGGAGCATGCTGGTATAACCTGGGTATCTTCTGTATATAATTATATATGTACAGCTGGTATAAGTTATACATCTTCTTGTATATAGTGATATGGAGCATTCTGGTATAACCTGGGCATCTTCTGTATATAATTATATATGTACAGCTGGTATAACCTGGGCATTTTCTCATACCTGGGTGGCAGCAGATAAAGTTTGTGAACACCCAGGGTATGTTCACACGGCTTATTTTCGGCTGTTTTTCGGCCCGTAAACGCCTGAAAAACAGCCGAAAAATTGGAAGCAGAACGCCTCCAAACATCTGCCCATTGATTTCACTGGGAAAACTGCGTTCTGTTCCGACGCGTAAAAAAACAGCCACCATAAAGAACTGCAGGTCACTTCTTGGGACGTTTTTGGAGCCGTTTGTCATTAACTCTATTGAAAAACAGCTCCAAAAACGGCCGTAAAAAAACGGCGCGAAAATCGCAAGTTGCTCAAAAAACGTCTGAACGTCAGGAGCTGTTTTCCCTTGAAAACAGCTCCGTGTTTTCAGACATTTTTGAGTTTGCGTGTGAACATTCCCTTATAGGCCATGATCAGAGATTCCACTTCCTTTTTAATTTCTATATAAATAAGTAAATCGTAAGTTATAAGACAATAAAATGAATGAATAATGAAATCTTCCTCGGTAACAATGGCGACTCTTCATCCTTTATCTTTGCGACAATCACTTTTTTTCGCTCTCATCTTTTGCTGATCAGGATTCTAGAGATACATCTGAAAATACCAGCGTTTTCTTCCCAAAGGTTAATGCAATTGGCTGCAGATAATTATATAACGATGTGAATGTACACAAGACGGCGCGCGCGGTGAGAACATCTTTAGAATTGTGAAGTACGAGGGAAACTCAATGAAATGAGTCACTTGATGCACTTGAAGAGGTGAGAATAGATCTTAAATATAAAGGCCGACACATTTACTGCTTGGAAATTAGTAAATGAAAAATAATATTTATTTTTTTATTTTTTTAAGGTGGCGTCTCCTTCGCCTCCCGCTCGGTCCATGCACAGAGCGAAACACGCAGAACGTCTCATAATCAGGTGCAAATATTTGATGGCGACTTCAGGAAAATTAAATATCTGCTTGACATTGACGTTATGTTAACATTTAGGCCTCATGCACGTAGCCAAGTGCGCGGCCGTGATTTTCGGGTCGGCCGGCAGCGGAGTGTCAGCCATGCACATTATTTTCTATGAACCTGGACACGTCCGTTCTTTCTGCGGTCCAGGCTCCTGGGCCATGCACGAACCATGAAAACCACAGTCGTGTGCATAGCCCCATAGGAATGAATGGGGCCGAAATTCTCCGTGGATTTTCGGTGGAATTGCGGCCGCAAAAGCACGTTCGTGTGCATGGGGCCTTACAGGGACAGGCTTAGAGACAGCAGCTCAGCAGACAGTATCACACATGACAGGATTAGATACACAGCTCAGCACACAGTATCACACATGACAGGATTAGATACACAGCTCAGCAGACAGTATCACACATGATAGGATTAGATAGAGGCTCAGCAGACAGTATCACACATGATAGGATTAGATACATTGGCTCAGTAGACAGTATCACACATTATAGGATTAGATACAGCAGCTCAGCAGACAGTATCACACATGACAGGATTAGATACACAGCTCAGCAGATAGTATCACACATGAGAGGATTAGATACACAGCTCAGCAGACAGTATCACACATGACAGGATTAGATACACAGCTCAGCAGACAGTATCACACATGAGAGGATTAGATACACAGCTCAGCAGACAGTATCACACATTATAGGATTAGATACAGCAGCTCAGCAGACAGTATCACACATGATAGGATTAGATTACACAGCTCAGCAGACAGTATCACACATGAGAGGATTAGATACATCCACTCACTTAGTCCGACATCACCAGTCATCCTCGGATACTCCCAAACACTTTGTGTGACATCACTTTCCCCAACTCCCCCCCCCCTGAACATCCATCCATGACCTGTTTATGTGTGGCAGGAAAGGTCTTATAGATGTTGGTCACAGTCCCGGTCATGGTCCTGAGTCCTTGGCTAAGATAAAGTCGATGGACATTTATGGAGTAAAAAGCTTTGATGAGTTTTGTTCTTCAGATTTGGCGTCTATGGTTTGTGAAGGGCGACAATGGCGACTTATGGAGACTTGACTTCTCACCGGCTGTTCTGCTAGTCTTTATCAGGTCTCCTTCCCTGCAGTAGGGACTCTACGAGTGACACTATGTGAGGTACATATAGATAATGCTGCCCCTCAATATGGAAACAAACTGGAGGTGCAGCACCCCTTAATAATTGGGCACCAACGAGCGTCTCTTGTGTTCTGAGTTTCTCATTAGTGACTATAATGTCGTCGTGTTCAGCCCCAGCGCACAGATAAGTCACGGGAGAAAGAAGGGCTCATGTTGTATCGATTGAAAGGAAAATTGCAGTTTAACAAAAACATTTAAAAAAAGTATCAGATGTCGCCCCCCCCATCCACCGCGTCGTCAGTCATAATAAATCCATCACTGCACGCGGAGACGCGGAGACTTGACTTTTACAACTAGCGCTAAGTGTTTTTGTGCCCCGGACACTTTGGAGCCGTTTGGATGTAGCGGAAAGCTCAGGTTGCGCAGCAATTTGTAGCCGAGTCCCTCGCTCTTGTCCCGCTGCCGCCTTCCCTCATATCCCATTACTCGGCCTCATTCATCATCATCTTCCTCTCAAACACCAAGGAAGTCCAGGATCAGGATTTGTATTGTATTTTTATTCTTATGTTCAAGCAAATCTTTTATTCCAAAGAAAAATCCCAATGACTATAAATATATATAAAGCAGCCGGGAATGTTGTGTTACCTGCGGATTTGGGGTCTTTTTCCTTCCCTCGGCTGAACATTTTCTCTCTCCGTGCTTACTGAGTGGGTGGACTTTTCCTGATGGGATGTCGGGGCTGCGCTGTGTCCAGTGTCCCCCTCGATGCTCCATCTCGCTGCTCCCAGTTATGAAGTTTCAATGACCAACTGATCAAGAAACTGCAGCAGCATCTCCCTCCTCTCCCTCCCTCCACCCTGTCTAGTATTTACTGTGCTACTCTATACCAAGTTTTTGGTGATTTGAGGCTCAGACTACAGACTAGGTTTGTACGTAGTCTGTAACCATGGAAATACATAGGTTTGCATAGGAGCTGTATACATAAAACGGTAAGATATATAATCAACATTGTTTGCAACATTACTTTATTTTTTATTTTAGAGCAATAAAAAAGTTTGCTGCAAAAGTTTAAGCACCCTAATAAGTCTTCATGGCAATATATTGCAGATAGATAACACCTCACGAAAGGTCAATTAAAAAATAAACATATAGGAAAAGTCTGGAGATAAGTTGTAAGATCATAATGAGCAGTTTCTCGTGATCTCTTTATTTGTCTTTCTCTTCCTTTCATTCAACATTTTTAGAGATGGCGGCTGAGCAGACCCGTCGTCTCCAGTAACGTAACGCCGTGTGTATGGAGACAGCAGAACATGACGGTGCAGCTTCCGATGGAGAAGATTTAGTCAGGACATAAAGAAGTTGACAGCATTTATTGCAAGGAGAGAAAATATTTGACTAATAGTAAAATTCTCAAGGGGGCGATTCAAATCTGCATGATCCGTTCATTCCAACATTTTCCCGATTGATAAGACGGAGGAAGGAAATTTGGAGGAAATAGGAAAACCTCTCATCGCTAAGTGAGTTACGCTGTAATGACCGTCCATTAAATCAATTCTTGAGGAAACAAAGTTGCAATTTCTCCTCTTCTGAGTGTAAACAATTACAAAACGCGGCTGGAGTCAGGTGTGTATATATATATATGATACAATGTCTATAAGATACAACTGCAGCATTGTCAACCATTGGGTAGTTGTATCTCACACTACGAGCAGAATCACCATTCCTTGACCATTGGTTGGGTGTCCGCCCGTTGTCTATGATCTGACCAGTGTGCCTGCCCAGCGTCTCCATGATATCCAGGTTTTGATGTTATACATGGCTGACTATTCATTGCCAACCTGATTGTCTCCTCAAACCTTACCCGTTTTATTTTAAAAGGATATTCCATGGAAAACATAGAAAATCTAAATTAAGAAGCACCATCAATATCTACCTCACCTCTCACCTAATTTCTATCAGTTGCACCATTTTTTGTTTTTTATTGGTCAGACATACCGGTAATAGAGGTCTATAGAGCTCTGTGTGTCGTATCCATGACTAGAATATTCCCACAGCTCTTTTCCTAATATACTGGTCATGATCATGGTCAT
The DNA here is from genome assembly GCF_050947455.1 of Rhinoderma darwinii. Lineage (NCBI taxonomy): Eukaryota > Metazoa > Chordata > Amphibia > Anura > Rhinodermatidae > Rhinoderma > Rhinoderma darwinii. The sequence goes on from NC_134693.1 coordinate 142,107,006, forward strand.
GTACCCCTGCACAGAACAATATTAATCCCATACACAGACTCCTTCCTATTCCCCTATCACTCATATGGAATCAGTCAATTCAGATGCAGTGTGGGTGAGATGCCTGGTACCGGTCCTGCAGTTCCTGTATGCTGCTTCTCTCAGGCAGAGCTTCATTGATATATCGATAATATATATTCTTCCTTCTCTACCCCTGGGGGAAGTGCAATGACAGTGTGTGGGTGAGGAGATGTTACATTACAGCTTGTACAGGGTTAGACACAGGCAGACAAGCTGACCCTCCACAGGCTGAGAAAAGCAGCTTCAGCTTGTAGCATTAGCAGAACTATAAGAAATAAAAAAAATAAAAAGGGAAATAGCTTTAGTGATGATGACATAGAATAAATGAGCAGAGTATGCACCATATAGAAACTCCTTAGCAAGTCCACTTGATCTACTTGACTTGTCATATCCTTGCCACTCAGTTTCTATAAGGTAATGTATTGATCGTCCCCATAATCATCTCATGCTAAAGAGTCATAATGGATCCCGCATTGTCCGACCCGTCATCCGCTGTTCCTGCGTTACAGTTCTGCCACTTTTGTACCTTATGAATGAACGACAGCAATCACAATAGTCCTGAAATAATTCAGTATAGAAGTAACATAATAGCAAAGAGATGATGGTTAGACCTGAAATCTTCACCACTTCCCATTAAGTTTCGACTCTTGTATATTGGCAAAGAAAAGTGACAAAAACTCAAATAATGGATTCCAAGTCTCTTGTGGTGGAGAACAGAACCCCCGAAAATGGTTGTTCCCAGAGGTTAATGCATTTGGTTACAGGCGATTATATAGTAAAATTAGTGCAGGAGAACAGCGAATTACAGGCAGCGCTAAAGCATCTTAAGAAATTTGAGGGATCATCAAGTTTAAGTACAAGGGATAATGAATTAAAGGAATCGCTCAACACATTCCAAAATGTACTAATGGAACGTAAAATATATATTACACTTAGAAATTGGCTAATGGAAGAGGAGCTATTAATGCGCTCGCTAAGCTTCGAGCTTTTTTTCCGTCTGAGTTACAGTCTCACAATGATTGATACATTTACATCTGGGACTTAGTTACAAAGTAAAAGCAAAATAGAAATGTGCGTCTGCCGGCTCCATGTCCTCCTGGTTGTCTGTCTAGCCGAGAGCCGGATAAATACTGGATTTCTGAGGTCCCGGGGTCTGTAGCAGCAAGAAAATGTGCCCTATGTCTCGGCCGGCTCCCTAGCAGGACCAGGCAGGAGATCCGGAGCCTCAGGAGATGGGGAAAGAATTCACAACTTCCTAATGGAAGGCTCCTTGGTCATGGCCATTAAAGTCCAATGAAAGAAAAAGACTCGTCAATGTCTCCGGACATCTGTCTGCACCTCAGTTACAGAAGACATCGAGTCCTTATGGGGTCAACATGCAGGAATCGAAACTGGTATGATTGCCATATCCCTTTAGTAGGGCCATGATAGTGGGAGGGGGTCAGAAGGGTAACTTGAATTTCCTTGGTGATAATGTAAGATCTGTAAGAGGGTCCTCAACTATCACACATCATCATCTTTCATGATCCATGGTCTGGCTGCAACCCCTGGGGTTGGGCAAAAGTGACCCAAGGAGGTCCAATGTGGTCCAATGGCCCCTTTACCATATAAGACGACTGAGCTTTTTCCGCACTCTGATTGGCTACTAAATTTGCATATAGCACTTGTATCATTTGGGCCCCCGATTGCCACTTTGGGGTTCTCTAGTGGGTGCGGTGGTACCTACCAGCTTTAACTTAGATACATAATAGGTTTGATTGGGCACCTGTTAATCTGGCCAGTACATGGGGAGGCAATGACTGCCAGGCAGGGGGCTCCTTACCGAGCCATGCAGCACCCCAATACTGAAGGTATTTTAGCTCCATTTTAAACTATCCCCCCCCCCCCATTCCCGTTCTAGACGCCAATGGTCTGTTCTATATAATTAGGATATACAGCGCTACATCCCCGCCAGCAGCCGGGCAGATACAGATGGAGTTTTGCAGCTTTATCCAATATAAAACAAGGATAATCTATTCCACTCTTTTGAATTCAAGTAGAGCAATTTTATTAAAAGACCTGTCAACAAAGTTGTTCACTTCCAACCTCCCGCTGAAGCAGAGATTTGCCAAGTGATTTTTTCTTTCCTTGAAACATCTATTAAGTGACCGTGCTCCTTGGACACCTGATTAATTACATGGGGTGGGGGTCGGGCGGGGGTGGAGTGGGGGGTTCTCCGACGTTCCTTTAGTATTTTCTATTTCTCTCCAAAAACAAACACAATAAATCTGCAGCAGACGGGAGGAATATTTTTTTATTTCTCTCCTACAATAAGGCCCCACGCTGGGGTTGTCTTCAGAATTGTAATAACTTTTTTGTATGAACCTTATAATATAAAAAGAAACAGCGGATTCAATGGATCCCACAGATTTCAGAGGAATGTTCAGGTATGACAATATTTTGTTGCAGTTTGTATCCATTCTGTAACATTTTCTGTAACATTTTCTGTAACATTTTCTTTATCTCTGGGCAATCCCTTCCCTAAATGATGGGCGCTAGCGATCAGCTCTGATCACTGGGGAAGCTGTAGAGAAATGTGTTATTACATGCGACCATTTAATAAATGGTTTATCATATGTGACTTCTCCATAGTGGGGCTGCTCTTTGCATTATTAGCTCTCTGGCTAATAGAGTAGGGGGTCTAGAGAAGGGGTGTATAGGTATATGGACAGAAGTTATTCTAATAGGACAACCTCTTACAGATTCTGGATGGTGTAGCATTGACCTTGACTGTAAGACTATAGGAAGGTTTCAGGGCTGGGGGCGTTCACATATATGCTCTTCAATTACTAGTAGATGACATTAATGAGATCTGACGAATGCTGAATTATTCTATATTCAAGATTATCGCTAGATGAAATAGTAGGGGACCTCCAACAAGGCACCCCAGAATAATGCACAGGAAGGCAGCGAGCAATGTGGTGTGTATTGTGACGACATTTGGGGAAGGAGACAGCCTTATAACCCCTTCCGTTCCCTTAAATACTTCCAATGATTTGTTGTTATTAGAGATGAGCGAATCGATTGAAAATTATTATAATTTGGTGTGAATTTCCTAAAAGTTCTAAAACTTTTGGTGTACACGGCGCACAAACCGGCAAAATGTACAGGTTAGGAAAAAGAAGAGGGGAGAAGAGGAGATAAAAAAAACACCAACTCACATGGTCTCCCCTAGGGCACGTCCCTGTGGTCTTCCAAAAATTACGTCATTTAATTAGAGATAATCGCTGCTGCGAAGAGTCCGCGGCCTCCTAAAATGACGTCAATTTGTCCCATTTGACCGCTGCAGTACGTCACCTCAGGAGGCTGGCAGGGGCACAATACTATGGAGACCAGGGGAGGTGAGAATGGTATTTTTAGGGGTGGAATCGCAAGCGACCGATTTCCCTATTTGACTCTCTGACATCTAGGACTGTAACCAACTTAGATCCAGTCCCAGAAGACATCAGAGGTTCAGACCAGACACTTGGGTTTTGCAGAAAATTTATTCGGACCGAATCAAATTGGACAGTCAATTCGATAAAATTGGGAAATTCAATCATTTTTAATTGTTATTTTTTTTCTCTTAAAAGCTCCAAAACTGTACATTCAAAATATATATTTTTAGGGATTAATGCTCTGGTTTTATGGTACAAAACTCCAAATCCCCTACTTCCCTTTACACAGCCAAAGCTGCTACATGATAATATTTTGTAGCCACCACTAGGGGGAGCTCACTGCATGCAGATTTATTACTGAGTTCAATGGAAGCTGTATACATTTATTTGTAAGGAGCTCCCTCTAGTGGTGGCTGCCGATAGCCAGAATTTTATTATGGAACTGTCTATGCAGTAGATTCGGAGCTCTGTATCAGAAAAACAAGGTTCCGACCGCTATCAAGATATATTAAGAAATTAATCAGCACCAAATTTTGGACCCAGATAAAAAATAAAACAGGATAGGTTCACTTTAAGCTGCACTTTCGGACAATTTATCTTGCAGCATCCCGTCCCCAGCGGTACCACACAGGTCAATTTGAAAGTTTATAGTTGTGCAAATAAAAGGGACGCAAATATTTTAAATTTCTCAAAAACCAAAACAAAAAAGCAGTTGTTTTAGTCTGAAACTCACAATGCAAAAACCGCCACGAGCAGAATTACTTTGTGTAATTAAGGGTAACTGACAAATTATTTTGGACAATAAGATGTAATTTGTCTGTGCAGATGAGCTGATTAAATAGATCAATATTTCACATACCCAAATGAAAGACAAAGCGAAATTGTTTCTTTTCAGAAATTTCGCTAATTATAGCTAATGACCCAGATGAGATATGCAGATGAGCTCCGTGAATCGCGGAAGATGCTGAAAACAAATAAATTTTCTTGAGGAAGGGAAATCTCTACTTTAACGGGACTCTGCAATTCTACATATGACCCCAGGAGCTCACAGCTCGGGAAAATGCCTTATAATATAGCAGGGGTCTCTATCATTTGGCACTCCGAAACTACAACTCCCAGCATGTCCTGACAGCAACAGCTTTTACAGCCTAGAGCTGCAGCACATGTATATAAGTAGTGAATGGAGAAGACCCAACTTCATGAACTCTGAACCAGCCCTTGCCCTGAGGAGTACCCGCTCGTTCTTGCCCGGCTGCCCCTAGACACCTGCCTATCGTGTCTACAACGCTGTGAAAAAGTATTTGCGCCCATTTCTTGATTTGTCCTTTTTTTGCTAATTTGTAAATATTTCTAAAAGGAGACAAAATCAACCAAGTAAACACAAAAAACAGTATTTTAACCCCTTAATACCGAAGGTATTTTAAACCTTAGTGACCAAGCAATTTTTAAAGTTTTTCCATCGTCGCATTAAAGGGCTATAACGTTTTTATTTTTGCGTCGACATAGCTGTATAAGGACTTGTTTTTTGCGGGACAAGTTGTACTTTTTAATAGCACCATTTTGGGGACATATTATTTATTGATTAACTTTTATTAACTTTTTTGGTGGGGTAATTGGAAAAAAACCTGAAATCTCGGCACACTTTTGTGTTAAATTTACGCCGTTTACCGTGGGGTATAAATAACACAATAACTTTATTCAGCGGGTCGTTACGATTGCAGCGATACCAAATTTGTATAGTTTTTTTATGTTTTACTACTTTTACACAGTAAAAACACAATTTTATCTAAATCATTTGTTTTTGTGTCTCCATATTTTAAGAGCCGTAACTTTTTTATTTTTCCACTGATGGCTTTTATTTTATTGCGGGAAGACTTCTAGCTTTTATTGGTACCATTTTGGAGTACATGTGACTTTTTGATCACTTTTTCTCAAAATTTTTTGCAGGCAGGATTTGCAGAAAACAGCAATTCTGGCATTGTTTTTTATTTTATTTTCTACGGCGTTCACCGTGCAGGTTAAATAATGTAATCGTCTTATAGTCGGGGTCACTACGGATGCGGCGATACCAAATATGAGTAACTTTTCACTTTTTTTCATAATAAAGCATTTTGTAAGGCAAATAAGCGAGTTTTTAATTTATTTTTACTTGGGACTTTTATTTTTTTATTACAAACTTTATTAAACTTTTTCTTAACTCTTTTTAGTCCCACTAGGGGGCTTTACTTTGCGATCCTTTGATCGCTTTTATAATACACGGCAATAATTCTGTATTGCAACATATTATGACTGTCAGTGTAAAGATGACGGGCATCTGCTAGGCCAAACCTCTGGCCTAACAGGCATCAACTAGAGGCAGACCTGGGGGCCATTGTTAGGCTCCCAGGTTGCCAAAGAAACCATCTGCACCCTGCGATTGCATCGTGGGATGCCGGTGGAGTGAGAGAGGGAGCCCCCTCCCTCTAAAACCACTCAGAAGCGGCACTCGCTATTGAGCGCCGCATCTGAGGGGTTAAGCACGATCAGAGACCACCGCTAGTGGTCTCCGATCGATGTCCTGAAGCCCGAGGCTCTTAGCAACAGCCCGGGCTTCACGAGCACACCGCCCGATGCGGGAAAACTTCTTCTGAAGCGCCGACAAGAAAATGGCAGCGCTTCAGAGAAACTACCCTTAACGGCCGAGTAGAAACACCATACGCCGATCGTTAAGGGGTTAAAGGCGTTTTCCCATCAGAGACATTTATGACATAGTCACAGGAAACAGCGTAGCTCAGCAAGCTAAGCTGTTTCCGTAATTCATGGTCGGAAATCACACGCTTCAGCCACAACACAGAACAGTAGAACTGAGTTTAGGGGGCCCCGTTCTAGAGATCGGTGCGACCAGAGGTGGGACCCGCATCTATCTGACATTTATGACGTATCCTGTGGATATGTCATAATTGTCCCTCGTGGGAAAAAACCCTTTAATGAATGCAAGATATCACCCATGCGAATAAGTAATTGCCCCCTAAAGGTCATTCCTGGTTGTGCCACCTTTAGCTAAAACAATTGCAACTCAATGATTCCAAAATAGTCTCTCGCATCATTGTGGAGGAACTGTGTCTCGCTCCGCTTTGCAGAATTGCTTTCATCCAGTCACAGTGGGGGGGGGGGGGCAAATACTTTTTGATGGCTGTGTATATAACATACTGTATGTATTCCTTAATCTACAGTCATTACATTATAACAAGCCCCCACATTGTCACTGTATAGCGACGCTGTACTCTTATGCGGCAGAGGGGCCATTGGACCACCTTGGGCTTCCGAGTCCAAGATTACTGCACCCCTTGCACCCCCTGCACCCCTACAGCTCCTCCGCTGGCTGCATTCTCTACAATGGATGTACATTGAGTTATTTCCTATGTTATATTGAGCCATGGCGAGCGCTGAGATGTTTTCATGGACACCCCCAGGCTATGCGGAGAGTTGTGCGCCGTGTTTTGCTGAGCGTGCATTACACGTGAAACGCTTTGATATTCTCCCTCCTCAGCAAAGTGTCCTTGTAAATTGCATGGAAACACTTCCAGATCTACGGGCGAATGTTTGCTGATGCACTCGAGGGCTCGGCAAACACAGCGCACATGTTACGGCCGGTAATCAGATCTATTTATCTGGGTCTAGGAAGGTTAATGTGTCTGCTGTAAGTAAGTAAACCCCGGCCCACCACCCAACCATTGAAATCACCGAGCATTCTGCCAGCGTGTGCGGGTTGTGCGGTCCCTTTGTACACTGGAGGGAGAATAATGAGATTGGACATCGGAGATTAGTGTAAACGCCAGTTCCGCAACAGACACTGGGAAGCAGCCAATGAAGGGGAGGCCGCAGATAAAGGGAGGCGCGCACGACTCAACCCGGCCCGTGCCAGAAACACACATCTTTCCAGTTGTTAAACATGAATTGGTCCCAGGGCTTGGAATAAATTCTGCGTCTCTATAGAAAATGAACAAGACTTTTCAGATTGAACAATAGAAGAGATTATATAAAAAAAAATATATATATACAGAGCGGCCGGGAAAAGATCCCTATGTCTTTAATAAATAATAGGGCTGACAGCAGTTATGGGTTCGCTGACTGTTTCCAGGTATTATATAGCCTGGATGTAGAAAATTGGCACCACTTTCCTCTTCTGCCCATGGGTTAAACACTCTGGACTTGCTCAAAGGTTATTTAGGACGCGGGTAAAGACCAGTGGAGCCACATCTGTAACCCGACATGTTCGCTCTGAGATACGACCATAGACAATACAACATCCACACTGACAACATTGCGGACATTTCCTTACCCCTGAGTAGTGACAATATACATCCCATAATACACGTGTCCTCCATTTTTTAGTTGCATGCAGCTCCGGTGCTCATTGACTCCATTGAAGTTTCTCTACCTGTTTTTACCAAATAATGGTGGGTCGGAGGATGAGATCGGGAGCCGATGGACCAATTTGTAATCGATTTTAATTAATAAGTTACTTTATATCAGTGATACTCAGACTCATTTTAATTCTTTGGCCTGCTGGACTTTTTTTTTCCATATAGGAACAGATGAGTCATAGTATTATGTGAGCAGTGTATGGTGGTATTATGTGAGCAGTGTATGGTGGTATTATGTGAGCAGTGTATGGTGGTGTTATGTGAGCACTGTATGGTGATGTTATGTGAGCAGTGTATGGTGGTATTATGTGAGCACTGTATGGTGGTATTATGTGAGCAGTGTGTGGTGGTATTATGTGAGCAGTGTATGGTGGTATTATTAGAGCAGTGTATGGTGGTATTATGTGAGCAGTGTATGGTATTATGTGAGCACTGTATGGTGGTATTATGTGAGCAGTGTATGGCGGTATTATGTGAGCAGTGTATGGTGGTATTATGTGAGCAGTGTATGACGGTATTATGTGAGCAGTGTATGGTGGTATTATGTGAGCAGTATATGGTGGTATTATGTGAGCAGTGTATGGTGGTATTATGTGAGCAGTGTGTGGTAGTATTATGTGAGCAGTGTATGGTGGTATTATGTGAGCAGTGTATGGTGGTGTTATGTGAGCACTGTATGGTGATGTTATGTGAGCAGTGTATGGTGGTATTATGTGAGCAGTGTATGGTGGTATTATATGAGCTGTGTATGGTGGTATTATGTGAGCAGTGTATGGTGGTATTATGTGAGCACTGTATGGTGGTATTATGTGAGCACTGTATGGTAGTATTATGTGAGCAGTGTATGGTAGTATTATGTGAGCAGTGTATGGTGGTGTTATGTGAGCACTGTATGGTGGTATTATGTGAGCAGTGTATGATGGTATTATGTGAGCAGTGTATGGCGGTATTATGTGAGCCCTGTATGGTGGTATTATGTGAGCACTGTATGGTGGTATTATGTGAGCAGTGTATGGTGGTATTATGTGAGCAGTGTATGGTGGTATTATGTGAGCAGTGTATGGCGGTATTATGTGAGCCCTGTATGGTGGTATTAGGTGAGCAGTGTATGGTGGTGTTATGTGAGCAGTGTATGATGGTATTATGTGAGCACTGTATGGTAGTATTATGTGAGCAGTGTATGGTGGTATTATGTGAGCACTGTATGGTGGTATTATTTGAGCACTGTATGGTAGTATTATGTGAGCACTGTATGGTGGTATTATTTGAGCACTGTATGGTGGTATTATATGAGCAGTGTATGGTGGTATTATGTGAGCAGTGTATGGTGGTATTATGTGAGCAGTGTATGGTGGTATTATGTGAGCAGTGTATGGTGGTATTATGTGGGTACTGCATGGAGGTATTATGTGAGCGCTGTATGGTGGTATTATGTGAGCCCTGTATGGTGGTATTATGTGAGCAGTGTATGGTAGTATTATGTGAGCAGTGTATGGTGGTATTATGTGAGCACTGTATGGTGGTATTATGTGAGCAGTGTATGGTGGAATTATGTGAGCACTGTATGGTGGTATTATGTGAGCAGTGTATGGTGGTATTATCTGAGCCCTGTATAGCGGTATTATGCGATCACTGTATGGCGGTATTATGTGATCACTGTATGGTGGTATTATGTGAGCAGTGTATGGTGGTATTATGTGAGCACTGTATGGTGGTATTATGTGAGCAGTGTATGGTGGTATTATTTGAGCACTGTATGGTGGTATTATGTGATCAGTGTATGGTGGTATTATGTGAGCAGTGTATGGTGGTATTATGTGAGCACTGTATGGTGGTATTATGTGAGCACTGTATGGTGTTATTATGTGAGCACTGTATGGTGGTATTATGTGAGCACTGTATGGTGGTATTATGTGAGCACTGTATGGTGGTATTATGTGAGCACTGTATGGTAGTATTCTGTGAGCAGTGTATGATGGTATTATGTGAGCAGTGTATAGAGGTATTATGTGAGCACTGTACGGTGGTATTATATGAGCAGTGTATGGTGGTATTATTTGAGCACTGTATGGTGGTATTATGTGAGCAGTGTATAGAGGTATTATGTGAGCACTGTACGGTGGTATTATATGAGCAGTGTATGGTGGTATTATTTGAGCACTGTATGGTGGTATTATGTGAGCACTGTATGATGGTATTATGTGAGCACTGTATGGTAGTATTCTGTGAGCAGTGTATGGTGGTATTATGTGAGCACTGTATGGTGGTATTATGTGAGCAGTGTATGGTGGTATTATGTGAGCACTCTATGGTGGTATTATGTGAGCAATGTATGGTGGTAATATTTGAGCACTGTATAGCGGTATTATGTGTGCACTGTTTGGTGGTATTATGTGGGCACTGTATGGGGGTATTATGTGAGCCCTTTATGGCGGCATTATTTGAGCACCGTATGTTGGTATTATTTGAGCACTCTAGGTTGGTATTATTTGAGCACTGTTTGGTGGTATTATGTGAGCACTGTATGGTGGTATTATTTGAGCACTGTATGGTGGTGTTATTTGAGCACTGTATAGCGGTATTATGTGATCACTGTATGGTGGTATTATGTGAGCACTGTATGGTGGTATTATGTGAGCACTGTATGGTGGTATTATGTGAGCACTGTACGGTGGTATTATGTGAGCAGTGTATGGTGGTATTATGTGAGCACTGTATGGTGGTATTATGTGAGCAGTGTATGGTGGTATTATGTGAGCAGTGTATGGCGGTATTATTAGAGCAGTGTATGGTGGTAATATGTGAGCAGTGTACGGTGGTATTATGTGAGCACTGTATGGTGGTATTATGGGAGCACTGTATGGTAGTATTCTGTGAGCACTGTATGGTGGTATTATGTGAGCACTGTATGGTGGTATTATTTGAGCACTGTATGGTAGTATTATGTGAGCACTGTATGGTAGTATTATGTGAGCACTGTATGGTGGTATTATTTGAGCACTGTATGGTAGTATTATGTGAGCACTGTATGGTGGTGTTATTTGAGCACTGTATGGTGGTAATATTTGAGCACTGTATGGTGGTATTATTTGAGCACTGTATTGTGGTACTATTTAAGGCACTGTATGGTGGCAGTATTTGAACACTGTATGGTGGTATTATGTGAGCACTGTATGGTGGTGTTATTTGAGCACTGTATAATGGTAGTATTTGAGCACTGTATGGTAGTATTCTGTGAGCACTGTATGGTGGTGTTATTTGAGCACTGTATGGTGATAGTATTTGAGCACTGTGTGGTGGTATTATTTGAGCACTGTATAGTGGTATTATTTGGGCACTTTATGGTGGTATTTTTTGAGCATTGTATGGTTGTAGTATTTGAGCACTCTATGGTAATATTATGTGAGCACTGTATGGTGGCATTATTAGAGCACTGTCAGGTGGTATTTTTTGAGCACTGTATAATGATATTATTTGAGCACTGTATGGTGGTATTATGTGAGCAGTGTATGGTAGTATCATGTGAGCAGTGTATGGTGGTATTATGTGAGCAGTGTATGGTGGTATTATGTGAGCAGTGTATGGTGGTATTATGTGAGCAGTGTATGGTGGTATTATGTGAGCAGTGTATGGTGGTATTATGTGAGCAGTGTATGGTGGTATTATTTGAGCAGTGTATGGTGGTATTATGTGAGCAGTGTGTGGTGGTATTATTTGAGCAGTGTATGGTGGTATTATTTGAGCACTGTATGGTGATATTTGAGCACTGTATAGTGGTATTATGTGAGCAGTGTATAGTGGTATTATGTGAGTAGTGTATGGTGGTATTATGTGAGCAGTGTATGGTGGTATTATGTGAGCAGTGTATGGTGGTATTATGTGAGCACTGTATGGTGGTATTATGTGAGCAGTGTATGGTGGTATTATGTGAGCAGTGTATGGTGGTATTATGTGAGCAGTGTATGGTGGTATTATGTGAGCAGTGTATGGTGGTATTATGTGAGCAGTGTATGGTGGTATTATGTGAGCAGTGTATGGTGGTATTATGTGAGCAGTGTATGGTGGTATTATTTGAGCACTGTATGGTGGTATTATGTGAGCAGTGTATGGTGGTATTATGTGAGCAGTGTATGGTGGTATTATGGGAGCAGTGTATGGTGGTATTATTTGAGCACTGTATGGTGGTATTATGTGAGCACTGTATGGTGGTGTTATGTGAGCAGTGTATGGTGGTATTATGTGAGCAGTGTATGGTGGTATTATTTGAGCACTGTATGGTGGTATTATGTGAGCAGTGTATGGTGGTATTATTTGAGCACTGTATGGTGGTATTATGTGAGCACTGTATGGTGATGTTATGTGAGCAGTGTATGGTGGTATTATGTGAGCACTGTATGGTGGTATTATGTGAGCAGTGTGTGGTGGTATTATGTGAGCAGTGTATGGTGGTATTATGTGAGCACTGTATGGTGGTATTATGTGAGCAGCGTATGGTGGTATTATATGAGCAGTGTACGGTGGTATTATATGAGCAGTGTACAGTGGTATTATGTGAGCAGTGTATGGTGGTATTAATTGAGCAGTGTATGGTGGTATTATGTGAGCAGTGTATGGTGGTATTAATTGAGCAGTGTATGGTGTTATTATGTGAGCACTGTATGGTGGTATTATGTGAGCACTGTATGGTGGTGTTATGTGAGCAGTGTATGGTGGTATTATATGAGCAGTGTACGGTGGTATTATATGAGCAGTGTACGGTGGTATTATGTGAGCAGTGTATGGTGGTATTAATTGAGCAGTGTATGGTGGTATTATGTGAGCAGTGTATGGTGGTATTAATTGAGCAGTGTATGGTGGTATTATGTGAGCACTGTATGGTGGTATTATGTGAGCAGTGTATGGTGGTATTATGTGAGCAGTGTATGGTGGTATTATGTGAGCAGTGTATGGTGGTATTATGTGAGCACTGTATGGTGGTGTTTTGTGAGCAGTGTATGGTGGTATTATATGAGCAGTGTACGGTGGTATTATGTGAGCAGTGTATGGTGGTATTAATTGAGCAGTGTATGGTGGTATTAATTGAGCAGTGTATGGTGGTATTATGTGAGCAGTGTATGGTGGTATTATGTGAGCAGTGTATGGAGGTATTATGTGAGCAGTGTATGGTGGTATTATATGAGCAGTGTACGGTGGTATTATTTGAGCAGTGTATGGTGGTATTATATGAGCAGTGTACGGTGGTATTATTTGAGCACTGTATGGTGGTATTTTTCGAGCCATTAGTCATTGTGTGGCTCTGCTAATTAGGCACTCTACAGTACATTATTATTGCAGTGTATGGTGGTGGCAACTCATTATTATTTAGACAATTGTCTGTAGTGTTATATGTCTAATATATGGCAATGTGATTTGGACATCATCTTGTACGACGCTGATATATTGGCAGTGTATGGTAACGTTATTAGTACACACTGTATGACCAGCAAACCATATAGGAATATTCACCTGTTTACATTTTCCATTGCACACTAAAATTAATAAAATATAAACAGAAACATAAAAATACAGCAAACATTTTTTTTAATTTCATTTATAATGGATTGTTAACGCCCCACAAGGTGTTAATTCTGGGGCTAAAGGTGCACTGACCCCATGTGTGGTCACGAATAAGTCATCATCACTCCCCCAAAAAAATGAATAATGGTGAAGTTGCTCAGGAGACGTCATCTGCCGAGTCACCTAAATGTCAGAACATGTTCTTGTTTTAATTAAACTTATCAAAGTATTCTTAAAGGATAGTTATACATTCGTGCCGCTTGTGTTAATGTCACTCAGCTCCACCACAGGAATGAACCGTCACTGTCTCCTCTATTCACGTCTCAAGCAAAAAGTCTACGTTTTGAATCCTATGTATACAGTAGTCAGTGGTCAGTAACTGGTTAACAAGTGTCCAATACCTACAAATGATTTCCCTGAAGGGAAGACACTGAGTGCTACAGACAATTCTCCTTCTCTGGTGCCCAGTGGTCGGTGGGCTTCATTATAATGTCATGTAATCCAGTGGTCAATGGTATATAAAGTGTCCATACATAATGTCTGTGCTCTGTGGTATATGTATATACCACTGACCAAACTTTCATGGTCAGTGGTATATACAGGTCAGACTCTGATCTGTATACAGGAGCGTGGCTGATGGTCAGTAGATAGACTTTGATGGTCAGTGGTATATACAGGACACAGACTTTAATGTGTATACAGGACTGTGGCTCATTGTCAATGGATAACTTTGATGGTCAGTGGTATATACAGGGTCGTGGGTGATGGTCAGAGGATAGACTTTGATGGTCAGTGGTATATACAGGACACATACTTTAATGTGTATACAGGACTGTGGCTCATTGTCAGTGGATAGACTTTGATGGTCAGTGGTATATACAAGGTGGTGACTGATGGACAGAGGATAGACTTTAATGGTTGGTAGTATATATAGTAGTATATACAGGGCAATGGCTGGTGGTTAGTGGTATATACAGGACAGACTCTGATGTGTATACATGGTGGCTGATGGTTGGAGGATAGACTTTGATGGTCAATAGTATATACAGGGCCGTGGAAGATGGTCAGTGGTATATATGGGTCAGACTCTGATGTGTATACAGGAGCGTGGCTGATGGTCAGTAGATAGACTTTGATGGTCAGTGGTATATACAGGACACAGACTTTAATGTGTATACAGGACTGTGGCTCATTGTCAATGGATAACTTTGATGGTCAGTGGTATATACAGGGTCGTGGGTGATGGTCAGAGGATAGACTTTGATGGTCAGTGGTATATACAGGACACATACTTTAATGTGTATACAGGACTGTGGCTCATTGTCAGTGGATAGACTTTGATGGTCAGTGGATAGACTTTGATGGTCAGTGGTATATACAAGGTGGTGACTGATGGACAGAGGATAGACTTTAATGGTTGGTAGTATATATAGTAGTATATACAGGGCAATGGCTGGTGGTTAGTGGTATATACAGGACAGACTCTGATGTGTATACATGGTGGCTGATGGTTGGAGGATAGACTTTGATGGTCAATAGTATATACAGGGCCGTGGAAGATGGTCAGTGGTATATATGGGTCAGACTCTGATGTGTATACAGGAGCGTGGCTGATGGTCAGTAGTATATACAGGACAGACTCTGATGTGTATACAGGAGCGTTGCTGATGGTCAGTAGTATATACAGGGTGGTGGCTGATGGTCAGTAGTATATACAGGGTGGTGGCTGATGGTCAGTAGTATATACAGGGTGGTGGCTGATGGCCAGTAGTATATACAGGGTGGTGGCTGATGGTCAGTAGTATATACAGGGTGGTGGCTGATGGTCAGTAGTATATACAGGGTGGTGGCTGATGGTCAGTAGTATATACAGGGTGGTGGCTGATGGTCAGTAGTATATACAGGGTGGTGGCTGATGGTCAGTAGTATATACAGGGTGGTGGCTGATGGCCAGTAGTATATACAGGGTGGTGGCTGATGGTCAGTAGTATATACAGGGTGGTGGCTGATGGTCAGTAGTATATACAGGGTGGTGGCTGATGGTCAGTAGTATATACAGGGTGGTGGCTGATGGTCAGTAGTATATACAGGGTGGTGGCTGATGGTCAGTAGTATATACAGGGTGGTGGCTGATGGTCAGTAGTATATACAGGGTGGTGGCTGATGATCAGTAGTATATACAGGGTGGTAGCTGATGGTGAGTAGTATATACAGGGTGGTGGCTGATGGTCAGTAGTATATACAGGGTGGTGGCTGATGGTCAGTAGTATATACAGGGTGGTGGCTGATGGTCAGTAGTATATACAGGGTGGTGGCTGATGGTCAGTAGTATATACAGGGTGGTAGCTGATGGTCAGTAGTATATACAGGGTGGTAGCTGATGGTGAGTAGTATATACAGGGTGGTGGCTGATGGTCAGTAGTATATACAGCGTGGTGGCTGATTGTCAGTAGTATATACAGGGTGGTGGCTGATGGTCAGTAGTATATACAGGGTGGTGGCTGATGGTCAGTAGTATATACAGGGTGGTGGCTGATGGTCAGTAGTATATACAGGGTGGTGGCTGATGGTCAGTAGTATATACAGGGTGGTAGCTGATGGTGAGTAGTATATACAGGGTGGTGGCTGATGGTCAGTAGTATATACAGGGTGGTGGCTGATGGTCAGTAGTATATACAGGGTGGTGGCTGATGGTCAGTAGTATATACAGGGTGGTGGCTGATGGTCAGTAGTATATACAGGGTGGTGGCTGATGGTCAGTAGTATATACAGGGTGGTGGCTGATGGTCAGTAGTATATACAGGGTGGTGGCTGATGGCCAGTAGTATATACAGGGTGGTGGCTGATGGTCAGTAGTATATACAGGGTGGTGGCTGATGGTCAGTATTATATACAGGGTGGTGGCTGATGGTCAGTAGTATATACAGGGTGGTGGCTGATGGTCAGTAGTATATACAGGGTGGTGGCTGATGGTCAGTAGTATATACAGGGTGGTGATTGATGGTCAGTAGTATATACAGGGTGGTGATTGATGGTCAGTAGTATATACAGGGTGGTGTCTGATGGTCAGTAGTATATACAGGGTGGTGGCTGATGGTCAGTAGTATATACAGGGTGGTGGCTGATGGTCAGTAGTATATACAGGGTGGTGGCTGATGGTCAGTAGTATATACAGGGTGGTGGCTGATGGTAGCAGTATATACAGGGTGGTGGCTGATGGTCAGTAGTATATACAGGGTGGTGGCTGATGGTCAGTAGTATATACAGGGTGGTGGCTGATGGTCAGTAGTATATACAGGGTGGTGGCTGATGGTCAGTAGTATATACAGGGTGGTGGCTGATGGTCAGTAGTATATACAGGGTGGTGGCTGATGGTCAGTAGTATATACAGGGTGGTGGCTGATGGCCAGTAGTATATACAGGGTGGTGGCTGATGGTCAGTAGTATATACAGGGTGGTGGCTGATGGTCAGTAGTATATACAGGGTGGTGGCTGATGGTCAGTAGTATATACAGGGTGGTGGCTGATGGTCAGTAGTATATACAGGGTGGTTGCTGATGGTCAGTAGTATATACAGGGTGGTGGCTGATGGTCAGTAGTATATACAGGGTGGTGGCTGATGGTCAGTAGTATATACAGGGTGGTAGCTGATGGTGAGTAGTATATACAGGGTGGTGGCTGATGGTCAGTAGTATATACAGGGTGGTGGCTGATGGTCAGTAGTATATACAGGGTGGTGGCTGATGGTCAGTAGTATATACAGGGTGGTGGCTGATGGTCAGTAGTATATACAGGGTGGTGGCTGATGGTCAGTAGTATATACAGGGTGGTAGCTGATGGTGAGTAGTATATACAGGGTGGTGGCTGATGGTCAGTATTATATACAGGGTGGTGGCTGATGGTCAGTAGTATATACAGCGTGGTGGCTGATGGTCAGTAGTATATACAGGGTGGTGGCTGATGGTCAGTAGTATATACAGGGTGGTAGCTGATGGTGAGTAGTATATACAGGGTGGTGGCTGATGGTCAGTAGTATATACAGGGTGGTGGCTGATGGTCAGTAGTATATACAGGGTGGTGGCTGATGGTCAGTAGTATATACAGGGTGGTGGCTGATGGTCAGTAGTATATACAGGGTGGTGGCTGATGGTCAGTAGTATATACAGGGTGGTGGCTGATGGTCAGTAGTATATACAGGGTGGTGGCTGATGGCCAGTAGTATATACAGGGTGGTGGCTGATGGTCAGTAGTATATACAGGGTGGTGGCTGATGGTCAGTAGTATATACAGGGTGGTGGCTGATGGTCAGTAGTATATACAGGGTGGTGGCTGATGGTCAGTATTATATACAGGGTGGTGGCTGATGGTCAGTAGTATATACAGGGTGGTGGCTGATGGTCAGTAGTATATACAGGGTGGTGGCTGATGGTCAGTAGTATATACAGGGTGGTGATTGATGGTCAGTAGTATATACAGGGTGGTGATTGATGGTCAGTAGTATATACAGGGTGGTGTCTGATGGTCAGTAGTATATACAGGGTGGTGGCTGATGGTCAGTAGTATATACAGGGTGGTGGCTGATGGTCAGTAGTATATACAGGGTGGTGGCTGATGGTCAGTAGTATATACAGGGTGGTGGCTGATGGTAGCAGTATATACAGGGTGGTGGCTGATGGTCAGTAGTATATACAGGGTGGTGGCTGATGGTCAGTAGTATATACAGGGTGGTGGCTGATGGTCAGTAGTATATACAGGGTGGTGGCTGATGGTCAGTAGTATATACAGGGTGGTGGCTGATGGTCAGTAGTATATACAGGGTGGTGGCTGATGGTCAGTAGTATATACAGGGTGGTGGCTGATGGTCAGTAGTATATACAGGGTGGTGGCTGATGGTCAGTAGTATATACAGGGTGGTGGCTGATGGTCAGTAGTATATACAGGGTGGTGGCTGATGGTCAGTAGTATATACAGGGTGGTGGCTGATGGTCAGTAGTATATACAGGGTGGTGGCTGATGGTCAGTAGTATATACAGGGTGGTGGCTGATAGTCAGTAGTATATACAGGGTGGTGGCTGATGGTCAGTAGTATATACAGGGTGGTGGCTGATGGTCAGTAGTATATACAGGGTGGTGGCTGATGGTCAGTAGTATATACAGGGTGGTGGCTGATGGTCAGTAGTATATACAGGGTGGTGGCTGATGGTCAGTAGTATATACAGGGTGGTAGCTGATGGTGAGTAGTATATACAGGGTGGTGGCTGATGGTCAGTAGTATATACAGGGTGGTGGCTGATGGTCAGTAGTATATTAAGGGTGGTGGCTGATGGTCAGTAGTATATACAGGGTGGTAGCTGATGGTGAGTAGTATATACAGGGTGGTGGCTGATGGTCAGTAGTATATACAGCGTGGTGGCTGATGGTCAGTAGTATATACAGGGTGGTGGCTGATGGTCAGTAGTATATACAGGGTGGTGGCTGATGGTCAGTAGTATATACAGGGTGGTGGCTGATGGTCAGTAGTATATACAGGGTGGTGGCTGATGGTCAGTAGTATATACAGGGTGGTGGCTGATGGTCAGTAGTATATACAGGGTGGTGGCTGATGGTCAGTAGTATATACAGGGTGGTGGCTGATGGTCAGTAATATATACTGGGTGGTGGCTGATGGTCAGTAGTATATACAGGGTGGTGGCTGATGGTCAGTAGTATATACAGGGTGGTGGCTGATGGTCAGTAGTATATACAGGGTGGTGGCTGATGGTCAGTAGTATATACAGGGTGGTGGCTGATGGTCAGTAGTATATACAGGGTGGTAGCTGATGGTGAGTAGTATATACAGGGTGGTGGCTGATGGTCAGTAGTATATACAGGGTGGTGGCTGATGGTCAGTAGTATATACAGGGTGGTGGCTGATGGTCAGTAGTATATACAGGGTGGTGGCTGATGGTCAGTAGTATATACAGGGTGGTGGCTGATGGTCAGTAGTATATACAGGGTGGTGGCTGATGGTGAGTAGTATATACAGGGTGGTGGCTGATGGTCAGTAGTATATACAGGGTGGTGGCTGATGGTCAGTAGTATATACAGGGTGGTGGCTGATGGTCAGTAGTATATACAGGGTGGTGGCTGATGGCCAGTAGTATATACAGGGTGGTGGCTGATGGTCAGTAGTATATACAGGGTGGTGGCTGATGGTCAGTATTATATACAGGGTGGTGGCTGATGGTCAGTAGTATATACAGGGTGGTGGCTGATGGTCAGTAGTATATACAGGGTGGTGGCTGATGGTCAGTAGTATATACAGGGTGGTGATTGATGGTCAGTAGTATATACAGGGTGGTGATTGATGGTCAGTAGTATATACAGGGTGGTGGCTGATGGTCAGTAGTATATACAGGGTGGTGGCTGATGGTCAGTAGTATATACAGGGTGGTGGCTGATGGTCAGTAGTATATACAGGGTGGTGGCTGATGGTAGCAGTATATACAGGGTGGTGGCTGATGGTCAGTAGTATATACAGGGTGGTGGCTGATGGTCAGTAGTATATACAGGGTGGTGGCTGATGGTCAGTAGTATATACAGGGTGGTGGCTGATGGTCAGTAGTATATACAGGGTGGTGGCTGATGGTCAGTAGTATATACAGGGTGGTGGCTGATGGTCAGTAGTATATACAGGGTGGTGGCTGATGGTCAGTAGTATATACAGGGTGGTGGCTGATGGTCAGTAGTATATACAGGGTGGTGGCTGATGGTCAGTAGTATATACAGGGTGGTGGCTGATGGTCAGTAGTATATACAGGGTGGTGGCTGATAGTCAGTAGTATATACAGGGTGGTGGCTGATGGTCAGTAGTATATACAGGGTGGTGGCTGATGGTCAGTAGTATATACAGGGTGGTGGCTGATGGTCAGTAGTATATACAGGGTGGTGGCTGATGGTCAGTAGTATATACAGGGTGGTGGCTGATGGTCAGTAGTATATACAGGGTGGTGGCTGATGGTCAGTAGTATATACAGGGTGGTGGCTGATAGTCAGTAGTATATACAGGGTGGTGGTTGATGGTCAGTAGTATATACAGGGTGGTGGCTGATGGTCAGTAGTATATACAGGGTGGTGGCTGATGGTCAGTAGTATATACAGGGTGGTGGCTGATGATCAGTAGTATATACAGGGTGGTGGTTGATGGTCAGTAGTATATACAGGGTGGTGGCTGATGGTCAGTAGTATATACAGGGTGGTGGCTGATGGTCAGTAGTATATACAGGGTGGTGGCTGATGGTCAGTAGTATATACAGGGTGGTGGCTGATGGTCAGTAGTATATACAGGGTGGTGGCTGATGGTCAGTAGTATATACAGGGTGGTGGCTGATGGTCAGTAGTATATACAGGGTGGTGGCTGATAGTCAGTAGTATATACAGGGTGGTGGCTGATGGTCAGTAGTATATACAGGGTGGTGGCTGATGGTCAGTAGTATATACAGGGTGGTGGCTGATGGTCAGTAGTATATACAGGGTGGTGGCTGATGGTCAGTAGTATATACAGGGTGGTGGCTGATGGTCAGTAGTATATACAGGGTGGTGGCTGATGGTCAGTAGTATATACAGGGTGGTGGCTGATAGTCAGTAGTATATACAGGGTGGTGGTTGATGGTCAGTAGTATATACAGGGTGGTGGCTGATGGTCAGTAGTATATACAGGGTGGTGGCTGATGGTCAGTAGTATATACAGGGTGGTGGCTGATGATCAGTAGTATATACAGGGTGGTGGCTGATGGTCAGTAGTATATACAGGGTGGTGGCTGATGGTCAGTAGTATATACAGGGTGGTGTCTGATGGTCAGTAGTATATACAGGGTGGTGGCTGATGGTCAGTAGTATATACAGGGTGGTGGCTGATGGTCAGAAGAGACTTTGATGGTCAGTAGTATATACAGGACAGACTGATGTGTATACAGGGCCATGGTTAATGGTATATACATAGTGACTATATTTTCTTAGCAGTGATTGATTTGTACATGATGTGTTTCCTTCTACTGTAAGAATAAGACGTCTGCACTTTTACTGATTCACCTAAAGCAAACTGAGAGGTATTTTAATTACCGAGTTTCTCGCTTTCAGCATAATCAGAGCTTCTAAATTTACATGTCTTCCATTTAATTGCAAATTTGCTGATTTTTATTCACAAGATTATTTCGGATAAATGGGGAAACCTTTCTCCAGGCAGCCGCTGATCCTTGTGAAATAGTAGTTCGCTGGCACTCGCTGGTGTCAAAGTATGGAAAACCGGGCGCCAACCACATGGCCACCATTATAGCCCCCACAGGAGTCCTCACTCTGCTTTCCCAGGCCCCTGAATGGAAAACCTCCCTTCTTATGCTGTTATACAACCTATACACATTTACCATTGCATATTTGAAAGCTGGGTGACAACCCCTGTCGGAGCCATAATGGCGGCCGATAGGTGGTCACACAAGAAACAGCTAAATCTAAGATAGGTTTGCGTCCATTCTGCTCATACGAGGCTTCGATCCCTGAGATCCAGACCCATGAATCCTGCATTGTTCTCCAGTCACACGCTTGGCGGTAATAGGAGGTCAATTCTTAGAAGAGGAGAAAATAAATGCAGAATATTATTGATAAAACAGGCGGCTCCTTCCTCAACAGATTCCTGTCACCACGAGCGTGCTTGGATATTGAATGGCGAGTGATCTATGGACGCCGATGTGTACAAGACGGGGGAGGCCGGGGGATATTGAATAGTTTGCTGAGTTCTCTGCTGTTACAGACAATGGAAGGAGAAGTCTAATAAAATAACAGAATATATATATATACAGAACGGGCTCACCTAGGAAGGAATACGAGGTCAGGGCTCTCTACAACCATTCACAAATGGGATTAAACCCTAATATAAAGCGTAATCTGGGTCAAATTATAATCCCATTGTGCTGGATTCTTCACTGTTCTGTCCCATGTCTCACATTACCAGGTAATTATGACCTCCTAGTATTAGCTGTGGTATTCTATATGCACTGTATAGCGGTGTTATATGGATACTATATGGCACTATCCTGTAAGCACCATATGGCACTATTATATAGGCACTATTATAATGGCAGTTAAATGGGCACTATTATATGGCACTATTATATTAGCACTATTATGTGGGCACTAGTATATGGGCACTGTTATATGGAACTTTTATATAGGAACTATTATATGGGCACTATTATATGGACACAGTTATATGGGCACTGTTATAGAGGCACTATTATATGGGCACTGTTATACTGGCACTATTATATGGGCACTGTTATATGGGTACTGTTATACGGGCACTATTATATGGGCACCTATTATATGGGCACTATTATACGGGCACCATTATATGGCACATAGGTACTATTATATGGGCACTATTATATAGCACTATTATATGAACACTATTATATAGGCACTATTATATGGCACTATTATATGGCACTATTATATGGGCACTATTATATGGGCACTATTATATGGCACTATTATATGGGCACTGTTATATGGGCACTGTTATATAGGCATTATTATATGGGCACTATTATATGGGCAGTTATATAGGCACTATTATATGGGAATTATTATATGGCACTATTTTTTGGCACTATTATATGGCACTATTTTTTGGCACTATTATATGGACACTATTATATAGGCACTATTATAAGGGATTATTATATGGGACTATTATATGGACACTATAATATGGCACTGTTATATAGGCACTATTATATGGCACTATTATATGGCACTATTATATGGGACTATTATATGGGACTATTATATGGGCACTGTTATATGGGACTATTATATAGGCATTATAAAAACCCACACAACCCTCATTAACCATTTTATTGAGAATAAAAAAAGCCGTAATCGAAGTAGTCCTGGAATCCGACGTAGTCCAACAACCGATCCTGTAAAAAAACTCAAACACAGAAAAAACATTAGTGACACATAAAAAAGCAGAATTATTATTATCTTACCTTTCCTGTGTCCAGCACTGGAGCCGCAATGTCAGCGAGCTGAGCCATATATCTAAACCTATCATGTGCGATACTGTCTGCTGAGCTGTGTATCTAAGCCTATCATGTATGATACTGTATGCTGGAGCATGTATCTTAGCCTATCATGTGTGATACTGTATGCTGGAGCATGTATCTAAGCCTATCATGTGTGATACTGTCTGCTGGGGCCCTGTATCTAAGCCTATCATGTGTGATACTGTATTCTGGAGCATGTATCTAAGCCTATCATGTGTGATACTGTCTGCTGGGGCCCTGTATCTAAGTCTATCATGTATGATACGGCCTTCTGGGGCCATGTATCTAAGCCTATCATGTATGATACTGTATTCTGGGGCCATGTATGTAAGCCTATCATGTGTGATAATGTCTGCTGAGACAAGGCATCCAATTCTATATGCTATAGGAGCCTTAGGCTGGGTTCACACTGAGTTTTTTGCAGGCAGATTTTGCTCTGCCTGCATGCCGATTTTCGCAGTGTTTTTCGCCCGCGGCCATTGAGCAATACGCTTTCTCTGCCTCCCATTGATGTCAATGGGCGGTCAGAGACGTAAACGCCCGAAGATAGGGCATGTCGCTTCCTTTTCCTGCGACACAGTTTTTTCCGCTCACGGGGAAAAACCGCCTCCGCCTCCCATTGAAATCAATGAGGAGGCATTTTTGGCCGTTTTTTGGCGCATTTTCCGATGCGGTTAGTCTTATAGATATGCGATCTCCGATATACATGCAAAAAATAATAATAATTGGAGGGGGTAAATATATGTCTTTTCAGACCCACGCCGCGCCCCTGACGCAGATGAGTTTTGCTTGTGCTGTGAGTGATGGATCACATCTCATATTGGAAAGCACGAGGCAACAGAATACGAGTTGTGCAGAGACGATCGTTCTGGGCACCACAAGCTGCAGACAATTATTACGTGTAATCTGGTCACCGCCGCAGGACGACCTGCCATTTATTTCTGGTCTGAAATCCATGACAGGAATGTGACTTTGCAATCCACGGGGAAGCAGGAGGAAAACCAATCGATAATCAAAAAACAAAGAGAAGGTAAATGAGATGCTGATCTGTCAGCCTGGAAATCAATACCGCCCTTCCTTTCCTAAGCAATGATGAATCCCTACTTTTCTGATCCTACAACCTCAGACAAGTCGCACAGTTTACACAGACCGAGCTCTGCTCAACGACGTTCACATTATAGATTGTAAAATCCAATAAGAAATTGAAATGTCACTCATGATTTTCTTGAATACACAAATAATATTTCACATGATAACCATTTATACATTTTATCTGCAATATCAAACCTGGCCACATGGTGTGCTGTGTGGAGGAAATATCACCTTTAGGCCTCATTTACACGAGCGTGTGCGTTTTGCGCGCGCAAAAAACGCTGCGTTTTGCGCGCGCAAAAGGCACTTGGCAGCTCCGTGTGTCATCCGTGTATGATGCGCGGCTGCGTGATTTTCGCGCAGCCGCCATCATAGAGATGAGGCTAGTCGACGCCCGTCACTGTCCAAGGTGCTGAAAGAGCTAACTGATCGGCAGTAACTCTTTCAGCACCCTCGACAGTGAATGCCGATCACAATATACACCAACCTGTGAATAAAAAAAGACTTTCATACTTACCAAGAACTTCCTGCTTCCCCCAGTCCGGTCTCCCGGCCGTTGCCTTGGTGACGCGTCCCTCTCTTGTCATCCGGCCCCACCTCCCAGGATGACGCCGCAGTCCATGAGACCGCTGCAGCCTGTGATTGGCTGCAGCCTGTGCTTGGCCTGTGATTGGCTGCAGCTGTCACTTGGACTTAACTGTCATCCCGGGAGGTCGGACCGGAGTTATCGGTAAGTCAGAACGTCTTTTTTTTTTTACAGGTTCATGGATTTTCGGAGCGGAAGTCACTGTCCATGGTGCTGAACCAGTTTAACGCTTTCAGCACCGTGGACAGTGACTGTCTCCTGACGTCGCGTACCCGAACATTTTTTACCGGTTTCGGTCAAAACGAGTTTGGCCGAACCCGGTGAAGTTCGGTGCTCTCATCTCGAATTTGACACTCCGTTTGGATGTTTGTAAACAGAAAAGCACGTGGTGCTTTTCTGTTTACATTCAGGAGTTTGACAGCTCTTGCGCGAATCACGCAGTTCGCACGGAAGTGCTTCCGTGCGGCATGCGTGGTTTTCACGCACCCATTGACTTCAATGGGTGCGTGAGTGCGCGAAAAACGCACGATTATAGAACATGTCGTGAGTTTTTTTCTGCGCACACGCGCTGAGCGCAATTCACGCATCGTCTAAACTGCCCCATTGACTAATATAGGTGCGTACGACATGCGTGCAAAGCACGCGCGTCGTACGCGCGTATAATACGTTCGTGTAAATGAGGCCTTACCCATATAGAGGGCAAAGTAGTTTCATCCAGTCCCATGTAGTACAATAAACTGTAGCACCACCTAGTGGTAGAAAGGTTTTCTACAGATTTTTACATTTTCTGCTCTGCAAAATATAATTATATACGTCCACACGCTCCGGAATTGCCGCGTTTTTTCAGCCCGGAATTTCGGCCGGAAAAAATGGTACAGAATACAGTAGTAGCAGAGTGGATGAGATTTAACAAATCTCATCCACATGCGGCGTAAAATTTCAGAGCCCAAATTGACCTGCGGTGGGAAATTTACGGACCGCAGCATGTCAACTCCTGCCACGGAAAGTGTGCATAATTGCTACGTTTTTCATAGGAGATGTCACCATCCCCCAACATTGAGAAAAACGCAGCAATTTACACACAATTTTCTGCCACAAAAAATTGGTGCGTTTTTGCTGCAGCGGAAAGCCTTTGACTTTCAACGTAATTGCTGCAGAAATTTTCTGCAACAATTCCGTTGTGTGTGGACAAGCCCTAATATTCAACACAATAATAATGATAATAATAATAATAATAATAATAATAATAAATAAAAAGTATAATAATAATGACGATAATAAGTAAACAAGTTTAATAATAATAATAATGATAATAATAAAAAATATATAATAACAATAATGTAAACATTTTCAGATTTATTTGATTTTATGTACTAAAGTCCATATCAATAGCAAATGTTCAATATACCCTGAGTGATCAGGTACATATATTTCTTACATTGAAATCAATGCAAAAAGAAGCAATGCTTTCTATGATTTGCTCCGACACATCAGATTTACAGATATAGCACACATCATATCCAGCGGACACGTTCCCTCTGGAGGTAAAGCTTCGGCTGCATTATCAGGGGGCGTTCTGTCATTCACAGAAGAAAATTCTAATACAAGTTATAGCAAATACCAAATATTAAAACAGATAATTAGCAAGTGACAGACGTATTGATGAATGTCACATCTCCAGCCGTCTCTCAATCTATAAACTCTACGTGTAAACTTGTATTTCTTTTCATGTATTGCTGCACGTGGGTCCGATACAACAAGTCTTTGGATTCAGGACAGTGGGAGTGTTGTGGTAGTTCCTGCTGCTGCCTATAAAGTCACTTGCTTATTATCTTTCCCAAAAATCCAATACGGTAATAAGCAATGTGTAGAGATGTCGCCAATAATAGCTGCAGTGTAAAGCTGGACACACATCAGGGATTTTCAGCGGCCGAACGATCGCCAACGCCTCGTTCGTAGTCGTCAGCATCGATCAGCAAAACAGACGATGGTATAAAGTGCAGTGATTTCATGCTGAAATAATAGTAGTAATAAGAGAGTAGTAATAAGAGGGTAGTAATAAGAGAGTAGTAGTAAGAGAGTAGTAGTAAGAGAGTAGTAATAAGAGAGTAGTAATAAGAGAGTAGTATTAAGAGAGTAGTAATAAGAGAGTAGTAATAAGAGAGTAGTAATAGTAGTAATAAGAGAGTAGTAATAAGAGAGTAGTAATGGTAGTAATAAGAGAGTAGTAATAAGAGAGTAGTAATAAGAGAGTAGTAATAGTAGTAATAAGAGAGTAGTAATAAGAGAGTAGTAATAAGAGAGTAGTAATAAGAGAGTAGTAGTAAGAGAGTAGTAGTAAGAGAGTAGTAATAAGAGAGTAGTAAGAGAGTAATAATAAGAGAGTAGTAATTAGGGAGTAGTAATTAGAGAGTAGTAATAAGAGTAGTAATTAGAGAGTAGTAGTAAGAGAGTAGTAATAAGAGAGTAGTAATAAGAGAGCAGTAATAAGAGACTAGTAGTAAGAGAGTAGTAATAAGAGAGTAGTAATAAGAGAGTAGTAGTAAGAGAGTAGTAATAAGAGAGTAGTAGTAAGAGAGTAGTAATAAGAGAGTAGTAGTAAGAGAGTAGTAATAAGAGAGTAGTAGTAGTAGTAGTAAGAGAGTAGTAATAAGAGAGTAGTAATAAGAGAGTAGTAATAAGAGAATAGTAATAAGAGAGTAGTAGTAAGAGAGTAGTAATAAGAGAATAGTAATAAGAGAGTAGTAATAGGAGAATAGTAATAAGAGAGTAGTAGTAAGAGAGTAGAACTTGTAGTAGTTTACTATTAGTTGTACTTAGTGGTAATAATAGGAGGCGTTTTCTATTAGTTGGTGTATAATAAACAGGCAAAAGCGGAAGTTTGATCTCGGTCGTACAAAACAAAGTGTCTTGTCGTCTCAATGTCATAGAACGAAAGAGTTGATCGTTGTTGAACATTAACGGTCGGTGCACAAAAATGGCCGATCAATGGATGACAATTCTATAAATCGGACGTTTCGGACTTTTTAACTCACCGGTGTACCGTCACCTTAAGGCTGGATTCACAAATAGCTTTTTACTGCGTATTTATTGGCGTTTTTTTGGTGCATTTTTTTACTGTGGCCGGATGTTACATTAAAGGGGTCTTCCGATCTCGACATTTACGGCATTTCCACAGGATATGCCATAAATGTCCAATAGATGCTGATCCCACCTATCTCTAAAACAGGACCTCTGCCCCCCCCCCCCCCCCGTCCTATCTTCTTCCGCTATCACGGGGCTCCCGTATACCTCCATATAAATCGTGTTATATTTCAATAACGCTGCATTTTTACATCCGTTTTTCATGCAGTTTAAACGTTAGAATAATTGTACGTGTGGAGGAAGCGAATGTTAGCCGGTAGACATTTCTTGTATTGTACTGTACAGGACACGTGATTTCGGGTGGGGGAGGGGACTGTAGGGATTTTGGGTGAATAACATGTAATGCTTCTGTTCTTATCCACTTTCTGCTGACAGGAGAATTTATAATTAACAAGGTGAAGATTTAATAGGAAAATGTAAGCGCCCGATACACGATAATGTCACAAAACTGCAGTAATGAGAAGTCCCTATACCAAACCTTCACCTTGAACCATCTCCTCTATCGATATCCGCAGAGAAATTTCCTCCATAAATCACGTATAAAATGATGCCGACCTCTGACGCGCCGCTGACCTTTCTCGTGATGTGAGCGTCTGCGCTCTTAATAGACAGTGCGGATTCCTGAAACTTATATGCTTGTTATTCTCATTCAACCTTTAAGAAAACTGTTCTACAAAAAGCCTCCTCATCCTGATGTAACGCTCCGAGACAGCGGGAAATCTCAGGGGTTCAAGCGTCAGGTGTGAAAAAGAAATAAATGAGGACAGATATTCATCACGTGACGCCCAGTAATGCGAAAGAAGGTGCATAGAGGGGTATCACAGCTCATAGGATTAGATACAGCAGCTCAGCAGACTGTATCACACCTCATAGGATTAGATGCCGCAGCTCAGCAGACAGTATCACACATGATACAATTAGATACACAGCTCAGCAGACAGTATCACACATGATCGGATTAGATACACCGCTCAGCAGACAGTATCACACATGATAGGATTAGATACACAGCTCAGCAGACAGTATCACACATGATAGGATTAGATACACAGCTCAGCAGACAGTATCACACATGATAGGATTAGATACAGCGGCTCAGCAGACAGTATCACACATGATAGGATTAGATACACAGCTCAGCAGACAGTATCACACATGATAGGATTAGATACCGCAGCACAGCAGACAGTATTACACATGATAGGATTAGATACCGCAGCACAGCAGACAGTATTGCACATGATAGGATTAGATACAGTGGCTCAGCAGACAGTATCACACATGATAGGATTAGATACACAGCTCAGCAGACAGTATCACACATGATAGGATTAGATACACAGCTCAGCAGACAGTATCACACATGATAGGATTAGATACACCGCTCAGCAGACAGTAAAATTAATTATAGGATTAGATACACAGCTCAGCAGACAGTATCACACATGATAGGATTAGATACACAGCTCAGCAGACAGTGTCACACATGATAGGATTAGATACACAGCTCAGCAGACAGTATCACACATGATAGGATTAGATACATAGCTCAGCAGGCAGTATCACACATGATAGGATTAGATACAGTGGCTCAGCAGACAGTATCACACATGATAGGCTTAGATACACAGCTCAGCAGACAGTATCACACATGATAGGATTAGATACACAGCTCAGCAGACAGTAAAATAAATTATAGGATTAGATACACAGCTCAGCAGACAGTATCCCACATGATAGGATTAGATACATAGCTCAGCAGGCAGTATCACACATGATAGGATTAGATACAGTGGCTCAGCAGACAGTATCACACATGATAGGCTTAGATACACAGCTCAGCAGACAGTATCACACATGATAGGATTAGATACACAGCTCAGCAGACGGTATCACACATGATTAGATACAGCAGCTCAGCAGACAGTATCACACATGATAGGATTAGATACACAGCTCAGCAGACAGTATCACACATAATAGGCTTAGATACACAGCTCAGCAGACAGTATCACACATGATAGGATTAGATACATAGCTCAGCAGGCAGTATCACACATGATACGATTAGATATAGTGGCTCAGCAGACAGTATCACACATGATAGGCTTAGATACACAGCTTAGCAGATAGTATCACACATGATAGGATTAGATACACAGCTCAGCAGACAGTATCACACGTGATAGGATTAGACACAGTGGCTCAGCAGACAGTATCACACATGATAGGATTAGATACACAGCTCAGCAGACAGTATCACACATGATAGGATTAGATACATAGCTCAGCAGGCAGTATCACACATGATAGGATTAGATACAGTGGCTCAGCAGACAGTATCACACATGATAGGCTTAGATACACAGCTCAGCAGAGAGTATCACACATGATAGGATTAGATACACAGCTCAGCAGACGGTATCACACATGATTAGATACAGCAGCTCAGCAGACAGTATCACACATGATAGGATTAGATACACAGCTCAGCAGACAGTATCACACATAATAGGCTTAGATACACAGCTCAGCAGACAGTATCACACATGATAGGATTAGATACATAGCTCAGCAGGCAGTATCACACATGATAGGATTAGATACATAGCTCAGCAGGCAGTATCACACATGATAGGATTAGATACACAGCTCAGCAGACAGTATCACACATGATGGGATTAGATACACAGCTCAGCAGACAGTATCACACGTGATAGGATTAGATACACAGCTCAGCAGACAGTATCACACATGATAGGATTAGATACACAGCTCAGCAGACAGTATCACACATGATAGGATTAGATACACAGCTCAGCAGACAGTATCACACGTGATAGGATTAGATACACAGCTCAGCAGACAGTATCAAACATGATAGGCTTTGATTCGCCATCTCAGCCGCACATGGTAGGGATTATAGTCCTGTCTGGGACTCACCTATCATCGGGACCTCTGATATAAGGGATTATGATTGTTATTTGTTACATTAGAATCACCAGACTGACAAAAATAATATAACATTTTGGCATTAAACAATTCATTGTGTGGGGGAGGGGTGTCCGGCACCGTTTTACATGTAAAGGCTCCGTCACTACGTATATAACGTGCCGCTGTCTGGATCTCATTGCAGCACAGACACAAACCTTCCACAGGTGTTGGATATTTTTAGATCCTGTTTGGGTTTCCAGCCATGAGATCCGGCTTTACCTTCTATTAGATCTCTCCTTGTGGATCCTCCATCATGAAGGGTCTGGCCCTGGGTTTCCCTTTTTACCTTGTTAGATAGAGGACCCGGGAGATAAGTTATATGGGGGGTCCGTGTTGTTGAGAGCCCCCGCCACACGTTGATATTAGGAAATAAGTGCTGAGTAACTTCTTCTTTTCCCTCCTGTGGGGGTCTATTCATTAAAACAGACTCCGGCGGTCCTGGTCCTTCAGAGTCAAGATCTGGACACAGGCGGAGGGACCTCCTTCTATCAACCTATAAGGCCCTAAAAGGACAAACTAAAAGGGATTGTGGTTGTCGGAAGCAGTGAACGCATGTAAGAAAACATTTGGATAAATTGTCTCTAAACTGCGGCTCATTCTCCCAAATCTATCTCAGATCCAAATATCAGATATTGATCTCAGCAGGACCCGGTCACCCTGGTCAAAGTGTATCCTAATTATGGTAGGTAAGGGGCCCATTACCTTTATTGCTTGGGAGCCCAAACCACCTGCAAGACAAAGAAGTTGAGAAACGTACCTATCATTGCAGGTGAATTTCCTGGATAAACCCTCATGGATGGCAGTACGACATGTTTCTTACCACGATATATTTTTCAGTATTTTTTTTTCCGCCTCTGTAAACTGCATCTCTATTTGTCAGTTTTTCCTGAGCTGAACTCCAGAAGAGGCCGGCACTACCTGCTATGATGTTCCCCAGCACTCAGAAGCACTGCACTCCCAGCTCACAGTCCTGTCTCTGCTTCTAATGAACTATCTGAGAGTCCTGATTAGTGTCCTGGGGGAGCTCCTCATGTTCTTCCAGACTAGATCCAGTAATACTCTGATCAATCATCTTCTTCTCCATGAGAATTGGCTGCCTGTCTGCACTTCAGAACCCAACAACAAACACAAACATAGACATGGCAGTCATATTTTACCCTACAAAAACTTAGCAGTGCCGCTCTGAATCCACCTCTGGTGTGAGTCTTGTCACGGCTGTGGGGTATGTGGACCCACTAGGCCGCTCCGCCGTAGCAGCTGGCCAAACAATAGTCAATAACAGTCTCTAGGACAAGACCTGGACAGATGATTTGGCAGAAATCAGGCGTAGCAGACACTTGGCACAGATGACACTTGACACAGATGACACTCTCGACTCTGACACTAAATTACTGTCACGTAGGGTGCGTGGACCCACTTGGCCGTACCACCTTGACGGTATGGCAGCTGGCCCACAGGATACAAGTTAATGTCTATAGTTCGGATAAGGGTACCTGTGGTAACTTCAGACAGTAGCAAGATAGGCTCGGATAGGACCTTGGCAGCAGGCAGACACCAGGCGTGGTGTAACAAGGCAGGCGTAGTACTCAGCACAACATGACTCCAACTCTCAATGGCACTTGGACCAGGATAGCACGGGATACAGGATACAGGTAGCAGGAACGGGAAAACTGGGAACTGGAAAAAACTTAAAGGAACCATTTAGAGACGAACATAGGTAAACGACAACAACGCTCAGGCAATGCAGGAGGGGGCAGGGCCCTTCTTATAGTCCAGGGTGCTCATGGGCTAATACGGGACATAGCAGAGTGAAGCGAAAGTGAGCACTGGCGTCTTCTGAGTAGGAGATGCGGGCCAGCGCTCACTGATCCATGGCTGCGGCAGTCAGGAGGTGAGTAAACCTGACAGCCCGCGGTCTTGGGTATTAAAATTACCCACTGGAACAAACACAATTATTGGATACAGGAAACACTGGATACAGGATACAATGAAGGGACCATTTGCAAAGACTAACATGGGCAAACACAACAACGCTCAGGCAAGGCAGAATACGGCAGAGTACTTTTTAAAATTTCTGGTATGCTGGGATAGGATGGGGGAGATTTTCTTGGTGCGCGCTGACCCTGTGCACAGTAGCAGCAACAGCCACCGAGGACACTCTTGTGTGCCAGCGTCTCAGAGGAGAAAGGGGCCGGTGCAAGCTCACAGGCCTGCGGCCGTTGGCAGGTAAGTAATGCTGATGGTCCGCGACCATGGCCATTACAAGTCTTATATGACTAGAAGATGATCTGTGCCACAGGAGAGTCTCGTGTATACACATCTGTGTGCAGGTAGCCTCCCTCTCTCCTCCCCTCCCCCTCCCCCTCTTCCCCCTCTGTTCTGAGTAATCTAATCCCGTGAGAAGCTCCAATGACTTTCATACCCATTAGCTGATGTTTTTCAGTGAGTGCAGAGCTTCTGAGCAGTTACCAACAATTGCCAAATATAAGAGAAACGAGGCGTCTGATAAGTGAAGAAACGATTTAATTTTAGAAGATATATGAAAAAGTTATTATCTTTCCATGCACTATTGAATTATTGGGTGGGG
This sequence comes from Rhinoderma darwinii, assembly GCF_050947455.1. NCBI lineage: Eukaryota > Metazoa > Chordata > Amphibia > Anura > Rhinodermatidae > Rhinoderma > Rhinoderma darwinii. The sequence continues at coordinate 142,140,929 of NC_134693.1, forward strand.
GGATTAAACGATTGGTGCACTTTAAATGAAGTTTCCTATAATTAGACAAGTAGGAATTAACGGCTGTGAAAGCGGCAGTGACTTTGTGACTAATGTGCGGGCGTGGAAAAGCAGAAAAATGAATAATATAGAGAAGTAAGAGATGAACCTGGTCAGGGACGAATCATATTCTAAAAGCTGCAAATGATGGAATGTAAATAATTACCGGAGACTTGCGAAACGCTCCCGGCTACTCCATGAAAAGTTGTAAAAGGAATTTTCTTTACAAAAATTCTATTCTTTTTGGAGGACAATGCTGTCTGGAGAAACACTGAGGAACAATTAAACCCTTAGGGAAGGAGAAAACAAAGGTAAGATTTAAGGGCCCGCAATGCCTAAAAGACCATCTTGGCCTTGCGTTTCCATGGAGATGACACAAGCCACTATGAAAAGAATAAATACACCTTTCATTCCATTCATCTCATCCAAATGGAACGTTACGAAATGTTACATTCTTGCTTAAATTATTTTTAACTCTTACTTTACATAACTTTCCATTTCTAGGTCTGTTTAGCACTTTGGGTATTCTGCAATGTCTGTATTTACTGTGCACCTATTATTTTTGGGATGTGATGCCCGACCTGTGTTACCCTTTTCCATCACTTAGGACAATAGAAACGAACGCCCTAATTCACTCCATAAGTTGGAAGGGGTTTTTTTTTTCATTTGGAGATTGTTCATAAGTTTTACCCAAATGAAGATATGATCTTGTGTGTTGATAATACTTTCCAAAAGATCATTGGATTTAATAATACTTTAACATGTTGCTGCTACTTTTGTCGGTTTGCACCAAGTGAAATGCACAATAATTGGTCATAATCATTACGATCGAGTTATTGTTGACTCTTCTAAGAAATTGTGCTGTGTCTAGCTGGCGTAGGGTAAATTGCAAATCTAAGGGAAATTGCTTTTTGAAGGAGAACCAGTAAAGAAAAGAAAAAAAGAGATGCTGGGGGACATAGAAGAGAAAAAAAGAGGAAATGAAGGAGGAGAAGAGGAAATAACAGTGTAGTGGTAGTACAATAAGAAAAGAAGGAGCAAGACGACGAAGAAGAAGAAGAAGAACAAGAAGAAAAGTTGTAAGGCAAGAGGAAGAAAAAGTTGTAAGGAAAGAGGAAGAAAAAGGTGTAAGGAAAGTGGAAGAAGAAGAAGAAGAAGAAGAGAAGGTGTAAGGCAAGAAGAAGAAGAGAAGGTTTAAAGCAAGAGGAAGAAGAAGAAGAGAAGGTGTAAGGCAAGAAGAAGAAGAAGAAGAGAAGGTGTAAGACAAGAGGACGAAGAAGAACAGAAGGTGTAAGGCAAGAAGACGAAGAAGGGAAGGTGTAAGGCAAGAAGAAGAAGAGAAAGTGTAAGGCAAGAAGAAGAAGAGAAGGTGGAAGGCAAGAAGAAGAAGAGAAGGTGGAAGGCAAGAAGAAGAAGAAGATGAGAAGGTGTAAGGCAAGAAGAAGAAGAGAAGGTGGAAGGCAAGAAGAAGAAGATAAGGTGGAAGGCAAGAAGAAGAAGAAGATGAGAAGGTGTAAGGCAAGAACAAGGGAAGGTGTCAGGCAAGAAGAAGAAGAAGAGAAAGTGTAAGGCAAGAAGAAGAAGAGAAAGTGTAAGGCAAGCAGAGAAAGAGAAGGTGTAAGGCAAGAAGAAGAAGAACAGAAGGTGTCAAGCAAGCAGAGGAAGAGAAGGTGTAAGGCAAGAAGAAGAAGAGAAGATGTAAGGCAAGAAGAAGAAGAAAATAAGGTGTAAGGCAAGAAGAAGAAGAGAAGGTGTAAGGTAAGAGGAAGAAGAGAAGATGTAAGGTAAGAGGAAGAAGAAGTAGATGGTGCAGTAAAAAGGAAGAAGAACTGAAGATATAAGGGAAGGAGAAGTAAAGATGGTGAAGTGGAAGACGAAGAAGATAAATTACAGGCAAAGAGAAAAAACGAAAAGAAGCAGCAGAGGAAGGAGAAGATAAGGTGGAAAAGGAAATAAATAAAGGAAAGAGGAGGAAGAAGAGAAGAAAATAAGGTGCAAGGGAGGAAAAAGAAAAGAAGAGGAAGAAAAGAAGGGGAAGAAGAAGAAAAAGAAAAGAAGGTGCTGAGGAAGAAGAAAGAGAAGGAGAAAAACAGCAAGATAACATTGGTAAAGAATAAGGAAAAGAGGATTAGGAACAGATTGTTAAAAAAAAGAAGGTGATCAAGAAGAAGATGACTGGGAAGAAGAAGTTAAAAACATTGAAGGGGAAGGAAAAGAAGTGGAAGGGAACGGATGACATCACACCCCGCGCCTTCTTCTCCATGGACAGTCTCTGACTTCTTCCTCCATTATCCTTTTATAAAATCACTAGAAATTGGATTTTTTGATGTGGAACAAATGTAACCTTCGTCTCCGAGCGGAATATTCCTAAGAGTAACAGATGATTCCTCACTTCACTGGGTCCATACAGAAGTTGTGGATAATTAGGGACAGACCTCCATCACACAATGTACTGCCATTATATTTCTCCAGTGCTAAAGAATTCTCATTGGAGTTCGTATGTTCTCCCCGTGTTTGGTGGGTTACCTCCGGGTACTCTGGTTTCCTCCCACACACCACAAACATACCGATAGGGAATTCAGATTGTGAGCCCCAATGGGGACCGTAAGTGAGAACCTTTGTACAGCGCTGCGGAATATGTTGGCGCTATATAAGTACCATAAATAAATAATGTCTGGAGCTTTCTGCCCGGGATGTCCTCCAGTGCTGGAATCAGGATGAATCACGGCAGAGATTTTCCGGATAAACCTTCCCATATACGACTGTGACACACACCACTCATAATAACCCGTCAGTCCACTGGACTCCACACTTCTCCCATTCTCAATCTCAAAGTTGTATTGGTAATAATCCTCTGTCTGGATGGAGGGAATGATTAAATAACACAACGGTCACTTTATATTCTCAGATAGAAAAGAAGGATCACATACTCTGTGCACTGAAAGCCGCCAGCAAACACCGAGCTCAGAAATAATGTAGTGGCGGAAGGAACAATACAAAGGTCGCTGGCGAAATCAGAAACACGTGAAAACCTCCGTGTATAAAAAGAAGAATACATTGCATAAAAACAACAAAACACTGCAGATATAAACTAAAACCGCTTGGGAACTGGATTCTGTTTTTTTAAGGGTTTGTATAGTTTTGCGAATTATGTAAAATGTGAAAATATTAAGCAACTTTGTCAAAAGTCTTGATTAAAAATCTCCCGTTTTGTGTATACAGCTACTGCTTTGTTTGTGGTCTGTAGCCATTGAAACACATAGGTCTTCATAAAAGCTGTATACACAAAACAGTAGGAGATTTTTAATCAAGACTATTTACAATTTTGTAATATTGCTTCATTATTATTTTTTTAGATGCACTGGAGGAATTAAAATGGTTACAAAATTGTCATAGCCTTATAATGTTTTTGTACTGGACTAACCCCTCTCCCATCCCTATTTGCTGGTGGTCCCGCTGTTATCCTTTTTCTTAATGCTTAATTCTGCAGCAAAGTTGTAGGGAAAACAAAACATTACACAGCATTCATTCATTTCAATGGATCACCAGAGTCTTCCAGAACCAAAGTGGCTCTTTGCTCTAGCTAATGGGTGGGGGTCCATATTGGGAGACACCAATTCCTAATTAACTGCCATATAGAAAGGGGTTATCGATGCTATAAAACCCCATAACCTGTGAGGGCATTGACTGCAATGTGAGAAAGGAACAAACCAGGGGAATCTAATAGACTGTGTATACCTAGTGAGGGGCGGAGCATGACACTGGGGATCTCTCTTTGATGTGCTTTGAGTCCTTGTGTCATGCTCCGCCCCTCAGGCACTCACTAGACATAACACGTTGTATCTATTCTGCCTGGAGTGTTCCTTTAAGTCTTGGTGGGGTCGGTTTTATTATGTGTGTGTTTTTTATCTATACTGTATAATCCCTTTTATGTAGATCATTACACGATCATTTCCATTGAGCAGTGTATTACTAGAATTGCACTCACAAGGTCCCTGCACTTAATAAACTGTCCCTTAGTTACATCCAAGTCCCTTCCACATCCCTCGCCCAAGCCGAGGATTGTACAGAGCAATTTATCTTCCAGGAAAAAAAATGTAAAATTTCTGTTAAAGGGACCTACAAAGAAATGGAATTTTCTAACATAGAAACAAAGTCATTTTATAAACTGCAACCATGAGGGAGTTGTGTAGAGACGGACGTTCCTCCGAGGAAAGCTGCTTCATCTCTGGAGATTCAGTGTAAATCCCATAATATCCATATGATGAAATACGACGTGTGATAAGGAGACAGGGAAGAGACGGATCCGCCGGCCGGAGTCACCGAGGTGGGAGCTGAGATTACTGAACACATGGAAAGACCCCAGAGGACACTGATGGAAAAACTCGCTGGTCCGTGTTCAGTGGTCTTCAGTATCTAGAAGAATTACCGCTGTTCCAAATATTAGACTCCAAATAGTCCAACATCTACATAGGGCAGTTGCCTCCAACCTGGGGTGCTCCAGCTGATGCAAAACTACAACTCCCAGCATGCCCTGAAGGCCTTTGTGTCTGCAGTTGTTCCAATACTACAATACCTATCATGTCCTGACAGCCTGTGGTTCTTTAACTGTAGCAAAACTACAACTCCCAGCATGCCCTGATAGTCTACATTGAGAATTGATACATAATCCTTTGTGAGCTACATTTTACCTGCACTGATACATTGTAGCAAACTATCAGGAAAAGAGAGATATTTATGCTACTGCTGTAGTTAGTTCATTGGAGATTGTCTAGACTGGATACAATTGTAGCAAACCCCTCACAGCATGGGTCTGGTGTCTGAGGGGGTCACATAAGAAGACTCCAGCATTATAAATGATACATGACAGGTGGGGGTCCTGTTACAGATTTTGTTTTGGGGCCCAGGAACTTCAAGTTAAAAGTTTGACCTTGGGGGGGCAGTGACAACAGACCAAAGAGTTAATATTAACATGGCGTCACGCTCTCCCGGGTGTGGAGCAGAGACGTCCTGAAGATCAGACCAGAGTGGAGTTTCTTTGAAGGTGCAGGAGACATCAGCAGGACAACATCTCATAGACTGAGCAGCTCTCATCCTTCAGAGCAGCGCTCGCTCCCTGCACAAAATCCAACTCATAAAAACATCATTAGGAGAAAATCAATTCTCCCCGTATTTCCGCCTGTTTTACACCTCAGAAGCTGCTGGCGGGCGATGCTCTCCTGACACCAGATCTTCCCACTTTGCTGGGGGCCACATATTCATTTAGTGCTGATTTTTGTCAGACGGCGATATGTTTATTTATCTTCCTGCTCTGGTTATTACATCTAACAATCTTCTTCTTCTTCTTCTTCTTCTTCTTCTTCTTCTTCTTCTTCTTCTTCTTCTCCTTCTTGTATTCGGAACATGGCGGTGGCTGTGGATCCCTCTCACACATGGAGGAAGACTTTGGAAAGGATCATCACCACCATCATCATCATCATTATCATCATCATCATCATCATTATCATCATCATCATCATCGCTGCGACATCTCCTGTTCCTCGTGCAGATCATGACAATATGAAATGGCACTCCCTGCGAAGTTACAGTTATGTAGATTCATTGTCTCGTTCCCACATCGCTGGTTACTGCAGGGAATATATTAATAAATCTGTCATATTACAGTACAATGGAGCAGGATTTTACTGATCATGATGTCACACAATGTATCACTCCCATCATCCCTAACCCCAGGAGCTCACAGTCTAATCTCCTTATCTCACACACACAATGTATCACTCCCATCACTAACCCCAGGAGCTCACAATCTAATCTCCTTATCTCACACACAATGTATCACTCCCATCATCCCTAACCCCAGGAGCTCACAATCTAATTTCCCTATCTCACACACAATGTATCACCCCCATCATCCCCACTCCAGGAGCTCACAATCTCATCTACCTGTCTCACTCAATGAATCATTACTATCCCCCCTAATCTCAGGAGCTCACAATCTAATCTCTCTATCTCTAACATAATGTATCACTCCCACTATACCTGACCCCAGAAGCTCATACTCTAATCTCCCCATCTCACACACAGTGTATCACTCCTATCATTGCTTTTGCCAGCAGCTCCCATCATCCTTGTAAATTACAAAGTTTTTTATCAATACAGAATTCTTGGAATGTGCCCAATAAACAGGATGGTGGCAGCCGTTTTTTAAGGGGATGGCAGACGTGTTCAGGGCTGTGGATGGAGGATCTCAGTGTCTGCTCAATGAGTTCACATTGAATTCCATCCACATCACCCCAGGAATATAATGTATCTGTAATGTATCAAAAGGACACCCGAGCCCCTCCCCACTGATAAGTGGCACATGTATCGCCAGCCGCTGATTTATAATAATGTATGATCAGGATACCGTCCGGACAGCCAAAGGGGTGGGGCTTAATTCAATTTACATAAAAAGGGGAATTTCTATATAATGGGTGGGGCTTAAAAAATCACAACATTTGTGATTTAAATGTTGGCAGTTATGTCCAGGTTATAAATCTATGATGAATATTGTTGTCTGGCACCCAACTAAACTGCTCATATCCAAGGGCACAACTACAAGAGTTGCACCTGATATGGGGACCAGCAGCCCAGGAGCTCTGCCGTCAGTCTTAAAGGAACTTCAGAGGCTAACGGCAAATAGTGATGCCAGTACGGGCAGGACCAGATTATAGGAAGATTATATGAAGCCCCGGCCTTCCACCCCCTTAGAGACCTACAGAGCTCCCAGCGCCCACGCTTCCTGCACAGGGGGAGGAGTACCAAAGGGTGCAGAAGAGTGGAAGTGGAACCAACAGTGCAGATCAGGGGAGGAGGAGGAGTACCAAAGGGTGCAGAAGAGAGGTGGAAGAGTACCAAAGGGTGCAGAAGAGTGGAGGAAGAGTACCAAAGGGTGCAGAAGAGTGGAGGAAGAGTACCAAAGGGTGCAGAAGAGTGGAGGAAGAGTACCAAAGGGTGCAGAAGAGTGAAAGGGGTACCAGCAGTGCAGATCAGGGGAGGAGGAGGAGTACCAAAGGGTGCAGAAGAGAGGAGGAAGAGTACCAAAGGGTGCAGAAGAGTGGAAGGGGTACCAAAGGTTGCAGAAGAGAGGAGAAACTGAGTACCAAAGGGTGCAGAAGAGAGGAGGAGGAGTACCAAAGGGTGCAGAAGAGTGGAAGGGGTACCAACAGTGCAGATCAGGGGAGGAGGAGGAGTACCAAAGGGTGCAGAAGAGAGGAGGAAGAGTACCAAAGGGTGCAGAAGAGAGGAGAAACTGGGTACCAAAGGTTGCAGAAGAGAGGAGAAACTGAGTACCAAAGGGTGCAGAAGAGAGGAGGAGGAGTACTAAAGGTTGCAGAAGAGAGGAGGAGGAGGAGTACTAAAGGGTGCAGAAGAGAGGGGGAGGAGGAGTACTAAAGGGTGCAGAAGAGAGGAGGAGGAGGAGTACTAAAGGGTGCAGAAGAGAGGGGGAGGAGGAGTACTAAAGGGTGCAGAAGAGAGGAGGAGGAGGAGTACTAAAGGGTGCAGAAGAGAGGGGATCCAAGGGGGCTGAAGAGAGTGTGAGAAATACCCAAGTGTGCCTGAGAAGGGTGGACTTTATTTTGCCCCCGGGTGTTTCAGATTCTTCATTATGAATCTGTAAATTAAATTCTTAGCATTTTTGCAAGTAAAACTATTACTGGGGAAAGAAAGAAAGAAATGTAATAAACTTTTTGGAATGTTAATTTGCGGAAGAGGAGAGAAGTGGAGATCACAGCTGCAGCGCATAATCAGCATCTTCCTGCTGCTTCCTACACAATTCAGCCCTATATGTACTATGGGCAAAGGGCCCAGCAATTTCCATCAGCTGTAACCTTCCACATTGAGTGTGGGCCTCCCACATCACACAGCATCGGAGGTGCCAGCCGCCTGCACGCCAGAGATAGAAGCTGCAAAGTCACCTGCCGCCACATCAGACAAAAACTGGTTTTAGCCAAACCAAATTTGTTCTCATAAACAGAAGAAAAAAAAAAGCAGAAATATCAAGAAATTACAAATCTGGAGGAGTCTCTGCCCGGAAAGTGATGGGAACCCCCCGGAGTGTGACAGGTGCCTGCATTTATTACACCGCCATTATTATTTATTACACCTTCATTATTATTTATTACACCTTCATTATTGAACTCTATTGTATCAAGCTGCTACATTGTATCATTTCTGCAACATCCTCATAAAGTAAAGATCATGAAACAGAAGGAAAAAGACAAGTATGGAGCTGTAGGAATCCATGCAGAATGGGGGAATGGTTATATATTCATTCATGGGGGGGGGGTCTTTGACATCCCGGTTATAGAAAGATAAATGTTATTCTTGGGGAAAGAAGTTGTAATCCTGACAGCAAAGATCATAATAAAAAAAGAAGATACTGAATGTGTTTGGAGAAGATTGTAGATCTCAAGGAAGACGGGAAATAGATATTCTCAACATTCAGACCCCAGTGGATGACGCGAGGCCAAAAGGTCAACTAAGGAACTCACTCAATGGTTCGATCTCCGAGCGGTGGAGGGGAGATTCATACAGTTAAAGCCCTCGTCCAGTCTTATAAAGCTTCATCTTTGTATAATGAAATGTTCTGCAATTTTCTAATAAACTTGGTGTTTCATTTTTTGTTCTTCTTCAAGAACTCTGCTTATTGTCAGTGAAAGAAAGCATTCTATCAACATCAGAGATGAAAATCTGTCCTGACCTGGTCCTGCTCACACAGGTGCAGAATTGTTACTTTGTGAGCTCAATAAAACAGCAGCAGCTCAATTCTCTCATCCACTGATACGTTGTTACCAAAGCCTCAGCTGTGCGAGCAGGTCCTGTATTTAACCTTTAAATACAAATGAAAATATACCCTTTACCTGACAGCTAGCAGAGATCTTGAAAATTGTGAGTAATTAAAACAGAAATGTTATCAGTAATTTATATATATATGCAGACACACATATTATTACCTGTATTTTGGACAGGCGTCCATGAAATCCATTTTGCACATACACTGATCTCATAAAAAATAACAATAGCAACCTCTCTTCTTCTTTTTTTTTCAGGAAAAGGAGTCTGCAGTTGTCACAGCCCCGCCCCTTTTAATAATACTGAATAGTAATGTAATCTTGACCTGCAACAGAGAATGTGACTCCACTGAACACATTTCTTTACGCTTTAGTTCTTTGAAAATCCTATTGTATATCTTTCCTTTTTAGTTTTGGGTGTAGATTGTATTTAAAGGGTTTGTCCATCTTGATGTTAGGTCACCGCAATCATCTGTTAGTTGTAATAGAAATGCACTTGCATTGATGTTTTTTCCTGCGGGGCACCAGAGCATGTCAGGACACCAGCGGAAATCAAAGGAAACCCATTGGGTCCATTAACTTCAATGAGTGTCCTGTGGTGCCTTGGTACTGAGAGGATCCAGAGCAATGGGTTAACCCCTCCATTACCTAAACTCGTCCTGATGTAGTCTACAAGGGGTCACCCCTCCATTACCTAAACACGTCCTGATGTAGTCTACAAGGGGTCACCCCTCCATTACCTAAACACGTCCTGATGTAATCTACAAGGGGTCACCCCTCCATTACCTAAACACGTCCTGATGTAATCTACAAGGGGTCACCCCTCCATTAGCTAAACACGTCCTGATGTAGTCTACAAGGGGTCACCCCTCCATTACGTAAACACGTCCTGATGTAATCTACAAGGGGTCACCCCTCCATTACCTAAACATGTCCTGATGTAGTCTACAAGGGGTCACCCCTCCATTACCTAAACATGTTCTGATGTAATCTACAAGGGGTCACCCCTCCATTACCTAAACACGTCCTGATGTAATCTACAAGGGGTCACCCCTCCATTACCTAAACACGTCCTGATGTAATCTACAAGGGGTCACCCCTCCATTAGCTAAACACGTCCTGATGTAGTCTACAAGGGGTCACCCCTCCATTACGTAAACACGTCCTGATGTAATCTACAAGGGGTCACCCCTCCATTACCTAAACATGTCCTGATGTAGTCTACAAGGGGTCACCCCTCCATTACCTAAACATGTTCTGATGTAATCTACAAGGGGTCACCCCTCCATTATCTAAACACGTCCTGATGTAATCTACAAGGGGTCACCCCTCCATTACCTAAACATGTACTGATGTAATCTACAAGGGGTCACCCCTCCATTACCTAAACATGTCCTGATGTAATCTACAAGGGGTCACCCCTCCATTACCTAAACACGTCCTGATGTAATCTACAAGGGGTCACCCCTCCATTACCTAAACACGTCCTGATGTAATCTACAAGGGGTCACCCCTCCATTAGCTAAACACGTCCTGATGTAGTCTACAAGGGGTCACCCCTCCATTACGTAAACACGTCCTGATGTAATCTACAAGGGGTCACCCCTCCATTACCTAAACATGTCCTGATGTAGTCTACAAGGGGTCACCCCTCCATTACCTAAACATGTTCTGATGTAATCTACAAGGGGTCACCCCTCCATTATCTAAACACGTCCTGATGTAATCTACAAGGGGTCACCCCTCCATTAGCTAAACACGTCCTGATGTAGTCTACAAGGGGTCACCCCTCCATTACCTAAACATGTCCTGATGTAATCTACAAGGGGTCACCCCTCCATTACCTAAACATGTCCTGATGTAGTCTACAAGGGGTCACCCCTCCATTACCTAAACATGTCCTGATGTAGTCTACAAGGGGTCACCCCTCCATTATCTAAACATGTCCTGATGTAATCTACAAGGGGTCACCCCTCCATTACCTAAACATGTCCTGATGTAATCTACAAGGGGTCACCCCTCCATTACCTAAACATGTCCTGATGTAGTCTACAAGGGGTCACCCCTCCATTACCTAAACATGTCCTGATTTAGTCTACAAGGGGTTGTGTGTTGCAGAAAAACCCGTTCACCTCGATATCTCACTGACCTGTATAAGACAAATCTCTAATTCCCCCCTGTCTTCCATTCTCAGCAGCTAATTACCCGGGATTTCAGGCAAGGCTGCACTTTATTGACTGCGGCGCCCATTGCAGGGGGTAATGCTGCGGACAGCTCAGCGGAGCAAGAGAAACGCTCAATCAGCAGATGGGAATAATCTTACATCCAGTACACAACAGGTCATATTAAATGGGTTGACTTCATGGGACACGCCAATAGGGCATATAGACATCAAACAGGGGGTCACCAGCTCAGGACCCCGCTCTATATGTCATAGCAGAGAGCTGGCCGACATGTAATACTAAAGCTAATACTAAAGCTAATACTACCTTCCTGTAGTGATAACAGATCATGACCAATGGTTTCTAAAGCTGGACCCATAACGATAACTGACGGCCGGGGGTTTCTGAAGCCGGATCCATATTGATAACAACTGACGGCCGGGGGTTTCTGAAGCCGGATCCATATTGATAACAACTGATGGCCGGGGGGTTCTGAAGCCAGATCCATATTGATAACAACTGACGGCCGGGGGTTTCTGAAGCCGGATCCATATTGATAACAACTGACGGCCGGGGGTTTCTGAAGCCGGATCCATATTGATAACAACTGACGGCCGGGGGTTTCTGAAGCCAGATCCATATTGATAACAGCTGATTGCCGGGCAGATTCAATCTAAAAATGCGTTATCTTTATCAAATTTAAAGAGGGAGTCTTAGGCCTCATATGTCAACAACATTTTGTCTATGGGAAAATCCCAACTATCCTCTAATGTCTCCCATTGGGGAAAACAATGATCTGACATGTCAAATTTGTCTCTCTCTGATCGTTTGCTTTCCCCTGTAATAAGCAGAGTCAGAGGCGCGTGGCAGCCCCTTATCCCATCCCTCCCTACTGGCCAATGTCTTACATCTATGGCCGGCTCAACATGAAGCAGCCGAATCTCTGTGATGGGCCGGAGCATTTCCGAGCTTTATCGCAGGTTTGAGCTTTCACTGTTGCTACGCGTTTCATTTTGCCAATTTTGCATATTGATAGACGGTACAATCTTCTCCTCCAGGTTGACGCGCTCTCACGTAATCCACAAACCGTTGCAGCGATACCTTGTAGAGATCTTGATTTATTTTTCTTTAGCTATCATTAAAATACCAGAAAATATTTATACATTTATTTGAAGGAACTGGCGGAAATATCAAAATGGCTGATTGATCCTCCTGCTCGTTCGGGGATATGCTGAGATTCCGCACGGTCGGGGGCCGAGGCTTGAAGAGGTGTCTGAAGTCCTCACATCTGCTTTTCATGTTGTTTACTTCCAGGCTGAGGCTCACACATAGATTTATGTTTTATGAAATTATGTTTTGCAGCTTCTTCTCATAAAGCATTTGAGTCACATTGGATTCTTAAAGCTACACAACGCTTTTATTTTCCTTGACAATCCCAAGCAACGCCGCGGCTGACACCTCACTTACTGAGACAAATGGAGACTTCCTATCATTACATCTTTGGAGATATTACAATTTTCATGTTGAGTAAATCCGCTGAAATATTAATAGGAGGAGATTGAAGTGGTTCTGCCTCTTTGAATTAAAAGGTCCACATTACAAATTATAGAAAGTCAACCAATTGTGCATCCAAACCCCCAGCAAAATAAATAGAAGCTGTTTAAAGTTTCATCAGCATAAATCGCCGCGTTAATGGGACGCAGACGATGCTCTGATCTGGAGGACGTATCCCGTAATGGAGGGCCATCCATCACAACATTCATTTATGAGGAGGCCATTATTTCCCGCTCTCTCTGCTCAACCGTACAGACGAGCGGTTCCTTCATCACCTGATGTGATCAGATGTGACCTCTCAGACGGGAAATGAATGACACGACCTCAAGGATCTGAATTATGAGCCAAGAGGGCAACGGTTATTTTTAGAAATTAATTTGCTACGTTGTTATTGGTTAGAGTTAAAACATTGTTGTCCAATGAAGAAGAGACAATGTACGCGGGGGCACAAGGACGTATATGTAATAGAGGCGGCACATGCAGCTGCAATGGGGCCCCTGCAGATTGGGGCCCAGGTAAGTCCCATCCCCGTTTCTAATGAGCAAGCTAAAAGATAAAAAAACATAACACGGCGCCACATAGTGCGGATTACCAAAGGAGGGATGAGGGAGGAAAAGGGAACAGTATTATGCTCACCTTAGGAAGTTGTAAAACAGGCACAACTCTGGGAACGGCATGGACAATTGAATCAAAGGTATTGCTGCAGCCAGGTCCAATAATCGCAACAGGATTGTTGCCAAAATATGTAAGAGATATGGAGAAAATGTCTAGGACCACAAACGGCGCTGCTAATCCAAACAATTGTAATAATGTAATAATATTTATTAGTACAAGGGCTACGCGTTTCGACTCCGGACAAGCGTCTTCATCAGGCCATGTGATTATAATAACAGAGGGGATATCTTAAATAAAAATGGCTGAGGCAGCAAACATTGGCGGTTTTCCTATGTTTGAAGCATCATCCATTTGTATTTAAGATGTCCTCTCTGTTATTATAATCACATGGCCTGATGAAGACGCTTGTCCGGAGTCGAAACGCGTAGCCCTTGTACTAAAAAATATTATTACATTATTACAATTGTTTGGATTAGCAGCGCCTTTTGTGGTCCTAGACTTTTTCTCCATATCTCTTACGTTTCTAATGAGGACATGTACAAGGGTTGCTTCTCCATGGCCATTGCAACGTCAGCCAACAAGGGACAGGGGAATTGCCCCAAGGATAGTGGAAGAGGTTGGACAGACCTACTGCCCTAGATGGGAAGAAGTGTGGGGGCATAAACCAGCACCTGAAAGGGGAGCCCAATCTAAACTTTGATATAGGACCCCCTCTATGTACCCACCTGATGGGGAACATTGTTAGAAGTTGGGTCTATCTATGTTCAAATGCCAGATCAGATGTGGAATACATCGTAGAAGGGGGATATTATGCACCTGTCAGTTATTATGCACCTGTTACTCACCTGTCATGGGGATTTAAAGGGACAGTTCATGTTTTTTTCTTGCCCAGGTATCTTACTTTATATAACATTCTGGGTGCATCTTACTCGCTCCTGTGCTATGGATGACAACTTTTTTGCTTGTTTTTGACCATCTCTGCTCCATGTCCGTTGCTTCAATTTTACACACAGTAAAAGAAAGATGGTAAAAGAAAGATGTCGGCTTAAAAGCATGTTTAGGTATTTTCCTTATAAACATGCAAGCATGGATCGGTCGAGTGTGGAAAGTTATTTCCATAGTTAGAGGGGGATAAACCATTGCCAGATATCTGCCACAAGAGGACAAAAGATTTGGCTTTGGTAAATCCAACACGCCCAATATTCATGTCCCTCGATGGTAGACGGTGGATAGTCGGCTGAACCCACCTATATACAGTGTCAGCAGATCCCACCAAAATGGACCAAGAATGATGTAATGTGTGTTTCATGCTATACCTTACAGCCCGTAATAAGGTCGACTGATAGCAGCTCTAGTGTTCTGCAATATACATGAGTGTCTGCACCGTGTCTGAAAGGGGAACTAAATGTATGACAAACCTCTGACATGTCATAGTGACATGTCAGAAGTTTGGATTGGTGGGGGTCCGAGCACTGAGACCCCCATCAATCGCTAAAACTAAGCCACAGAAGTGCTCGTGTGAGCGCTCAGCCGCTTCGTTTATATTCGGCTTTTTCCGGAAAGCCGATGTTGCGGAGTACGGACTCATAGACTTTCTATTGAGTCCATATTCCGATACATTGTTTTACGGAAAAAGCCGAACAGAAGCTAAGCGGCTGAGCGCTCACACGAGTCCTTCTTCCGCTTCGTTTAGCGATTGGTGGGGGTCTCAGTGCTCGGACCCCCACCAATCAAAACTTCTGACATGTCACTATGACATGTCAGAGGTTTGTCAAATGTTTAGTTACCCTTTAAATCATTGAAAGCCTAAAGACTAGTTACTCTATGAAGCCTCTTACCTGCATCTCCACTGCCTGGATCATGTCTATTGCCATTGTAATGGTTGGCCAAACAGCCCAATGTTTCAAGTTGTCCTGCCACAACATGGAGGAGCACTCACCCCAGTTCCTGCCCCCAGCTGCCCTTACCCTCTAACTTCTCAACATACACACTATTTCATAGGAGGCCAATGAACCCTTCAGTAAGTTTTGGGAATTATTAAGAAAAAAAAATGTGAACACCAAACGAACTCCGAGCCGTTGTTGCTCCCAATGGGATTTGAACTCAGGACCCCAGTAAGACAATGCTACAACCGCCGTGCCTTTCCCTGAACTTGCATAACGTGCCCCCATACCCCATTATTTTTATTATACAAAAATGTGTAGAATCATTAAGATGAAGTATCCAAGAGAATATATATCTAGGTCACTATTCCTCCACTCACCGTCATTGCTGCTCCTCCACATGCTGATTCCTGATACTGGAAGAAACAAGAACGGGGACATATTTCTTACTTTTCAGTTCCATATGAAATCTAAGTTAGGACAGTACCAGGTTGTAGATTGTGGGACGCTCTGAAAAAAAACAGCCGCATGTTGGTGGGAACGTTACTTATTTGCCTTTATCCTGTATACGAATGTGAGATCAATTCAAGATGGAGAACGCTGTCGCCTTGGACTTCTGTTAAAGGGCTTGTCTTATCACAGACTACCAGGTGCCCACTGCTCGACACCCCTGCCCATCACCTGATTTTGCCGGCAAAAGCCTCGGCCACCAGACATTTCTGCTACAGCGGCCACGGCAGGGGAAATGTAGTATTACACGGCGGCCATTCAGATGATTTAGCTTGAGTCCGCCAGAGAGGGCTCTCCGTTCTGGCTCATAGTGGGGGGGACCCAGGTGGGGACCCCTCTGTGACATCCATATGCCCTAATAGGACATATAGATAGTGGTTCTCGTCTTGATACAACCCTTTTAATGTCTGTTATGGACTGTAGGACATTTTATTGTTTCATGCTGCACATGATGATAACAATATTGAAAAAAATATTCAAATTCCTCCAAGACCCTCAAGGCGAGAATGTTTTCCACGGCGCACGACTGATATTAAATTCTTTTGTGCGACTTTCATAGTCGATCCTGGTTTTAATGAGGGCGCCGGAGCTCGTACGCCTTTGATCCGTCACTCGATAAATCTTTATCAAGATGAGTTTGTGTACAGTAGACCGGCTCAGGGCGCACCGATATCCGAGGGTAGGCTTAATGATCACAGCGAGGCAAGTCTAAGCTCCCCATTTATGAGAATTAATTATTCACTTCAGTCTATTTGTTGTCTAAATAATATATCAATAAAAATAAGAGAATAATAAATGCATCGTAACGACCCGGTGTCAGGAGTCTCCGGAGAGCCGGCCTTCCAGTTTCAATACTTCCACCGTGCAGGAGACGTTGACTTGGAGCTTTTGCTGAATTTTTAAGACGCTCTTAATGATGTGAGTTGAATTGGATGCGGTCGGTGGATACTTTATCTCTCAGGTATTGCCACTAGACAACACAAAGGAGAATGGCGAACGCAGCCGTCCTGCCAACTGAGAGTCATACACCACTGACGGGCATCTGATGGAGAATGTTGGGCAATGCGCCAAGATAAAAAAGTGCAGATTGTACGTAATACTGTCACATTTATTTCTATATAATGGCGGTCGGAGTGTTCATATTCAGGAGTCTATAAGGGTTTATGGAGATGTTGGTTACATATTGAGATGTTTGAGAAGCTTGTTGGGCACGATCAATGCCGAATGAGGCCCTATGACAATGATTTGGCATGCCTTTTTCCTTCAATGTCACTCCTGAAGTATTTTCATATAGATACAGAAAATGTATTTAGGGGGCAGGAGACCCTGTACCATAGAGGTAGCCCCTGAGACTGTGGTGGCTCCTTCTTCATGGATGTAAACCTGGAGGGTGCCCCATTACCAAAAGCACTGCAACAATAGCAAAGATTGGAGAAGGAGCTCAAGGGTCCTAAAACCAACAAAGGGCGTGACAGGTATGATCCAACTTATTTAGTATTACTTATTAGTGCCCACAATAAATGCCATTTATAAAGCATTAAGTTGTTAATGAACTTTATTTTATTTTTTTGGGGATTCTCGTGCTCATGTAATTAACAGCCATGTCCACACATTTGTGAGCCCCCAGCAGCTGGACCCCTCTGTCTTCCCTTCCTCTGGTCCTAGTAGCAGCTTCTTGCCGCACAGTGTCCAGTGGATGACAGAAAGGCGCGTCCTCAAAACTCAATGCACTCCTTGCATTCCTCTGCACTTCCCTGATTCTCATGCTTTTTTGCTGACTCCATTACACTTCTCAAGCTATGTTGTACCTCTCTGACTCCCCCACACTCCTATGACTCTCCTGCACTCCTCTGACTCTCCTGCACTCCTCTGACTTTCCTGCACTCCTCTGACTCTCCTGCACTCCTCTGACTCTCATGCACTCCTCTGACTCACCTGCACTCCACTGACTCTCCTGTACTCCTCTGACTCTCCTGCACTCCTCTGACTCTCCTGCACTCCTCTGACTCTCCTGCACTCCTCTGACTCTCCTCCACTCCACTGACTCTCCTCCACTCCATTGACTCTCCTGCACTCCTCTGACTCTCCTGCACTTCACTGACTCTCCTGCACTCCACTGACTCTCCTGCACTCCTCTGACTCTCCTGCAATTCACTGACTCTCCTGCCTGTCCTGCACTCCTTCGACTCTCCTGCTTTTTGCTGTCTTTACCACACGTCTGAAACTATATTGTACCCCTCTGACTCGCCCACACGCCTCTGACTCCCCTCCACTCCTCTGTACACCTCCATTACTCTAAATCTCCTGCACTCCTCCAACTTCCCTCCACTCCACTAACTTTCCCTACACTTCTCTGACTTTCCTGCACTCCACTAACTTTCCCTGCACTTCTCTGACTCCCCTGTACTTCTCTGACTTCCCTGTACTCCTCTGACTCCCATGTAGTCCTCTGACTCCCTTGCAATTCTCTGACTCTCCTGTACTCCTATGACTCTCCTGTACTCCTCTGACTCCCGTGTACTCCTCTGACTCCCCTGCACCCCTCTGACTCCTCTGACTCCCCTGTACTTCTCTGACTCCCCTGTACTCCTCTGACGCCCCTGTACTCCTGACTCCCATACACTCCTCTGACTCTCCTTCACTCCCCTGAGTCCCCTGCACTCCTCTGACTCCCCTGCACTTCTCTGACTCCCCTGCACTTCTCTGACTCCCCTGCACTTCTCTGACTCCCCTGCACTCCTCTGACTCCCCTGCACTTCTCTGACTCCCCTGCACGCCTCTGACTCCCCTGCACTCCTCTGACTCCCCTGCACACTCCTGACACCCTTGCACTCTTCTGGCTCCCCCGCACTGCTCTGACACTCCTGCAATCCTCAGACTCCCATGCACTCTTCTGACGCTCTTGCACTCGTCTGACTTCCCTGCACTCTCCTGACTGCCCTGCACTCCTCTGATTCCCCTGCACTCCTCTGACTGCCCTGTACTCCTCTGACTCCCATGCACTCATCTGACTCTCCTTCACTCTCCTGACTCCCCTGCACTCCTCTGACTCCCCTGCACTGCTCTGACACTCCTGCAATCCTCGGACTCCCATGCACTCTTCTGACGCTCTTGCACTCCTCTGACTTCCCTGCACTCTCCTGACTCCCCTGCACTCCTCTGGCTCTCCTTCACTCTCCTGACTCCCCTGCACTCTCCTGACACCCTTGCACTCTTCTGGCTCTCCTGCACTGCTCTGACACTCCTGCAATCCTCTGACTCCCCTGCACTCCTCTGACTCTCCTGTTCTCCTCTGACTCCCATACACTCCCTTCACCTGTAACGGGCTGACACATCAATATTATATGACTTATATTTGTTGCCAAACTGCTCTCCCTCCCTACTCTCTACTAGCACATGATTGTTACGAGCGCCTGAATTTTTTATTTTTACTTTTACACTGCAAGACGTCTATGAGAATTCAGCTGGAAAAAATATAAAATGGAAATGTATACATCCTTATTTTTCGTTGTGCCCCATGATGGATGGCGCTTAGTTGTCACACGACTGTGCGCTTCGCCCGACTGAAGGCCTTGAAAGGAGATGGTAATAACCTGCAGGGCTGGAGTCTGAGATTTTTTTTTTGCTAGTATTGGAAAATAATAGTCATGGAAACAACAGCCACAAATGGCTACAATGTAGAAACTCTACTGTGACAGTAACTACTCTACACGGCAGGTGAAGATGCCATAGAGATGCTGAGCACTTCTACTTCTCCTCTAACCTTCCATCTATGTAATTATGCAGCTAATACACTGTAACGAGGAACTTATAAAACGAAATCCTGGACTCCTGCACATTTGTAAGGAAAAGATGTCACCGTTTCTTGCGAAGCGAGGCCTCCGGATTATAAAGGGAAAAGGGCAGAAGCTATTTCTGTAATCCCGGTCTAGATTGCGGATCCATTCCTGTTGAATACAGATTAATTGAAGGTGCATCACTTCCCAGCACGCAATGTGACAAGTCGTGTCAGCCGGGAGCAAACAAAGGACAACGCATTATTTTTATCCGATCGGGAGCTTTGGAACATGTTGAAAGAACGTTGCGTTCAGAATCTCTTTCTTATCATGTCAGAGTTTATCATCCCCCTCCCCCCGCGCCTTCCCCATTGCCCCAGCGCATTAATCACGACTCTTTTCTCTTTCCACGTCTCTTCCTCAGTCTTTCTCGCATCTCCCAACATGATGGCACTTCGCCTGAGCTTATTCACAATACACCTAATTTGCTGAAATGTTTGAGCTGCTAACAAAAATACCCTTAAATTGTTCCTACCATCTGTGTAAATTCAACTCGTGTGAAAGAAAATGAGATTCAAATGCTATCCAGATGTCCCAATGCAAATTAACATTAGCATATTATGTAAATGACGGCGGTGACACAAGAAAAAATGCTCGTGTGCAAACAAAAATATTTATTTTTAAACTGAACATAAAAGAGACATTTATAAAAGATCCTAATGGAAGAAAGATGGCGTCTGCCAACATTCCCATCCCAGCGCCCAGCACGTCCCATCTTAGCGCTCGCTATTTTAAGAGGATCCGGAACATCCATTTTGTCTTGCGTTGGAAACCTTTACGTGAACCTCGAATGTCAACGCGGCCTTAATATAGCGCCCGGAGTATGGAGAAGGAAAGGCCCATCGGGAACGCCAATCCCTAAAGGGCCACGCGGCCAAGCTGAAGATGATATATTATATACAGGACACGGAACTTGTATTATATCATAAATAATGTTCTGTTTACTTCTTATGTCACATCTTAAAATAGCATTTCCTCGTCATACAGAAGCAGAAGATTCACGCTTTGTCTAAAAGTGCAATTCCAGGAACATTTCATTTCATCATCATCCGATTTTTATAAAAGATGGAGGACCATTGTACAAAACAAGCACATGTCGTGACACCCCTATTTCCTTATAGATTGTAAGCTCTTGTGATCAGGGACCTCACTCCTCTTGCTTGATTTGTTCTTTAGTTCATTCACTGTATAATGTCTGATATTGTCTGTAAATGTTCCCTCTGAATTGCAAAATGCTGCAGAATATGTTGGCGCTAAATAAAGTTTATTATAACTATTATTATCACTAGAACAACCATTATTCTAAAGTTAAATTCTATCAAATATTATCCCATTATGT
Source organism: Rhinoderma darwinii (assembly GCF_050947455.1). Taxonomy (NCBI): domain Eukaryota; kingdom Metazoa; phylum Chordata; class Amphibia; order Anura; family Rhinodermatidae; genus Rhinoderma; species Rhinoderma darwinii. Next base: position 142,161,701 of record NC_134693.1, read on the forward strand.
CACGAGACAGAAACATATTTTTTTCTCTTAGTTGTGAGAACAGCTTTCTTGTGCTCAATGTACCCCCTGCTAAGCAATGCACTGAATTTCAGCTACGAAAATGTGTGGGGGAAAAATATTTACTGATTCTAATAATATAATACTATAATACTGCTCCTATATACAAGAATATAACCACTATAATACTGCCCCCATATACAAGAATATAACTACTATAATACTGCCCCCTATATACAAGAATATAACTACTATAATACTGTCCCTATATACAAGAATATAACTACTATAATACTGCTCCTATATACAAGAATATAACTACTATAATACTGCTCCTATATACAAGAATATAACTACTATAATACTGCCCTATATACAAGAATATAACTACTATAATACTGCCCCTATATACAAGAATATAACTACTATAATACTGCTCCTATATACAAGAATATAACGACTATAATACTGCCTCCTATATACAAGAATATAACTACTATAATACTGCCTCCTATATACAAGAATATAACTACTATAATACTGCTCCTATATACAAGAATATAACTACTATAATACTGCTCCTATATACAAGAATATAACTACTATAATACTGCCTCCTATATACAAGAATATAACTACTATAATACTGACCCCTATATACAAGAATATAACTACTATAATACTGCCCCCTATATACAAGAATATAACTACTATAATACTGACCCCTATATACAAGAATATAACTACTATAATACTGCCCCCTATATACAAGAATATAACTACTATAATACTGCCCCCTATATACAAGAATATAACTACTATAATACTGCCCCCTATATACAAGAATATAACTACTATAATACTGCCCCCTATATACAAGAATATAACTACTATAATACTGACCCCTATATACAAGAATATAACTACTATAATACTGCCCCTATATACAAGAATATAACTACTATAATACTGCCCCTATATACAAGAATATAACTACTATAATACTGCCCCCTATATACAAGAATATAACTACTATAATACTGCTCCCTATATACAAGAATATAACTACTATAATACTGCTCCTATATACAAGAATGTAACTACTATAATACTGCCCCCTATATACAAGAATATAACTACTATAATACTGCCCCCTATATACAAGAATATAACTACTATAATACTGCTCCCTATATACAAGAATATAACTACTATAATACTGCTCCTATATACAAGAATGTAACTACTATAATACTGCCCCCTATATACAAGAATATAACTACTATAATACTGCCCCCTATATACAAGAATATAACTACTATAATACTGCTCCCTATATACAAGAATATAACTACTATAATACTGCCCCCTATATACAACAATATAACTACTATAATACTGCCTCCTATATACAAGAATATAACTACTATAATACTGCCCCCTATATACAAGAATATAACTACTATAATACTGCCCCTATATACAAGAATATAACTACTATAATACTGCCTCCTATATACAAGAATATAACTACTATAATACTGCCTCCTATATACAAGAATATAACTACTATAATACTGCTCCTATATACAAGAATATAACTACTATAATACTGCTCCCTATATACAAGAATATAACTACTATAATACTGCCTCCTATATACAAGAATATAACTACTATAATACTGCTCCTATATACAAGAATATAACTACTATAATACTGCTCCCTATATACAAGAATATAACTACTATAATACTGCCCCCTATATACAACAATATAACTACTATAATACTGCCTCCTATATACAAGAATATAACTACTATAATACTGCCCCCTATATACAAGAATATAACTACTATAATACTGCCCCTATATACAAGAATATAACTACTATAATACTGCCTCCTATATACAAGAATATAACTACTATAATACTGCCTCCTATATACAAGAATATAACTACTATAATACTGCCTCCTATATACAAGAATATAACTACTATAATACTGCCTCCTATATACAAGAATATAACTACTATAAGGGCATGACCACACATGGCGGAATTCCTCCGCAACTGTCCGCATCAATGCCGCACCTAATCCGGGTTGCGGATTACGGCTGCGGATCTGCACAAAATGTGCAGAAAATTGATGCGGACTGGCCGCTGCGGACTGCAGGAAAAGTGCTTCCCTTCTCCCTATTCAGTGCAGGATAGAGAGAAGGGACAGCACTTTCCCTAGTGAAAGTCAAAGAAATTCATACTTACCGCCCGTTGTCTTGGTGACGCGTCCCTCTTTCGGCATCCAGCCCGACCTCCCTGGATGACGCTCCAGTCCATGTGACCGCTGCAGCCTGTGCTTGGCCTGTGATTGGCTGCAGCCGTCACTTACACTGAAACGTCATCCTGGGAGGCCGGACTGGAGACAGACGCAGGGAGTTCTCGGTAAGTATGAACTTATATTTTTTTTTACAGATACATGTATATTGAGATCGGTAGTCACTGTCCCGGGTGCAGAAACAGTTACTGCCGATCGCGTAACTCTTTCAGCACCCTGGACAGTGACTATTTACAGACGTCTCCTAGCAACGCTCCCGTCATTACGGGAGCCCCATTGACTTCCTCAGTCTGGCTGTAGACCTAGAAATACATAGGTCCAGCCAGAATGAAGAAATGTCATGGTAGTAAAAACAATACGCTCCGCAGCACACATAAGATCTGCGGACTTCATTGCGGAATTTTGACTCTCCATTGAAGTCAATGGAGAAATTCCGCCATGAGTCCGCAACCAGTCCGCCACTGCTCCGCAACAGACAGAGCATGCTGCGGACACCAAATTCCGCTCCGCAGCCTATGCTCCGCAGCGGAATTGTACGCATCGTGTAAACGAACACTGCTAAATTAAAGTGAAAGTCAATGGAGAAACGGCTCCGCTGCGGATTAACGCTGCGGAGTGTCCGCAGCGGAATTTAAGTGAAATTCCGCCATGTGTGAACCCGCCCTAATACTGCCCCTATATACAAGAATATAACTAGTATAATACTGCTCCTATATACAAGAATATAACTATTATAACACTGCCCCCTATATACAAGAATATAACTACTATAATACTGCCCCCTATATACAAGAATATAACTCCTATAATACTGCCCCCTATATACAAGAATATAACTACTATAATACTGCCCCCTATATACAAGAATATAACTACTATAATACTGCTCTTATATACAAGAATATAACTACTATAATACTGCACCTATATACAAGAATATAACTACTATAATACTGCTCCTATATACAAGAATATAACTACTATAATATTGCCCCTATATACAAGAATATAACTACTATAATACTGCTCCTATATACAAGAATATAACTACTATAATACTGCTCCTATATACAAGAATATAACTACTATAATACTTCTCCTATATACAAGAATATAACTACTATAATACTGCCCCCTATATACAAGAATATAACTACTATAATACTGCCCCCTATATACAAGAATATAACTACTATAATACTGCTCTTATATACAAGAATATAACTACTATAATACTGCACCTATATACAAGAATATAACTACTATAATACTGCACCTATATACAAGAATATAACTACTATAATACTGCTCCTATATACAAGAATATAACTACTATAATACTGCCCCTATATACAAGAATATAACTACTATAATACTGCTCCTATATACAAGAATATAACTACTATAATACTTCTCCTATATACAAGAATATAACTACTATAATACTGCCCCTATATACAAGAATATAACTACTATAATACTGCTCCCTATATACAAGAATATAACTACTATAATACTGCTCCTATATACAAGAATATAACAACTATAATACTGCCCCCTATATACAAGAATATAACTACTATAATACTGCCCCCTATATACAAGAATATAACTACTATAATACTGCTCCTATATACAAGAATATAACTACTATAATACTGCTCCTATATACAAGAATATAACTACTATTATACTGCTCCTACATACAAGAATATAACTACTATAATACTGCTCCTATATTCAAGAATATAACTACTATAATACTGCTCCTATATACAAGAATATAACTACTATAATACTGCCCTCTATATACAAGAATATAACTACCATAATACTGTCCCCTATATACAAGAATATAACTACTATAATACTGCTCCTATATACAAGAATATAACTACTATAATACTGCTCCTATATACAAGAATATAACTACTATTATACTGCCCCCTATATACAAGAATATAACTACTATAATACTGCTCCTATATACAAGAATATAACTACTATAATACTGCTCCTATATACAAGAATATAACTACTATTATACTGCCCCCTACATACAAGAATATAACTACTATAATACTGCTCCCTATATACAAGAATATAACTACTATAATACTGCTCCTATATACAAGAATATGTCTACTATAATACTACCCCTATATACAAGAATATAACTACTATAATACTGCCCCCTATATACAAGAATATAACTACTATAATACTGCTCCTATATACAAGAATATAACTACTATAATACTGCTCCCTATATACAAGAATATAACTACTATAATACTGCTCCTATATACAAGAATATGTCTACTATAATACTACCCCTATATACAAGAATATAACTACTATAATACTGCCCCCTATATACAAGAATATAACTACTATAATACTGCTCCCTATATACAAGAATATAACTACTATAATACTGCTCCTATATACAAGAATATGTCTACTATAATACTACCCCTATATACAAGAATATAACTACTATAATACTGCCCCCTATATACAAGAATATAACTACTATAATACTGCCCCCTATATACAAGAATATGTCTACTATAATACTACCCCTATATACAAGAATATAACTACTATAATACTGCTCCTATATACAAGAATATGTCTACTATAATACTACCCCTATATACAAGAATATAACTACTATAATACTGCCCCCTATATACAAGAATATAACTACTATAATACTGCTCCTATATACAAGAATATAACTACTATAATACTGCTCCCTATATACAAGAATATAACTACTATAATACTGCTCCTATATACAAGAATATGTCCACTATAATACTACCCCTATATACAAGAATATAACTACTATAATACTGCCCCCTATATACAAGAATATAACTACTATAATACTGCTCCCTATATACAAGAATATAACTACTATAATACTGCTCCTATATACAAGAATATGTCTACTATAATACTACCCCTATATACAAGAATATAACTACTATAATACTGCCCCCTATATACAAGAATATAACTACTATTAGGGCGGGTTCACACATGGCGGAATTCCACTTAAATTCCGCTGCGGACACTCCGCAGCGTTAATCCGCAGCGGAGCCGTTTCTCCATTGACTTTCACTTTAATTTAGCAGTGTTCGTTTACACGATGCGTACAATTCCGCTGCGGAGCATAGGCTGCGGAGCGGAATTTGGTGTCCGCAGCATGCTCTTTCTATTGCGGAGCAGTGGCGGACTCATGGCGGAATTTCTCCATTGACTTCAATGGAGATTCAAAGTTCCGCAATGAAGTCCGCAGCTGTCATGCACATGTCATGTGTGCTGCGGATGCGTCTTGCTTTTTTAACTTGACATTTCTTCATTCTGGCTGGACCTATGTATTTCTAGGTCTACAGCCAGACTGAGGAAGTCAATGGGGCTCCCGTAATGACGGGAGCGTTGCTAGGAGACGTCTGTAAATAGTCACTGTCCAGGGTGCTGAAAGAGTTAAGCGATCGGCAGTAACTGTTTCTGCACCCGGGACAGTGACTACCGATCTCAATATACATGTATCTGTAAAAAAACATATAAGTTCATACTTACCGAGAACTCCCTGCGTCTGTCTCCAGTCCGGCCTCCCAGGATGACGTTTCAGTGTAAGTGACGGCTGCAGCCAATCACAGGCCAAGCACAGGCTGCAGCGGTCACATGGACTGGCGCGTCATCCAGGGAGGTCGGGCTGGATGCCGAAAGAGGGACGCGTCACCAAGACAACGGCCGTTAAGTATGAAAATCGTTTACTTTCACTAGGGAAAGTGCTGTCCCTTCTCTCTATCCTGCACTGATAGGGAGAAGGGAAGCACTTTTCCCGCAGTCCGCAGCAGCTAGTCCGCATCAATGTACTGCACATTTTGTGCAGATCCGCTGCAGAATCTGCAACGCAGATTCTGTGCGGCATCGATGCGGACAGTTGCGGAGGAATTCCGCCATGTGTGGTCATGCCCTAATACTGCTCCCTATATACAAGAATATAACTACTATAATACTGCCCCATATGTGTTAGAATTTTACTTTTGGAATTATTTCAATATTTAGTGGTCTGACGCATTCTTTTCTTTCTGTGACATGTAATTTACGTTTGTATCATCAGGAAAGACCATGGATAAGGATGACTTTATATACTGTTTATCTGTAATATATTTTATAACTCAGGGAAAGGATCTTATGATAATAACAGAAAATACAGAAAAACCTCTTTGTCTGATATGGAACCAGATCTTTCTTTGACTTTGCTGAGCATTAGCGCCCCCTGCTGTACCCACATTGATTTACACCTCACTTTGGCAGAGGTTATTTCACACCCGGCTCTCTGTTTCCCCTTAAGGTTAGTTCATATCTCATCGTCTTCTGTACTCGGCACTTCAAAGCAGCAAAAAACTAATTCATATGCGGAATGATGGATGACCTCACGACAATATCAGATACGGAAAGAATATTTAAAAAAATGGAGTCTGATAATGGAGGCGCTGACACACTTTAGACGACATCAGGCCGGGAATGGAGCAGATTTATATTTTTCTACAGAGTGGATGAATTTGATCAATTTTTCTGACGGAGATTAATTGGCAGGTCATGTGGATCGAAGCGTAGACTGAAAAAAGTGTCTACAAGAAATGAGAAATATGATTAAGGAGCAGCATTCAACTTAAAGTCCTGCAAATATAATAAACATTGACCATGCACAACATGTCCCCCTGGAGCGTGATCTTAAAGGGGAACCCTGTGTTTCATGGGGCCCATTTGTGGCCTTTAAATTATCAGGAAACTTATTATACGCTGAACAGGAAGAATTAGCCCAAATAATGCAAAACAAGAAGGAGGGAGGGGTCAAGACAAAATCAAAATGCCCCGCCTCCTGCTAATCAAAGGGGTGGACCCAGTGGTAAAAAGCTCCTCCCCAGTCGTCTACCTAAACTAGGAGACCACATTGCCCCCTGACTGCTATGGACAGGGGCGTAACTACTGCGTGCTGGACCCAGTGCCACACTTTGAATGGGCCCCTTTTCCAGCATGGACCTTCCAGATCAGACCCTGGGCCCCTAAATCTGATTTTCTCCACACTCCTTGGTCCTCTTGTCCCTAGGGCCTGACACCCAAGGCCCCCACCACATTAAGTCCAGGCAAGTACCACGGAAATAGGGACAAGGAGGGGTGGTGGAGAGTTTTTAGTTGGATCCATGTGTTATATAAGCAGATCCAATTGAAAGCGGTACTTGCGGGGGATCTGAGACCCTTTCCATCCATGCCTAGTCACGGTTCCCACCACCTGCGATCGTGATCACTATGCCACTGACTGTTTAGGAGGGGAGTGACAACTCTTCCGACCTCCATATTGCATTTGGGGATGAGGTTATAAATTTTTTTAAAGGGGCTCGTGCTCTTTGGACAGTCCCTTTCCACCTGTGCTATGAAGGTTATAAAGTGGGGTCTCTTCTCTCTTGAGCACCCGCTGCATCTATGCGTTAAACAGAGAGCCTGATGGGAAAAAGATCAGTTCTCCAGGTGATCACTGCTGATCAGTGGGAGAGAACAAACGGCACAATGGAAGTTCACATAAGGGTGTGTATACATCTAGCGGCTGAAAACTTGCCCTGTCCTAGTACCCCAATACGTCTTAGGCTACATTCACACGAGCGTATCAGATTCCCGCGCGTAAAATTCGGGCGTAACTCTGGTCCGTGTGCGTAGCATTATTGCATCTGTGCAATGAGGGGCATGTGTTTTTAACACACTCACAAAGCGCATCTTTTTTATTTTTCAATGGAATTGATGCGCAAATCACGCATAGCACACGGATGTGGATCCGCGTGCTGACCGTAATTTTCACGCACCAATTGACTTGAATCGGCGCATAGGTGCGTGGAAAACGCACCAATATAGGACATGCAGTGAGTTTCACGCAACGGACACGCGCTGTGTGAAAACTTCTGCATGTGTCCCCCATTGACGCACAGCACAAGGACGAGTTTTACGCTCGTCTGAATGAGCCCTTTGGGTATGTTCACACGGGTTACTTTCAGACGTAAACGTCCTGAAAAACGGCTGAAAATACGGGGGCTGAACGTCTCCAAACATCTGCCCATTGATTTCAATGGGAAAAATGGTGTTTCGTTACCACTGGGCGTTTTTTACGTGCCGTTTGTAAAAATGGCGCGTAAAAAAATGCCCCGTAAAAATGTCACTTCTTCAGCCGTTTTTGGAGCCATTTTTCATTGTCTCAATAGATTAAAACAGCTTTAAAAATGGCCGTAAAAAACGCATCAAAAAACGCCTGATGCATAAAAAACAGCTGAAATCAGGGGCTGTTTTCAAGGAAAACCGCTCCGTATTTTACAGCCATTTTTTGTTTGCCGTGTGAACATAGCCTAAAAGTTAAACACATCAGCAGCACAAATCTCTCTCCTGTCCTCATAGTTCTCTCTCTTGTCATGTTCACTCCGAATTTACTGCTAAATGCATCTTGAGAGCTGAGACGAATTATCAGCTCACTGAGATATCAGGTTGCATGCTGCGCATAGAAGTATATGGTGAGGGCAGGGGGAGGAGGGAGCAGCAACAGAATGAGAGACACATAGACGCAGACGCTGCAGCAGCTTCTTAGTAAATCTTTTATCTCACCACAGTGCTTAATTTACAGCTACATTGTTATTACTGCTGTATAATGACCTTCATTCTGCTGCTGCTGCTGCTTCTAGCAAGTGTTTTATGTTACCCGAGTGCTGGATTCACAGCTACACTGCTCATTACTGCTGTATATTCTTCTCCATGATGCTGCTGCAGCTATTAGTAAGTGTAATCATGTTTTCAGTACGGGTCAGTAGTTCCACGGAGAGGCAGGGACTCCTAGCATCGTACATAAGTATGATGCTAGGAGCCCGGCTCCCTGCACTGTGTTCGGTCCACTACTTGCAGCCGAAATACGTCCGTCAATTACGGACGTAATTAGTGTGTGTGCACATACCCTAAGTGTTATATCTCACCACAGTGCCGGATTTACAGCTACACTGCTTATTACTGTGGTATATTCTTTTCCATGCTGCTGCAACTATTAGTAAGTGTTATATCTCACCCCAGTGCTAGATTCACAGCTACACTGCTTATTACTGTGGTATATTCTCCTCCATGCTGCTGCAACTATTAGTAAGTGTTATATCTCACCCCAGTGTCGGATTTATAGCTACACTGCTTATTACTGTGGTATATTCTCCTCCATGCTGCTGCAGCTATTAGTAAGTGTTATATCTCACCCCAGTGCTGGATTCACAGCTACACTGCTTATTACTGTGGTATATTCTCCTCCATGCTGCTGCAGCTATTAGTTTTATATCTCACCCTAGTGCTCGATTCACAGCTACACTGCTTATTACTGTGGTATAATCTCCTCCAGTTTGCCTCTGCTTCTGAGGGTGTACTACAAAGTGACTGGAGAGCAGATTCTTCTATTCCTTATGTGTGCAATATATGGTAGACGTGATAGCAGTTAGCACCCACTAGCTCAGGGAAAACTGAGAACTAGAGAGAGAGGCTGCAGAGGGGAAAACTGCCAAAAACAAAGTCATATACAAGTCATATAATGGCCAAAAATAGTGTTTTTCCTCATGTACACCCATCAGCTTATTCTGAAAAGTCACATGAAACGACTGGTTTGCTTTAAATCACAGCCGTACACTCCGGCGCTGAATCCAGATCATTTTCCCAAATGCTGTGTATCTGCTTGTGCTGCAAATTATATAAAGTCCGTGTCATTTGCATTTTGTAATCAGTGAATATATGTCTTAAATCTTAGATCACTCGATGCGCCGCCATCTGTCAGGATGTTTCTTCAAGTTTTAATAAAATAAAGACAGTGAGTCATGAAGCAGCGAGTGGAAGCACAAAGCACAAGCGTGGATCTGTCGCCACGTCGCTCGGCACAAACAAGATTTTGATTTTGAAAATTAGAACAAAAAAAATTTAATGTTTTTGTTATGCAAATAATAAGAAGTCAATGATGGTGGCGGGACACCTGCACCAGGTTTATGGGGTATTATCACCAGGAGCAACTCACTTATCTAGTTCCCTGATATAAGTGCCCTGAGCTGTTTATAATGTCTCCACCATTACAAAGTCCTGTCTACGTGGCTTCTAAATGAACAATATGGTATAATGAAGCTCAGGTCATAGATCAGGGGTCTCAAGCACGCGGCACGCAGGCTGTGTCTGGAATTATCCAATCCTGGACAACCCCTCCTGAAACACAGACCTAAATGACTGTGACCACAAGTACAGTACAGCTGCTGCAATACCACCTGCAGGCACTAGGTTGCAGGATAGAGCACATGTCCATATGTCCATATACTCCTCCATACTGTCCAGTTGTGTAACTCATTCTAGCCTATGTCACATGACCCTCTATCTTAGCCCAGCTGACAGAACCACCATACAGTATGCATAGTGTTAACTGCACAGAAGTGTTTTTTATGTGTGACCTGCCCATAGACCTCCCCAGGAGAGACAAACAATAAGAAGCTTATTTTTACATATTTGCAGTGATCAGGATCTAATATGGGCTGGATCATCGTGATCACACTGCCCCCTGGCTGTCATGTAGTGGTAGAACATATCATTTGTATTGATTCTAAAAGTTGTTGTATTTTTCTTATTTTCACTGCTGAGACACTCCCATAAGACTAATATTATGATGCATACTTGTAACCGAGGCCTCATACATAACGTGGCGGGTAACGCATGTGTTCATCAGTAAATTTAAAAAAAACATTAACAGAATATGATCAGGTTGATCAGAATTGATTAGAAAAAGTCTCTAAACAGGACTATGGTGAACCCCACTATGCCCTTCCCCCATGTCACACAGAGGGCTGCAGGAAGCTGAGATATGGGGAGTTATTTGATGGTCCTAACCCTGTAGAGCTGCATGCGTCATGGAGGGAATATCATAGTCACCAAGGAGTCTCTTTTACTAACCAACAAAAAATTAAATAGTGACTCTGAAGGGTAAAGCAGAAAAAAACAATTATTTTATTTAAACCATTATTTTTAGTCAGAGAAAAAGTATCCCTGGTAAATACAGTGTTTTCTCCAAGTCACACCCAGCACAGCAAGTGCACACTTGGGGGAGTCCTAGTACCTGGAAACCCCTCTCTTAGCTCCAATTTAATGACAAAATTCCAGCTGAAGCCACTAGGGGGAGCTCACTGCATATAGATGTATTATAGAGTTTGATGGGAGTTGTATATATCTGTATTTAGTGAGCACCCACTAGTGGTGGCTGCAGAATGTTATCATGTAACTCTATGGGAGCTGTAAATGTATGTATCTAGTGAGCTCCCCCTAGTGGTGACTGCAGACAGCAGAATGTTATCATGTACCTCTATGGGAGCTGTAAATATCTGTATGTAGTGAGCTCCCCCTAGTGGTGGCTGAATACAGCAGACTATTATTATCTAACTTTATGGGAGTTGTATATATCTGTATGTAGTGAGCTCCCCCTAGTGGTGACTACAGGTAGAATAATCTTCTCCTGTAACTCTAGGGGAGCTGTATATATCTGTATGTAGTGAGCTCCCCTAGTAGTGGCTGCAGGCAGCAGAATGTTATCATATAACTCAATAGGAGCTATTTATATCTGTATGTAATGAGCACTTCCTAGTGGTGACTGCAGGCAGTAGAATGTTATCATGTAACTCTATGGGAGCTGTATATTTCTGTATGTTGTGAGCTCCCCCTAGTGGTGACTACAGGTAGAATAATCTTCTCCTGTAACTCTAGGGGAGCTGTATATATCTGTATGTAGTGAGCTCCCCTAGTGGTGGCTGCAGGCAGCAGAATGTTATCATGTAACTCTATGGTAGCTGTATATATCTGTATGTAGTGAGCTCCCTCTAGTGGTGGCTTCAGGCAGCAGAATGTTATCATGTAACTCTATGGGAGCTGTATATTTCTGTATGTTGTGAGCTCCCCCTAGTGGTGTCTGCAGGCAGCAGAATGTTATCATGTAACACTATGGGAGCTGTATATATCTGTATGTAGTGAGCTCCCCCTAGTGGTGGCTGCAGGCAGCAGAATGTTATTATGTAGGTCTATGGGAGCTGTATATATCTGTATGTAGTGAGCTCCCCTTAGTGGTGACTGCAGAATGTTATCATGTAACTCTATCGGAGCTGTATATATCTGTATGTAGTGAGCTCCCCCTAGTGGTCGCTGCAGGCAGCAGAATCTTATCATGTAACTCTATGGGAGCTGAATATATCTGTATGTAATGAGCTCCTCCTAGTGGTGACTGCAGGCAGCACAATCTTATCATGTAACTATGTCTGTGTGAAGAGAAGTAAGCTCTGAACCCTATAAATAAATCTGGACCTATTTAGATTGAATAACATTTAATTCTGATTACATTTACCTCCCTGAAACTACCAATCATCCATAAATTCCCAGACAGTCTGTATTACGGAAGGAGCGGTATTTTGTCATCTCCACAATAAACACCCAATGCTTAGACACCACCTTTAAAAATCCTATGTTGTCTTTTCTACAGTGAGGGGGCTGCAAACAGCTCCTCATATCTCAGCTTCCTGGGCCCCGGTAAGTGTCAAAGAAGGAAGACGGCATTTGTTTTCTTTGTTTTTTTTTAGTTTTCAATCTATTACTGCATCAATAAACACTTTCAATTCCGTCTCTCCCACTCTCAAGTCTTAGAAAAAAATGCAAAAATATTCAAATTAATATTTGTTGAAATAGAAATGTGTAAATGACACTGGAGTCGGTGATACACTGAGCCTCTGACCAATTAACACATCTGGAGAAAGTCGAGGTTCGTTCTTGGTCGGTTGAATTCCGCCGTACACTTACAATTTGTCGCGCACCAGCAGCTCCACATTCAGGTGCTTCACGGGACTTAAATATTCATTTCTAAACTTACAAAAATAACTGGGAAAAAAAACCCCAGTAAGTTGCAGCGCGTCCACAGTGATCATAATTACAAATGTGCACTCAACCAAAGCACTCCAATTACTGACCAGCAGGGGGCGCCAGGTTGGACAAGAAATCTATCCTGATATTCTTCAGAAATGAATCTTTCCATTTATGTCACATTGATTTGTTCTGTTCGTCAATTACTTCTCAGGTGAAGTCGCTCTCAGCGGGCGCTGCTTTGCATTTCAATGATTAGATCTTCTATCTCACACAGAGGTTTTCATACGGTATGAATTGCCCCCCACTATCACCACCAGCCCTCCCCCAACAAACCTCCACTATTAACCAATACATAATATAATAACATTCAGGATTATTAAGGAACAACTGCGGTCGCCATTGATATCAACCTAAGTCATATCACAATTCTCCCCAACATTTTACTAAGAAGATTTAGCTAAATGTCTTTATTATTTATTGAATGGACCTCCCATTATATGAAAGGCAGATATAATATTCTCATCACCCGGGGGAAAGGGTTAATTTGTGGTAAATATCTCCTTATCTTTAGTAATGCTTCTGAGTGTGAGCTGCCAATAGAAGAAGAGGAGGAAAGTGACAACTGTGCATGATTATCACTACTATGATTCATCCTGATCAAGTCACGACAACCGGAACCACTATACAAAATAATATAACATTATAAATGTACAAGAATATTAATATCATAATACTTCCTTATATATAAAAAAATATATACTATAATACTGATCCCTATATACAAGAATATAACTGCTATAATACTGCCCCCTATATACAAGAATATAACTATATAATACTGCTCCTATATACAAGAATATAACTACTATAATACTGCCCCTATATACAAGAATATAACTAATATAATACTGCCCCCTATATACAAGAATATAACTACTATAATACTGCCTCCTATATACAAGAATATAACTATATAATAATGGCTCCTATATACAAGAATATAACTACTATAATACTGCCCTATATACAAGAATATAACTACTATAATACTGCCCTATATACAAGAATATAACTACTGTAATACTGCCCCTATATACAAGAATATAACTACTATAATACTGCCTCCTATATACAAGAATATAACTACTATAATACTGCCCCTATATACAAGAATATAACTACTATAATACTGCTCCTATATACAAGAATATAACTACTATAATACTGCCCTATATACAAGAATATAACTACTATAATACTGCTCCCTATATACAAGAATATAACTACTATAATACTGCTCCCTATATACAAGAATATAACTACTATAATACTGCTCCCTATATACAAGAATATAACTACTATAATACTGCTCCCTATATACAAGAATATAACTACTATAATACTGCCCCTATATACAAGAATATAACTACTGTATACTGCCCCTATATACAAGAATATAACGACTATAATACTGCCTCTATATACAAGAATATAACTACTATAATACTGCCCCTATATACAAGAATATAACTACTATAATACTGCTCCTATATACAAGAATATAACTACTATAATACTGCCCCTATATACAAGAATATAACTACTATAATTACTGCTCCCTATATACAAGAATATAACTACTATAATAATGCTCCCTATATACAAGAATATAACTACTATAATACTGCTCCCTATATACAAGACTATAACTACTATAATACTGCCTCCTATATACAAGAATATAACTACTATAATACTGCCCCTATATACAAGAATATAACTACTATAATACTGCTCCTATATACAAGAATATAACTACTATAATACTGCTCCTATATACAAGAATATAACTACTATAATACTGCCCCTATATACAAGAATATAACTACTATAATACTGCTCCTATATACAAGAATAATAACTACTATAATACTGCTCCTATATACAGGAATATAACTACTATAATACTGCTCCTATATACAAGAATATAACTACTATAATACTGCTGCTATATACAAGAATATAATACTATAATATTGCCCTATATACAAGAATATAACTACTATAATACTGCCCCTATATACAAGAATATAACTACTATAATACTGCTCCTATATACAAGAATATAACTACTATAATACTGCCCCTATACACAAGAATATAACTACTATAATACTGCCCTATATACAAGAATATAACTACTATAATACTGCCCCTATATACAAGAATATAACTGCTATAATACTGAACTATATACAAGAATAATAACTACTATAATACTGCCCCTATATACAAGAATATAACTACTATAATATTGCTCCTATATACAAGAATATAACTACTATAATATGCTCCTATATACAAGAATATAACTACTATAATACTGCTCCTATATACAAGAATATAACTAACTATAATACTGCTCCTATATACAGGAATATAACTACATAATACTGCTCCTATATACAAGAATATAAACTACTATAATACTGCTCCTATATACAAGAATATAACTACTATAATACTGCTGCTATATACAAGAATATAACTACTATAATATTGCCCCTATATACAAGAATATAACTACTATAATACTGCCCCTATATACAAGAATATAACTACTATAATACTGCTCCTATATACAAGAATATACTACTATAATACTGCCCCTATATACAAGAATATAACTACTATAATACTGCCCTATATACAAGAATATAACTACTATAATACTGCCTCCTATATACAAGAATATAACTGCTATAATACTGCACCTATATACAAGAATATAACTGCTATAATACTGCCCCTATATACAAGAATATAACTACTATAATACTGCACCTATATACAAGAATATAACTACTATAATACTGCCTCCTATATACAAGAATATAACTGCTATAATACTGCCCTATATACAAGAATATAACTACTAATTTCCGTTGCGGGTGTTCACCCGACAGTAACCTCCGACGGTACTCCGGAACGGAAATGAAACGGTGATGTGAACAGGCCCTTAGACACACAGCTCAGCAGACAGTATCACACATGATAGGATTAGATACACAGCTCAGCAGACAGTATCACACATGATAGGATTAGATACAGCAGCTCAGCAGACAGTATCACACAGGATAGGATTAGATACAGCAGCTCAGCAGACAGTATCACACATGATAGGATTAGATACACAGCTCAGCAGACAGTATCACACATGATAGGATTAGATACACAGCTCAGAAGACAGTATCACACATGATAGGATTAGATACACAGCTCAGCAGACAGTATCACACATGATAGGATTAGATACACAGCTCAGGAGACAGTATCACACATGATAGGATTAGATACACAGCTCAGCAGACAGTATCACACATGATAGGAGTTAGATACACAGCTCAGAAGACAGTATCACACATGATAGGATTAGATACACAGCTCAGCAGACAGTATCACACATGATAGGATTAGATACAGCAGCTCAGGAGACAGTATCACACATGATAGGATTATATACACAGCTCAGCAGACAGTATCACACATGAGAGGATTAGATACAGCAGCTCAGCAGACAGTATCACACATGATAGGATTAGACACACAGCTCAGCAGACAGTACTACTATAATATATAAGTATACAAGAATATAACTACTATAATACTGCCCCTACATAACAATAATATAACTACTATAATACTGCCCCCTATATACAAGAATATAACTACTATAATACTGCCTCTATATACAAGAATATAACTACTATAATACTGCTTCTATATACAGGAATATAACTACTATAATACTGCTCCTATATACAAGAATATAACTACTATAATACTGCCCCTACATACAATAATATAACTACTATAATACTGCCCCCTATATACAAGAATATAACTACTATAATACTGCCTCTATATACAAGAATATAACTACTATAATACTGCTTCTATATACAGGAATATAACTACTATAATACTGCTCCTATATACAAGAATATAACTAGTATAATACTGCTCCTATATACAAGAATATAACTACTATAATACTGCCCCTATATACAAGAATATAACTACTATAATACTGCTCCCTATATACAAGAATATAACTACTATAATACTGCTCCCTATATACAAGAATATAACTACTATAATACTGCTCCCTATATACAAGAATATAACTACTATAATACTGCTCCCTATATACAAGAATATAACTACTATAATACTGCCCCTATATACAAGAATATAACTACTGTAATACTGCCCCTATATACAAGAATATAACTACTATAATACTGCCTCCTATATACAAGAATATAACTACTATAATACTGCCCCCTATATACAAGAATATAACTACTATAATACTGCTCCTATATACAAGAATATAACTACTATAATACTGCCCCTATATACAAGAATATAACTACTATAATACTGCTCCCTATATACAAGAATATAACTACTATAATACTGCTCCCTATATACAAGAATATAACTACTATAATACTGCTCCCTATATACAAGACTATAACTACTATAATACTGCCTCCTATATACAAGAATATAACTACTATAATACTGCCCCTATATACAAGAATATAACTACTATAATACTGCTCCTATATACAAGAATATAACTACTATAATACTGCCCCTATATACAAGAATATAACTACTATAATACTGCCCCCTATATACAAGAATATAACTACTATAATACTGCTCCTATATACAAGAATATAACTACTATAATACTGCCCCCTATATACAAGAATATAACTACTATAATACTTCTCCTATATACAAGAATATAACTACTATAATAGTGCTCCTATATACAAGAATATAACTACTATAATACTGCTCCTATATACAAGAATATAACTACTATAATACTGCTCCTATATACAGGAATATAACTACTATAAGGGCGGGTTCACACATAGCGGAATTTCACTTAAATTCCGCTGCGGACACTCCGCAGCGTTAATCCGCAGCGGAGCCGTTTCTCCATTGACTTTCACTTTAATTTAGCAGTGTTCGTTTACACGATGCGTACAATTCCGCTGCGGAGCATAGGCTGCGGAGCGGAATTTGGTGTCCGCAGCATGCTCTGTCTGTTGCGGAGCAGTGGCGGACTGGTTGCGGACTCATGGCGGAATTTCTCCATTGACTTCAATGGAGAGTCAAAATTCCGCAATGAAGTCCGCAGATCTTATGTGTGCTGCGGAGCGTATTGTTTTTACTACCATGACATTTCTTCATTCTGGCTGGACCTATGTATTTCTAGGTCTACAGCCAGACTGAGGAAGTCAATGGGGCTCCCGTAATGACGGGAGCGTTGCTAGGAGACGTCTGTAAATAGTCACTGTCCAGGGTGCTGAAAGAGTTACGCGATCGGCAGTAACTGTTTCTGCACCCGGGACAGTGACTACCGATCTCAATATACAAGTATCTGTAAAAAAAAATATAAGTTCATACTTACCGAGAACTCCCTGCGTCTGTCTCCAGTCCGGCCTCCCAGGATGACGTTTCAGTGTAAGTGACGGCTGCAGCCAATCACAGGCCAAGCACAGGCTGCAGCGGTCACATGGACTGGAGCGTCATCCAGGGAGGTCGGGCCGGATGCCGAAAGAGGGACGCGTCACCAAGACAACGGGCGGTAAGTATGAATTTCTTTGACTTTCACTAGGGAAAGTGCTGTCCCTTCTCTCTATCCTGCACTGAATAGGGAGAAGAGAAGCACTTTTCCTGCAGTCCGCAGCGGCCAGTCCGCATCAATTTTCTGCACATTTTGTGCAGATCCGCTGCAGAATCTGCAACGCAGATTCTGTGCGGCATTGATGCGGACAGTTGCGGAGGAATTCCGCCATGTGTGGTCATGCCCTAATACTGCTCCTATATACAAGAATATAACTACTATAATACTGCTGCTATATACAAGAATATAACTACTATAATATTGCCCCTATATACAAGAATATAACTACTATAATACTGCCCCTATATACAAGAATATAACTACTATAATACTGCTCCTATATACAAGAATATAACTACTATAATACTGCCCCTATACACAAGAATATAACTACTATAATACTGCCCTATATACAAGAATATAACTACTATAATACTGCCTCCTATATACAAGAATATAACTGCTATAATACTGCACCTATATACAAGAATATAACTACTATAATACTGCCCCCTATATACAAGAATATAACTACTATAATATTGCTCCTATATACAAGAATATAACTACTATAATAGTGCTCCTATATACAAGAATATAACTACTATAATACTGCTCCTATATACAAGAATATAACTACTATAATACTGCTCCTATATACAGGAATATAACTACTATAATACTGCTCCTATATACAAGAATATAACTACTATAATACTGCTCCTATATACAAGAATATAACTACTATAATACTGCTGCTATATACAAGAATATAACTACTATAATATTGCCCCTATATACAAGAATATAACTACTATAATACTGCCCCTATATACAAGAATATAACTACTATAATACTGCTCCTATATACAAGAATATAACTACTATAATACTGCCCCTATATACAAGAATATAACTACTATAATACTGCCCTATATACAAGAATATAACTACTATAATACTGCCTCCTATATACAAGAATATAACTGCTATAATACTGCACCTATATACAAGAATATAACTGCTATAATACTGCCCTATATACAAGAATATAACTACTATAATACTGCACCTATATACAAGAATATAACTACTATAATACTGCCTCCTATATACAAGAATATAACTGCTATAATACTGCCCTATATACAAGAGTATAACTACTATAATACTGCCCTATATATACAAGAATATAACTACTACTTTCCGTTGCGGGTGTTCACCCGACAGTAACCTCCGACGGTACTCCGGAACGGAAATGAACGGTGATGTGAACAGGCCCTTAGACACACAGCTCAGCAGACAGTATCACACATGATAGGATTAGATACACAGCTCAGCAGACAGTATCACACATGATAGGATTAGATACAGCAGCTCAGCAGACAGTATCACACAGGATAGGATTAGATACAGCAGCTCAGCAGACAGTATCACACATGATAGGATTAGATACACAGCTCAGCAGACAGTATCACACATGATAGGATTAGATACACAGCTCAGAAGACAGTATCACACATGATAGGATTAGATACACAGCTCAGCAGACAGTATCACACATGATAGGATTAGATACACAGCTCAGGAGACAGTATCACACATGATAGGATTAGATACACAGCTCAGCAGACAGTATCACACATGATAGGATTAGATACACAGCTCAGAAGACAGTATCACACATGATAGGATTAGATACACAGCTCAGCAGACAGTATCACACATGATAGGATTAGATACACAGCTCAGGAGACAGTATCACACATGATAGGATTAGATACACAGCTCAGCAGACAGTATCACACATGAGAGGATTAGATACAGCAGCTCAGCAGACAGTATCACACATGATAGGATTAGACACACAGCTCAGCAGACAGTACTACTATAATATATAAGTATACAAGAATATAACTACTATAATACTGCCCCTACATACAATAATATAACTACTATAATACTGCCCCCTATATACAAGAATATAACTACTATAATACTGCCTCTATATACAAGAATATAACTACTATAATACTGCTTCTATATACAGGAATATAACTACTATAATACTGCTCCTATATACAAGAATATAACTACTATAATACTGCCCCTACATACAATAATATAACTACTATAATACTGCCCCCTATATACAAGAATATAACTACTATAATACTGCCTCTATATACAAGAATATAACTACTATAATACTGCTTCTATATACAGGAATATAACTACTATAATACTGCTCCTATATACAAGAATATAACTAGTATAATACTGCTCCTATATACAAGAATATAACTACTATAATACTGCCCCTATATACAAGAATATAACTACTATAATACTGCTCCCTATATACAAGAATATAACTACTATAATACTGCCCCTATATACAAGAATATAACTACTATAATACTGCTCCTATATACAAGAATATAACTACTATAATACTCCCTCCTATATACAAGTATAACTACTATAATACTGCTCCTATATACAAGAATATAACTACTATAATACTGCCCCTATATACAAGAATATAACTACTATAATACTGCTCCTATATACAAGAATATAACTACTATAATACTCCCTCCTATATACAAGTATAACTACTATAATACTGCTCCTATATACAAGAATATAACTACTATAATACTGCTCCTATATACAAGAATATAACTACTATAATACTGCTCCTATATACAAGAATATAACTACTATAATACTGCCCCTATATACAAGAATATAACTACTATAATACTGCTCCTATATACAAGAATATAACTACTATAATACTCCCTCCTATATACAAGTATAACTACTATAATACTGCTCCTATATACAAGAATATAACTACTATAATACTCCCTCCTATATACAAGAATATAACTACTATAATACTGCCCCTATATACAAGAATATAACTACTATAATACTGCTCCTATATACAAGAATATAACTACTATAATACTGCTCCTATATACAAGAATATAACTACTATAATACTGCTCCTATATACAAGAATATAACTACTATACTACTGCCCCCTATATACAAGAATATAACTACTATAATACTCCCTCCTATATACAAGAATATAACTACTATAATACTGCTCCTATATACAAGAATATAACTACTATAATACTCCCTCCTATATACAAGAATATAACTACTATAATACTGCTCCTATATACAAGAATATAACTACTATAATACTGCTCCTATATACAAGAATATAACTACTATACTACTGCCCCCTATATACAAGAATATAACTACTATAATACTCCCTCCTATATACAAGAATATAATTACTATAATACTGCTCCTATATACAAGAATATAACTACTATAATACTGCTCCCTATATACAAGAATATAACTACTATAATACTGCTCCTATATACAAGAATATAACTACTATAATACTGCCCCCTATATACAAGAATATAACTACTATAATACTCCCTCCTATATACAAGAATATAACTACTATAATACTGCCCCCCTATATACAAGAATATAACTACTATAATACTGCCCCTATATACAAGAATATAACTACTATAATACTGCCCCTCTGTTGATAAGAATATATTTATTCCACCACCACTGCAGTTTGTGGAGCAGATGCTTCAGACGTTCACGCAGAAAGAGACAACATCTTCCTGTGCCTGGTTGGTGGTAATAAATCTTCCTCACATTAATCAGATGGGGCTATCTATCACATATTGGGCACCGCGCCAGAGTTAGATCTGCAGCGTTCGCCCACATTGTACCAGTTTGTGTCTTTTGTTCTTAGAACTTCACATTTCCAGGCGGCTCAGAGACAATTGTGAGGACGATGCATCATTCTGCAGCCGGCCTGTGTACAGGCGTAAAGTCACAGCCACTTACAAACCAGTGAGTTTGTAATATACTATAAAATATACATCAATTATATATCCTGTATTCATAGACCTGAACGCTATAAAAATAAAGTATCAACTGATGACATTCAGTAACATTTCACAATGAGGAACATAATGCTATGAGGTTTTGAATCCCATATAATAGGCTTAGATACACAGCTCAACAGACAGTATCACACATGATGGGATTAGATACACTATGAAGCAGACCGTATCACACATGACAGACTTAGGGCCTGTTCACATCACCGTTCATTTCCGTTCCGGAGCTCCGTCTGAGGTTTCCGTCGGGTGAACCCAGCAACGGAAAGTGAAAGTGACAGCACAGCTTCCGTTTCAGTCACCATTGATCTCAATGGTGACGGAAACATCGCTAATGGTTTCCGTTCGTCACCATTCAGGCTGGTTTCCGGTTTTCCGACGGAATCAATAGCGGAGTCGACTACGCTATTGATTCCGTCGGAAAACCGGAAACCAGCCGGAATGGTGACGAACGGAAACCATTAGCGATGTTTCCGTCACCATTGAGATCAATGGTGACTGAAACGGAAGCTGTGCTGTCACTTTCACTTTCCGTTGCGGGTGTTCACCCGACAGAAACCTCCGACGGAGCTCCGGAACGGAAATGAACGGTGATGTGAACAGGCCCTTAGACACACAGCTCAGCAGACAGTATCACACATGATAGGATTAGATACAGCAGCTCAGCAGACAGTATCACACAGGATAGGATTAGATACAGCAGCTCAGCAGACAGTATCACACATGATAGGATTAGATACACAGCTCAGCAGACAGTATCACACATGATAGGATTAGATACACAGCTCAGAAGACAGTATCACACATGATAGGATTAGATACACAGCTCAGCAGACAGTATCACACATGATAGGATTAGATACACAGCTCAGGAGACAGTATCACACATGATAGGATTAGACACACAGCTCAGCAGACAGTATCACACATGAGAGGATTAGATACAGCAGCTCAGCAGTCAGTATCACACATGATAGGATTAGATACACAGCTCAGCAGAAAGTATCACACATGATAGGATTAGATACACAGCTCAGCAGAAAGTATCACACATGATAGGATTAGATACACAGCTCAGCAGACAGTATCACACATGATAGGATTAGATACACAGCTCAGCAGAAAGTATCACACATGATAGGATTAGATACACAGCTCAGCAGAAAGTATCACACATGATAGGATTAGATACACAGCTCAGCAGACAGTATGACACATGATAGGATTTTATACACAGCTCAGCAGACAGTATCACACATGATAGGGTTAGATACACAGCTCAGAAGACAGTATCACACATGATAGGATTAGATACACAGCTCAGCAGACAGTATCACACATGATAGGATTAGATACACAGCTCAGGAGACAGTATCACACATGATAGGATTAGATACACAGCTCAGCAGACAGTATCACACATGAGAGGATTAGATACAGCAGCTCAGCAGACAGTATCACACATGATAGGATTAGACACACAGCTCAGCAGACAGTATCACACATGATAGGATTAGATACAGCAGCTCAGCAGTCAGTATCACACATGATAGGATTAGATACACAGCTCAGCAGAAAGTATCACACATGATAGGATTAGATACACAGCTCAGCAGAAAGTATCACACATGATAGGATTAGATACACAGCTCAGCAGACAGTATCACACATGATAGGATTAGATACACAGCTCAGCAGACAGTATCACACATGATAGGATTAGATACACAGCTTAGCAGACAGTATCACACATGATAGGATTAGATACACAGCTCAGCAGACAGTATCACACATGTTAGGATTAGATACACATCTCAGCAGACAGTATCACACATGATAGGATTAGATACAGCAGCTCAGCAGACAGTATCACACATGATAGGATTAGATACAGCAGCTCAGCAGCCAGTATCACACATGATAGGATTAGATACACAGCTCAGCAGACAGTATCACACATGATAGGATTAGATACACAGCTCAGCAGACAGTATCACACATGGCAGGATTAGATACGCTGTGAAGCAGACAGTATCACACATGATAGGCTTAGGGCATGCCCAGACGTGGCGTATTTCTTCCACAACTGTACGTATCAATGCCGCAAAGAATCTGTGTTGCAGATTCTGTTGCAGATCTGCCCAAAATGTGCAGTAAATTGATGCGGACTGGCCGTTGCGTATTGAGGTGAAAGTACTTCCCTCCTCTGTATCAGTGCAGGATAGAGAGAAGGGACAGCACTTTCCCTAGTGAAAGTAAACTAATTTCATACTTACCGGCCGTTGTTTTGGTGATGCGTCCCTCTTCGCCATCCAGCCCGACCTCCCTGGATGACGCGGCAGTCCATGTGACCGCTGCAGCCTGTGATTGGCCTGTGATTGGCCTGTGATTGGCTGCAGCCTGTGATTGGCCTGTGATTGGCTGCAGCCTGTGATTGGCCTGTGATTGGCTGCAGCCTGTGATCGGCCTGTGATTGGCTGCAGCCTGTGATCGGCCTGTGATTGGCTGCAGCCTGTGATTGGCCTGTGATTGGCTGCAGCCGTCACTTGGACTGAAACGTCATCCTGGGAAGCCGGACTGGAGGAAGAATAAGGGAGTTCTTGGTAAGTAGGAAATTCAATTGTTTTTACAGGTTGCTGTATATTGGGATCGGTAGTCACTGTCCAGGGTGCAGAAACAGTTACTGCCGATCGCTTAACTCTTTCAGCACCCTGGACAGTGACTATTTACTGACGTCGCCTAGCAACGCTCCCGTAATTATGGGTGCACACACATAGTCACCCGTAATTACGGGAGCCCCATTGACTTCCTCAGTCTGGCTGTAGACCTAGAAATACATAGGTCCAGCCAGAATGAAGAAATGTCATGTTAGTAAAACCAATACGCTCCGCAGCACACATAGGGCATGGCCACACGTAGCGGAATTGCTCCCGAAATCCGCAGCGGACCCGTTTCTCCATTGCCTTCCACAGCTTTGTGGTTGGGTTCGTTTGCACGTTGCGGACAATTCCGCTGCGGAGAATAGGCTGCGGTGTGGAATTTGGTGTCCGCAGCATGCTAGGGCTGTTGCGGACCAGTGGCGGACTGGTTGCGGACTCATGGCGGAATTTCTCCATTGACTTCAATGGAGATTCTAAGTTCCGCAATGAAGTCCGCAGCTGTCATGCACATGTCATGTGTGCTGCGGATGCGTCTTGCTTTTTTGCCATGACATTTCTTCATTCTGGCTGGACCTATGTATTTCTAGGTCTACAGCCAGACTGAGGAAGTCAATGGGGCTCCCGTAATGACGGGAGCGTTGCTAGGAGACGTCAGTAAATAGTCACTGTCCAGGGTGCTGAAAGAGTTAAGCGATCGGCAGTAACTGTTTCTGCACCCTGGACAGTGACTACCGATCCCAATATACAGCAACCTGTAAAAAAATAGAAGTTCATACTTACCGAGAACTCCCTGCTTCTGTCTCCAGTCCGGCCTCCCAGGATGACGTTTCAGTCTAAGTGACGGCTGCAGCCAATCACAGGCCAAGCACAGGCTGCAGCCAATCACAGGCCAATCACAGGCTGCAGCCAATCACAGGCCAATCACAGGCTGCAGCCAATCACAGGCCAATCACAGGCTGCAGCCAATCACAGGCTGCAGCCAATCACAGGCCAATCACAGGCTGCAGCGGTCACATGGACTGCCACGTCATCCAGGGAGGTCGGGCTGGATGCCGAAAGAGGGACGCGTCACCAAGACAACGGCCGGTAAGTATGAATTTCTTATATTTTTACTAGGGAAAGTGCTGTCCCTTCTCTCTATCCTGCACTGATACAGAGAAGGGAAGCACTTTCTCCTCAATACGCAACGGCCAGTCCGCATCAATTTATTGCCCACTTTATTGCAACGCAGATTATGTGCGGCATTGATGCGGACAGTTGCGGAGGAATTCCGCCACGTGTGGCCGTGCCCTTAACATCTACATAAGATCTGCGGACTTCATTGCGGAACTTAGAATCTCCATTGAAGTCAATGGAGAAATTCCGCAATGAGTCTGCAACAACCATTGCATGCTGCGGACACCAAATTCCGCACCGCAGCCTATGCTCCGCAGCGGAATTGTCCGCAACGTGCAAACGAACCCAACCACAAAGCTGTGGAAGGCAATGGAGAAACGGGTCCGCTGCGGATTTCCAGAGCAATTCTGCCACGTCTGGCCATGCCCTTAGATATGCTATAAAGCAGACAGTATCACACATGATAGGCTTAGATACGCTATGAAGCAGACAGTATCACACATGATAGGCTTAGATACGCTATGAAACAGACAGTATCACACATGATAGGCTTAGATACGCTATGAAGCAGACAGTATCACACATGATAGGCTTAGATACACAGCTCAGCGGACAGTATCACACATGATAGGCTTAGATACGCTACGAAGCAGACAGTATCACACATGATAGGCTTAGATACGCTATGAAGCAGACAGTATCACACATGATAGGCTTAGATACGCTATGAAGCAGACAGTATCACACATGATAGGCTTAGATACGCTATGAAGCAGACAGTATCACACATGATAGGCTTAGATACGCTATGAAGCAGACAGTATCACACATGATAGGCTTAGATACGCTATGAAGCAGACAGTATCACACATGATAGGCTTAGATACGCTATGAAGCAGACAGTATCACACATGATAGGCTTAGATACGCTATGAAGCAGACAGTATCACACATGATAGGCTTAGATACGCTATGAAGCAGACCCCTTTGCTTGAGATTAGTTTGGGCTCCTTCCATTATGGTGACGGGTTTAGAAACCTTTGTGGAGAGAATTGATCGGTTATAAGTTGCGGATCGGTGGCGGGACGTTGCACAATGTCACTGATTGTGTTTGTTTTGGGCTCGCTGATTGGTCCATTATATGGATGTGGACACTTTCTATTCTATGTGTCTGAGGTTGGATATTGCAGGATTCTGGCCGGAGTCCATCCCCGATCACCAGCGTCTGTAGATTTGGACCCGATTCCTGAATTCTCTCCATCCGTATTGAACAGTTAATCATCAGAATTTAAAAAAATGACAACAATTCTGCGCTCCAGATCCAGACGCCGAGGTTTCTGCCAATTCTCAAATAAACATGTTCACAGGTTTTTTTTTTTTGCATTTTCTTAGTAAATAATGTGGGAACAAAAAGCATGAGAAAGTAATGGGTAGAACAGTCCCCACCACCCCCATCCTCCACCGCCCCCAGCCTCCCCTCCCCCAGCCTCCTACAGAACAGGAAAAATATGGCAATTGTTTGCGGAGTTCGACCTTTTGTTCCATCGTTCTCTCCTGTTCTGTTGTTTTCTGTTTCCAGTTCTGTAGTGTCTTAAGATGCGACTGAAATACTCTGTGCTGCTGAGGACCCAAGTCCTTTATGTAAATCTAGTCACCTAGAAGATCATCACACTCCTCTTCTTAAATAATCTGTGCTGCTGTGAGGCCTACTCCTTCCACAATGTTACTCTCAGTCTGTGAGCTCCCATAAGAACAACACTTTCATCTCCTGAAATACTTTGTGCTACTGTGGGAGGGGGGACTCTGCACTTTCCACTATGTTACTCAGTCTGGGATCTCCTATAAGATCAGTTCACCTGTCTTCTTAAATTCTCTGCACTGCTGTTGCCACTGCTCCTTCCATATACTGGTCCTTCTCAATGAATTAGAAGATCATCAAAATGTTTATTTATTTCAATAATTCAATTCAAAAAGTGTCTCATATTCTATAGATTCATCACACACAGAGGGATCTCCTATATTCTATAGATTCATCACACACTGAGGGATCTCATATATTCTATAGATTCATCACACACAGGGATCTCATATATTCTATAGATTCATCACACAGGGAGGGATCTCATATATTCTATAGATTCATCACACACAGAGGGATCTCATATATTCTATAGATTCATCACACACAGAGGGATCTCATATATTCTATAGATTCATCACACACAGGGATCTCGTATATTCTATAGATTCATCACACACAGAGGGATCTCATATATTCTATAGATTCATCACACACAGGGATCTCCTATATTCTATAGATTCATCACACACGGAGGGATCTCATATATTCTATAGATTCATCACACACAGAGGGATCTCGTATATTCTATAGATTCATCACACACAGGGATCTCCTATATTCTATAGATTCATCACACACGGAGGGATCTCATATATTCTATAGATTGATCACACACAGAGGGATCTCGTATATTCTATAGATTCATCACACACAGAGGGATCTCATATATTCTATAGATTCATCACACACAGAGGGATCTCATATATTCTATAGATTCATCACACACAGAGGGATCTCGTATATTCTATAGATTCATCACACACAGAGGGATCTCGTATATTCTATAGATTCATCACACACAGAGGGATCTCATATATTCTATAGATTCATCACACACAGAGGGATCTCATATATTCTATAGATTCATCACACAGAGGGATCTCATATATTCTATAGATTCATCACACAGAGGGATCTCATATATTCTATAGATTCATCACACAGAGGGATCTCATATATTCTATAGATTCATCACACACAGAGGGATCTCATATATTCTATAGATTCATCACACACAGAGGGATCTCGTATATTCTATAGATTCATCACACAGAGGGATCTCATATATTCTATAGATTCATCACACACAGAGGGATCTCATATATTCTATAGATTCATCACACACAGAGGGATCTCGTATATTCTATAGATTCATCACACACAGAGGGATCTCGTATATTCTATAGATTCATCACACACAGAGGGATCTCATATATTCTATAGATTCATCACACACAGAGGGATCTCATATATTCTATAGATTCATCAGACACAGAGGGATCTCATATATTCTATAGATTCATCACACACAGAGGGATCTCGTATATTCTATAGATTCATCACACACAGAGGGATCTCATATATTCTATAGACTCATTACACACAGAGGGATCTCATATATTCTATAGATTCATCACACACAGAGGGATCTCATATATTCTATAGATTCATCACACACAGAGGGATCTCATATATTCTATAGATTCATCACACACAGAGGGATCTCATATATTCTATAGATTCATCACACACAGAGGGATCTCATATATTCTATAGATTCATCACACACAGAGGGATCTCGTATATTCTATAGATTCATCACACAGGGAGGGATCTCATATATTCTATAGATTCATCACACACAGAGGGATCTATTTCCAGCAGTTTCTTCTTGTAATGTTGATGATTATGGGAACAATTACTGAAAACCCAAAATTTAGTGTCTCAGAAAATGAGAATATTATATAAGCCCAATATAAAAAATGATTTTTAATACCGAAATGTCGTCCTGCTGAGAAGTCTGTCCAGTATCTGCCCTCAATACTTGGCCGGGGCTCCGACTCTGCATGAATTACTGCATCAATGCAGTGTGGCATGGAGGCGATCAGCCTGTGGCACTGCTGAGGTGTTATTAATGTAGCGTGGCATGGAGGTGATCAGCCTGTGGCACTGCTGAGGTGTTATCAATGCGGCGTGGCATGGGGGCGATCAGCCTGTGGCACTGCTGAGGTGTTATTAATGTAGCGTGGCATGGAGGCGATCAGCCTGTGGCACTGCTGAGGTGTTATCAATGCGGCGTGGCATGGGCGCGATCAGCCGGTGGCACCTCAGCAGTGCCACAGGCTGATCACCTCCATGCCACGCCGCATTAATAACCCCTCAGCAGTGCCACAGGCTGATCACCTCCATGCCACGCCGCATTAATAACCCCTCAGCAGTGCCACAGGCTGATCACCTCCATGCCACGCCACATTGATAACCCCTCAGCAGTGCCACAGGCTGATCACCTCCATGCCACGCCGCATTGATAACACCTCAGCAGTGCAACAGGCTGATCGCCTCCATGCCACGCTACATTAATAACACCTCAGCAGTGCCACAGGCTGATCGCCCCCATGCCACGCCGCATTGATGCAGTAATTCATGCAGAGTCGGAGCCACGGCCAAGTATTGGGGGCAGATACTGGACAGACTTCTCAGCAGGACGACATTTCGGTATTAAAAATCATTTTTTATATTGGGCTTATATAATATTCTCATTTTCTGAGACACTAAATTTTGGGTTTTCAGTAATTGTTCCCATAATCATCAACATTACAAGAAGAAACTGCTGGAAATAGATCCCTCTGTGTGTGATGAATCTATAGAATATAGGAGATCCCTCTGTGTGTGATGAATCTATAGAATATACGAGATCCCTCTGTGTGTGATGAATCTATAGAATATATGAGATCCCTCTGTGTGATGAATCTATAGAATATACGAGATCCCTCCCTGTGTGATGAATCTATAGAATATATGAGATCCCTCTGTGTGTGATGAATCTATAGAATATATGAGATCCCTCTGTGTGTGATGAATCTATAGAATATATGAGATCCCTCTGTGTGATGAATCTATAGAATATATGAGATCCCTCTGTGTGTGATGAATCTATAGAATATACGAGATCCCTCCCTGTGTGATGAATCTATAGAATATATGAGATCCCTGTGTGTGATGAATCTATAGAATATATGAGATCCCTCTGTGTGTGATGAATCTATAGAATATATGAGATCCCTCTGTGTGTGATGAATCTATAGAATATACGAGATCCCTCTGTGTGTGATGAATCTATAGAATATATGAGATCCCTCTGTGTGTGATGAATCTATAGAATATGAGACACTTTTTGAATTGAATTACTGAAATAAGTAAACTTTTTGATTATATTCTAATTCATTGAGAAGGACCTCTATGTGTATATATATACCACCACCGCCTCCTCACCTCCCTGCAGTATATATATATACCACCACGGCCTCCTCACCTCCCTGCAGTATATATATATATACCACCACGGCCTCCTCACCTCCCTGCAGTATATATATATACCACCACCGCCTCCTCACCTCCCTGCAGTATATATATATATACCACCACCGCCTCCTCACCTCCCTGCAGTATATATATACCACCACCGCCTCCTCACCTCCCTGCAGTATATATATATACCACCACGGCCTCCTCACCTCCCTGCAGTATATATATATACCACCACCGCCTCCTCACCTCCCTGCAGTATATATATATACCACCACGGCCTCCTCACCTCCCTGCAGTATATATATATATACCACCACGGCCTCCTCACCTCCCTGCAGTATATATATATACCACCACGGCCTCCTCACCTCCCTGCAATATATATATATACCACCACGGCCTCCTCACCTCCCTGCAGTATATATATATACGACCACGGCCTCCTCACCTCCCTGCAGTATATATATATACCACCACCGCCTCCTCACCTCCCTGCAGTATATATATATACCACCACGGCCTCCTCACCTCCCTGCAGTATATATATATACCACCACCGCCTCCTCACCTCCCTGCAGTATATATATATACCACCACGGCCTCCTCACCTCCCTGCAGTATATATATATATACCACCACGGCCTCCTCACCTCCCTGCAGTATATATATATACCACCACGGCCTCCTCACCTCCCTGCAGTATATATATATACCACCACGGCCTCCTCACCTCCCTGCAGTATATATATATATACCACCACCGCCTCCTCACCTCCCTGCAGTATATATATATACCACCACGGCCTCCTCACCTCCCTGCAGTATATATATATACCACCACGGCCTCCTCACCTCCCTGCAGTATATATATATACCACCACCGCCTCCTCACCTCCCTGCAGTATATATATATACCACCACGGCCTCCTCACCTCCCTGCAGTATATATATATATACCACCACGGCCTCCTCACCTCCCTGCAGTATATATATATACCACCACCGCCTCCTCACCTCCCTGCAGTATATATATATACCACCACCGCCTCCTCACCTCCCTGCAGTATATATATATACCACCACCGCCTCCTCACCTCCCTGCAGTATACATATATACCACCACGGCCTCCTCCCCTCCCTGCAGTATATATATATACCACCACCGCCTCCTCCCCTCCCTGCAGTATATATATATACCACCACGGCCTCCTCACCTCCCTGCAGTATATATATATACCACCACCGCCTCCTCACCTCCCTGCAGTATATATATATACCACCACGGCCTCCTCACCTCCCTGCAGTATATATATATACCACCACGGCCTCCTCACCTCCCTGCAGTATATATATATACCACCACGGCCTCCTCACCTCCCTGCAGTATATATATATACCACCACGGCCTCCTCACCTCCCTGCAGTATATATATATATACCACCACCGCCTCCTCACCTCCCTGCAGTATATATATATATACCACCACGGCCTCCTCACCTCCCTGCAGTATATATATATACCACCACCGCCTCCTCACCTCCCTGCAGTATATATATATACCACCACGGCCTCCTCACCTCCCTGCAGTATATATATATACCACCACCGCCTCCTCACCTCCCTGCAGTATATATATATACCACCACCGCCTCCTCACCTCCCTGCAGTATATATATATACCACCACGGCCTCCTCACCTCCCTGCAGTATATATATATATATACCACCACCGCCTCCTCACCTCCCTGCAGTATATATATATATACCACCACGGCCTCCTCACCTCCCTGCAGTATATATATATACCACCACCGCCTCCTCACCTCCCTGCAGTATATATATATACCACCACGGCCTCCTCACCTCCCTGCAGTATATATATATACCACCACGGCCTCCTCACCTCCCTGCAGTATATATATATACCACCACCGCCTCCTCCCCTCCCTGCAGTATATATATATACCACCACGGCCTCCTCACCTCCCTGCAGTATATATATATACCACCACGGCCTCCTCACCTCCCTGCAGTATATATATATATACCACCACCGCCTCCTCACCTCCCTGCAGTATATATATATATACCACCACCGCCTCCTCACCTCCCTGCAGTATATATATATACCACCACCGCCTCCTCACCTCCCTGCAGTATATATATATACCACCACGGCCTCCTCACCTCCCTGCAGTATATATATATACCACCACGGCCTCCTCACCTCCCTGCAGTATATATATATACCACCACCGCCTCCTCCCCTCCCTGCAGTATATATATATACCACCACGGCCTCCTCACCTCCCTGCAGTATATATATATACCACCACGGCCTCCTCACCTCCCTGCAGTATATATATATACCACCACGGCCTCCTCACCTCCCTGCAGTATATATATATACCACCACGGCCTCCTCACCTCCCTGCAGTATATATATATACCACCACGGCCTCCTCACCTCCCTGCAGTATATATATATACCACCACGGCCTCCTCACCTCCCTGCAGTATATATATATACCACCACGGCCTCCTCACCTCCCTGCAGTATATATATATACCACCACCGCCTCCTCACCTCCCTGCAGTATATATATATACCACCACCGCCTCCTCACCTCCCTGCAGTATATATATATACCACCACCGCCTCCTCACCTCCCTGCAGTATATATATATACCACCACCGCCTCCTCACCTCCCTGCAGTATATATATATATACCACCACGGCCTCCTCACCTCCCTGCAGTATATATATATATACCACCACCGCCTCCTCACCTCCCTGCAGTATATATATATACCACCACCGCCTCCTCACCTCCCTGCAGTATATATATATACCACCACGGCCTCCTCACCTCCCTGCAGTATATATATATACCACCACCGCCTCCTCACCTCCCTGCAGTATATATATATACCACCACCGCCTCCTCACCTCCCTGCAGTATATATATATATACCACCACGGCCTCCTCACCTCCCTGCAGTATATATATATACCACCACGGCCTCCTCACCTCCCTGCAGTATATATATATACCACCACGGCCTCCTCACCTCCCTGCAGTATATATATATACCACCACGGCCTCCTCACCTCCCTGCAGTATATATATATACCACCACGGCCTCCTCACCTCCCTGCAGTATATATATATACCACCACGGCCTCCTCACCTCCCTGCAGTATATATATATACCACCACCGCCTCCTCACCTCCCTGCAGTATATATATATACCACCACCGCCTCCTCACCTCCCTGCAGTATATATATATATACCACCACGGCCTCCTCACCTCCCTGCAGTATATATATATATACCACCACGGCCTCCTCACCTCCCTGCAGTATATATATATATATACCACCACCGCCTCCTCACCTCCCTGCAGTATATATATATACCACCACCGCCTCCTCACCTCCCTGCAGTATATATATATATATACCACCACCGCCTCCTCACCTCCCTGCAGTATATATATATATACCACCACGGCCTCCTCACCTCCCTGCAGTATATATATATACCACCACGGCCTCCTCACTTCCCTGCAGTATATATATATATACCACCACGGCCTCCTCACCTCCCTGCAGTATATATATATACCACCACGGCCTTCTCCCCTCCCTGCAGTATATATATATATACCACCACGGCCTCCTCACCTCCCTGCAGTATATATATATACCACCACGGCCTTCTCCCCTCCCTGCAGTATATATATATATATATACCACCACGGCCTCCTCACCTCCCTGCAGTATATATATATACCACCACGGCCTCCTCACCTCCCTGCAGTATATATATATACCACCACGGCCTCCTCACCTCCCTGCAGTATATATATATACCACCACGGCCTCCTCACCTCCCTGCAGTATATATATATACCACCACGGCCTCCTCACCTCCCTGCAGTATATATATATATACCACCACCGCCTCCTCACCTCCCTGCAGTATATATATATACCACCACGGCCTCCTCACCTCCCTGCAGTATATATATATATACCACCACGGCCTCCTCACCTCCCTGCAGTATATATATATATACCACCACCGCCTCCTCACCTCCCTGCAGTATATATATATACCACCACCGCCTCCTCACCTCCCTGCAGTATATATATATACCACCACGGCCTCCTCACCTCCCTGCAGTATATATATATACCACCACGGCCTCCTCACCTCCCTGCAGTATATATATATATATACCACCACGGCCTCCTCACCTCCCTGCAGTATATATATATACCACCACGGCCTCCTCACCTCCCTGCAGTATATATATATACCACCACGGCCTCCTCACCTCCCTGCAGTATATATATATACCACCACCGCCTCCTCACCTCCCTGCAGTATATATATATACCACCACCGCCTCCTCACCTCCCTGCAGTATATATATATACCACCACGGCCTCACCTCCCTGCAGTATATATATATATACCACCACGGCCTCCTCACCTCCCTGCAGTATATATATATACCACCACCGCCTCCTCACCTCCCTGCAGTATATATATATACCACCACGGCCTCCTCACCTCCCTGCAGTATATATATATACCACCACGGCCTCACCTCCCTGCAGTATATATATATATACCACCACCGCCTCCTCACCTCCCTGCAGTATATATATATA
Source organism: Rhinoderma darwinii (assembly GCF_050947455.1). Classification (NCBI taxonomy): domain Eukaryota; kingdom Metazoa; phylum Chordata; class Amphibia; order Anura; family Rhinodermatidae; genus Rhinoderma; species Rhinoderma darwinii. The sequence continues at coordinate 142,198,308 of NC_134693.1, forward strand.
CCACCACCGCCTCCTCACCTCCCTGCAGTATATATATATACCACCACCGCCTCCTCACCTCCCTGCAGTATATATATATACCACCACGGCCTCCTCACCTCCCTGCAGTATATATATATACCACCACCGCCTCCTCACCTCCCTGCAGTATATATATATACCACCACCGCCTCCTCACCTCCCTGCAGTATATATATATACCACCACGGCCTCCTCACCTCCCTGCAGTATATATATATACCACCACGGCCTCCTCACCTCCCTGCAGTATATATATATACCACCACGGCCTCCTCACCTCCCTGCAGTATATATATATATACCACCACGGCCTCCTCACCTCCCTGCAGTATATATATATACCACCACGGCCTCCTCACCTCCCTGCAGTATATATATATACCACCACGGCCTCCTCACCTCCCTGCAGTATATATATATACCACCACCGCCTCCTCACCTCCCTGCAGTATATATATATACCACCACGGCCTCCTCACCTCCCTGCAGTATATATATATACCACCACCGCCTCCTCACCTCCCTGCAGTATATATATATACCACCACCGCCTCCTCACCTCCCTGCAGTATATATATATACCACCACGGCCTCCTCACCTCCCTGCAGTATATATATATATACCACCACCGCCTCCTCACCTCCCTGCAGTATATATATATACCACCACGGCCTCCTCCCCTCCCTGCAGTATATATATATACCACCACGGCCTCCTCACCTCCCTGCAGTATATATATATACCACCACGGCCTCCTCACCTCCCTGCAGTATATATATATACCACCACGGCCTCCTCACCTCCCTGCAGTATATATATATATACCACCACCGCCTCCTCACCTCCCTGCAGTATATATATATACCACCACGGCCTCCTCACCTCCCTGCAGTATATATATATACCACCACGGCCTCCTCACCTCCCTGCAGTATATATATATACCACCACGGCCTCCTCACCTCCCTGCAGTATATATATATATACCACCACGGCCTCCTCACCTCCCTGCAGTATATATATATACCACCACCGCCTCCTCACCTCCCTGCAGTATATATATATACCACCACGGCCTCCTCACCTCCCTGCAGTATATATATATATACCACCACGGCCTCCTCACCTCCCTGCAGTATATATATATACCACCACGGCCTCCTCACCTCCCTGCAGTATATATATATATACCACCACGGCCTCCTCCCCTCCCTGCAGTATATATATATACCACCACCGCCTCCTCCCCTCCCTGCAGTATATATATATACCACCACGGCCTCCTCACCTCCCTGCAGTATATATATATACCACCACCGCCTCCTCACCTCCCTGCAGTATATATATATACCACCACCGCCTCCTCACCTCCCTGCAGTATATATATATACCACCACGGCCTCCTCACCTCCCTGCAGTATATATATATACCACCACCGCCTCCTCACCTCCCTGCAGTATATATATATACCACCACGGCCTCCTCACCTCCCTGCAGTATATATATATATACCACCACGGCCTCCTCACCTCCCTGCAGTATATATATATACCACCACGGCCTCCTCCCCTCCCTGCAGTATATATATATACCACCACCGCCTCCTCACCTCCCTGCAGTATATATATATATACCACCACCGCCTCCTCACCTCCCTGCAGTATATATATATACCACCACGGCCTCCTCACCTCCCTGCAGTATATATATATATACCACCACCGCCTCCTCACCTCCCTGCAGTATATATATATACCACCACCGCCTCCTCACCTCCCTGCAGTATATATATATATATACCACCACCGCCTCCTCACCTCCCTGCAGTATATATATATATACCACCACCGCCTCCTCACCTCCCTGCAGTATATATATATATACCACCACCGCCTCCTCACCTCCCTGCAGTATATATATATACCACCACCGCCTCCTCACCTCCCTGCAGTATATATATATACCACCACCGCCTCCTCACCTCCCTGCAGTATATATATATACCACCACCGCCTCCTCACCTCCCTGCAGTATATATATATACCACCACCGCCTCCTCACCTCCCTGCAGTATACATATATACCACCACGGCCTCCTCCCCTCCCTGCAGTATATATATATACCACCACGGCCTCCTCCCCTCCCTGCAGTATATATATATACCACCACGGCCTCCTCACCTCCCTGCAGTATATATATATACCACCACCGCCTCCTCCCCTCCCTGCAGTATATATATATACCACCACGGCCTCCTCACCTCCCTGCAGTATATATATATATACCACCACGGCCTCCTCACCTCCCTGCAGTATATATATATACCACCACGGCCTCCTCACCTCCCTGCAGTATATATATATATACCACCACGGCCTCCTCCCCTCCCTGCAGTATATATATATATACCACCACAGCCTCCTCACCTCCCTGCAGTATATATATATATATACCACCACGGCCTCCTCACCTCCCTGCAGTATATATATATACCACCACGGCCTTCTCCCCTCCCTGCAGTATATATATATATATATACCACCACGGCCTCCTCACCTCCCTGCAGTATATATATATACCACCACGGCCTCCTCACCTCCCTGCAGTATATATATATACCACCACGGCCTCCTCACTTCCCTGCAGTATATATATATACCACCACGGCCTTCTCCCCTCCCTGCAGTATATATATATATATATACCACCACGGCCTCCTCACCTCCCTGCAGTATATATATATACCACCACCGCCTCCTCACCTCCCTGCAGTATATATATATACCACCACGGCCTCCTCACCTCCCTGCAGTATATATATATACCACCACCGCCTCCTCACCTCCCTGCAGTATATATATATACCACCACGGCCTCCTCACCTCCCTGCAGTATATATATATACCACCACCGCCTCCTCACCTCCCTGCAGTATATATATATACCACCACCGCCTCCTCACCTCCCTGCAGTATATATATATACCACCACGGCCTCCTCACCTCCCTGCAGTATATATATATATCACCACCGCCTCCTCACCTCCCTGCAGTATATATATATACCACCACCGCCTCCTCACCTCCCTGCAGTATATATATATACCACCACGGCCTCCTCCCCTCCCTGCAGTATATATATATACCACCACGGCCTCCTCCCCTCCCTGCAGTATATATATATACCACCACGGCCTCCTCACCTCCCTGCAGTATATATATATACCACCACGGCCTCCTCACCTCCCTGCAGTATATATATATACCACCACCGCCTCCTCACCTCCCTGCAGTATATATATATACCACCACGGCCTCCTCACCTCCCTGCAGTATATATATATACCACCACGGCCTCCTCCCCTCCCTGCAGTATATATATATACCACCACGGCCTCCTCCCCTCCCTGCAGTATATATATATACCACCACGGCCTCCTCACCTCCCTGCAGTATATATATATATACCACCACGGCCTCCTCACCTCCCTGCAGTATATATATATACCACCACCGCCTCCTCACCTCCCTGCAGTATATATATATACCACCACCGCCTCCTCACCTCCCTGCAGTATATATATATACCACCACGGCCTCCTCACCTCCCTGCAGTATATATATATACCACCACGGCCTCCTCACCTCCCTGCAGTATATATATATATACCACCACGGCCTCCTCACCTCCCTGCAGTATATATATATACCACCACGGCCTCCTCACCTCCCTGCAGTATATATATATACCACCACGGCCTCCTCACCTCCCTGCAGTATATATATATATACCACCACGGCCTCACCTCCCTGCAGTATATATATATATACCACCACGGCCTCCTCACCTCCCTGCAGTATATATATATACCACCACCGCCTCCTCACCTCCCTGCAGTATATATATATACCACCACGGCCTCCTCACCTCCCTGCAGTATATATATATACCACCACGGCCTCCTCACCTCCCTGCAGTATATATATATATACCACCACCGCCTCCTCACCTCCCTGCAGTATATATATATACCACCACCGCCTCCTCACCTCCCTGCAGTATATATATATACCACCACCGCCTCCTCACCTCCCTGCAGTATATATATATACCACCACGGCCTCCTCACCTCCCTGCAGTATATATATATACCACCACGGCCTCCTCACCTCCCTGCAGTATATATATATACCACCACGGCCTCCTCACCTCCCTGCAGTATATATATATATACCACCACGGCCTCCTCCCCTCCCTGCAGTATATATATATACCACCACGGCCTCCTCACCTCCCTGCAGTATATATATATACCACCACCGCCTCCTCACCTCCCTGCAGTATATATATATACCACCACGGCCTCCTCACCTCCCTGCAGTATATATATATACCACCACGGCCTCCTCACCTCCCTGCAGTATATATATATATACCACCACGGCCTCCTCACCTCCCTGCAGTATATATATATACCACCACGGCCTCCTCACCTCCCTGCAGTATATATATATACCACCACGGCCTCCTCACTTCCCTGCAGTATATATATATATACCACCACGGCCTCCTCACCTCCCTGCAGTATATATATATATACCACCACGGCCTCCTCACCTCCCTGCAGTATATATATATACCACCACCGCCTCCTCACCTCCCTGCAGTATATATATATACCACCACCGCCTCCTCACCTCCCTGCAGTATATATATATATACCACCACCGCCTCCTCACCTCCCTGCAGTATATATATATACCACCACGGCCTCCTCACCTCCCTGCAGTATATATATATACCACCACGGCCTCCTCACCTCCCTGCAGTATATATATATACCACCACCGCCTCCTCACCTCCCTGCAGTATATATATATATACCACCACCGCCTCCTCACCTCCCTGCAGTATATATATATACCACCACGGCCTCCTCACCTCCCTGCAGTATATATATATACCACCACCGCCTCCTCACCTCCCTGCAGTATATATATATACCACCACGGCCTCCTCACCTCCCTGCAGTATATATATATACCACCACGGCCTCCTCACCTCCCTGCAGTATATATATATACCACCACGGCCTCCTCACCTCCCTGCAGTATATATATATACCACCACGGCCTCCTCACCTCCCTGCAGTATATATATATACCACCACCGCCTCCTCACCTCCCTGCAGTATATATATATACCACCACCGCCTCCTCACCTCCCTGCAGTATATATATATATACCACCACGGCCTCCTCACCTCCCTGCAGTATATATATATACCACCACCGCCTCCTCACCTCCCTGCAGTATATATATATACCACCACGGCCTCCTCACCTCCCTGCAGTATATATATATACCACCACGGCCTCCTCACCTCCCTGCAGTATATATATATACCACCACGGCCTCCTCACCTCCCTGCAGTATATATATATACCACCACCGCCTCCTCACCTCCCTGCAGTATATATATATACCACCACCGCCTCCTCACCTCCCTGCAGTATATATATATACCACCACCGCCTCCTCACCTCCCTGCAGTATATATATATACCACCACGGCCTCCTCACCTCCCTGCAGTATATATATATACCACCACGGCCTCCTCACCTCCCTGCAGTATATATATATATACCACCACCGCCTCCTCACCTCCCTGCAGTATATATATATACCACCACCGCCTCCTCACCTCCCTGCAGTATATATATATATAGTTATTTGAGAAGCTCCTGTATAACTCTCAGATGAAGTCCCCCTTTCCGTCCCTGTTCTTGCGCTGGAGGAGTAAACACGTCCGGCTTATACTTCTATTACTGGTTGTACATAAAGTATTAAGAAGCCGCTGACCTACATTTTACACTCTCTGGAAATGGAGGTAGAATATTATTTTACACGGCATTAGTACCTGTTTAGTCGCTTGTATTGCGCTGAATCGGTTTATGGAAGGAAACAAGTACATGAGGTTTACAATACATCATAAATCACGGCCGGGATTAGATTTCAGTCTCTGTATTTGGAGCTTTATAAAAATCGGATGAAAAAAATTCAGAACAAACTCAGAAATGCTGCAGAAATTCATTCATTCCCCAAAGACGTGAACTAAATCCAGAAGAATCTCCGCAGGATCCTGAGTACACAAAACGGCAGAGACGCCGCAAAACGTACGGAAAAAAAAACATCCCGCGTATAAACCGCGCCATCACCAAAAATATTGGGGGCCCCATAGGGGCAAATGGTCAGGGAGCAGTGAACTCCCCATTATATCCATTATATCCCTCTTATACCCAATTGTGGACATTTAGGGGCATCTGCGGTTTTACTCAAACATAGACCCCCACAGTGGGTCCATGGGGGGAATCAGGACACTTAATGCACTTACTGTATATATATAGATTTGTATATAGTGTGTATATATAATGCATGTTTATAGATCTGTACATGGTATATACATATATATAATGTATGTGAAATGAAGGGCGCCACGTTGGGCACCAGCTTTGCCCAACATTCTTTCATCAAGGGGCTGAAAAAACAATTCTGACCTAATACTTGTCACAGCTGAGGGTTTGTTATAATTGCATCCAGTCCAGACAATCCTCTGTGAGCTAAACACATCAGCAGCACAGATCTCTCCCCTGTCCTCTGTTACAATGTATCAGTGCAGGTAATGAGTCCAGGCTGTTTACCTCACAGAGAATTGTTGCGACTGAATAGAATTGTAACAAGTTTTCAGCTCTGAGATGTATTAGGTCAGGACAAGGTTTTCAATCTCTGGATGTAAATAATTCCCATTCAATGACAGCAAGCAGAGATCTTGGAGAATTCAGAGTCTAGTAGATAGTTGCAGACCTTCCATTATACAATGATTACACTTTATTTACATAAAAATAATTTTTTTTATGTGAAAAATTATACACAGGTTTAAGTTGATTATATCTGAGTTTGGGAAAGCTGGGTGACAACTAATAAGGCCGCGATTACAGATGCCACTGGAGATTAATTCAGCTTTTCTAGGGTCCTGAACATCAAATGTGGCTAATTATACAGTATTAAGTATGAGTGCGTCTAGGAAAGCTGGGTGACAACCTTCAGTGGTGGCCATATTAGTTGTCACCCAGCTTTTCCAGAAACAGATATAACTAAGGAACTCGACAGAAGTGGAATGATATTTACTTTTTATATTTTAAACAGATTCATTTTCAGTTTCCCCCTCCCTATAAAGCTCCTTCTTGTACATGTTGTAAATGGAGGTAAGAAAGAGCCGCAGGATTTTCCCGGATTCGCTGCACTGCCGCTAAAGTATGAAGGAAAGTCGTCGTGTTACAGACTGAACAAACAAAGAAGCGGGTGAGACAGACGGACGCCCCGAGGGTTCAGCTAAAACCAGGAGAATTATTCAAACACCTTCAGCAAAATGTTGGAAATAGATGAACACACGAGCGGTACGAGCGACACGAGCGGCAGGAGCGGTTTTAGTTAAAACAATTTATTTGCAGACGGGATGCATGAAAGAATAGAAAAAGCCAGCGAAGCCGATCGTCTCTCATGGAGATAAATCCATCACTCGATTCAAGCATTTTTGAAGTATAAAATGTCATAAACACGTGAAAAATTATAAGACTACAGAGAAAGCAAAACCAAAAACCGCACAAGGATTCACTGTATTGTTAAAGCGTGAAATCTGCCAAGAAATAGCAAAAAAAACTCCAATCTAAAGCTTAATGTAAAACGAAAAGCAGCAACAATGAAAAATGCAGCCGATCCATCCACTAGAGAGCAGCAGTGACATCACTAGAGAGCAGCGGTGACATCACTGAGAATGCAGCCGATCCATTCACTAGAGAGCAGCGGTGACATCATTGAGAATACAGCCTATCCATTCACTAGAGAGCAGCGGTGACATCACTGAGAATGCAGCCTATCCATTCACTAGAGAGCAGCGGTGACATCACTGAGAATGCAGCCGATCCATTCACTAGAGAGCAGCGGTGACATCATTGAGAATACAGCCTATCCATTCACTAGGGAGCAGCGGTGACGTCACTGAGAATACAGCCGATCCATCCAGTAGAGAGCAGCGGTGACATCACTGAGAATGCAGCCTATCCATTCACTAGAGAGCAGCGGTGACATCACTGAGAATGCAGCCTATCCATTCACTAGGGAGCAGCGGTGACATCACTGAGAATACAGCCTATCCATTCACTAGAGAGCAGCGGTGACATTACTGAGAATGCAGCCTATCCATTCACTAGAGAGCAGCGGTGACATCACTGAGAATGCAGCCTATCCATCCACTAGAGATCAGCAGTGACATCACTGAGAATGCAGCCTATCCATTCACTAGAGAGCAGCGGTGACATCACTGAGAATGCAGCCTATCCATTCACTAGAGAGCAGCGGTGACATCACTGAGGATGCAGCCTATCCATTCACTAGAGAGCAGCTGTGACATCATTGAGAATGCAGCCTATCCATTCACTAGAGAGCAGCGGTGACATCACTGAGAATGTCACCTATCCATTCACTAGAGAGCAGCGGTGGCATCACTGAGAATGCAGCCTAGCCATTCACTAGAGAGCAGCGGTGACATCACTGAGAATGCAGCCTATCCATTCACTAGAGAGCAGCGGTGACATCACTGAGAATGCAGCCTATCCATTCACTAGAGAGCAGCGGTGACATCACTGAGAATGCAGCCTATCCATCTACTAGAGAGCAGCGGTGACATCACTGAGAATGCAGCCTATCCATTCACTAGAGAGCAGCGGTGACATCACTGAGAATGCAGCCTATCCATCTACTAGAGAGCAGCGGTGACATCACTGAGAATGCAGCCTATCCATCTACTAGAGAGCAGCGGTGACATCACTGAGAAGGCAGCCTAACCATTCACTAGAGAGCAGCAGTGACATCACTGAGAATGCAGCCTATCGATTCACTAGAGAGCAGCAGTGACATCACTGAGAATGCAGCCTATCCATTCACTAGGGAGCAGCGGTGACATCACTGAGAATGTGGCCTATCCATTCACTAGAGAGCAGCAGTGACATCACTAGAGAGCAGTGGTGACATCACTAGAGCGCAGCGGTGACATCACTAGAGAGCAGCGGTGACATCACTAGAGTGTGATTTTTTTCTTTCAGGAATCTCGCTGAGCTTTTCTCAGATACAATAATGTCAGGAACCGTCTTACTTTTTATTTTATTGTATATTTTGCCATCATTATATTTTGCTTTTTATGATTAGATTTTTTAGGACAGATAAGCAACTCCGAGGTTTCAAAATGAAACGAGAAGAACAAAAAGATTGTAATGTAAATCACTGATCGCAGGTCGGGAGCCGCACGCGTTTCACATCAACCACAGAATAACGTGTAACTTGTGAGACTCATTGAAGTGCAGCAAGAAATGTCTGAAGTCACTTTGAAGTTGTCAGTTCCGGAATCTCAGGACTTGGTGTTTCATTGACTTTTAGACCCAAACATTTCAGTTAATTGGAAGGATTAGCGCTAATATTTACCGTAATGGGAGGTCTCGCTACTCAGCGACCCCTGTGATACTCACCAGACTCCGATTCTTTCATATTATCATGACAAATTTGTTTTGTTTCCAGGCGGCAAATCCTCACAAGATCCCATTTCTATTCACATGTTTATTGATTCCTTGTACCTGTAAGTAAAGTCGGTGACTTGTTTACATTGTTGCGATCCGTGCTTGCGTTACATTGTTTCTTCTCATTCCCTCATATAACCTTTTTTTTTAGTAGATACAATAGAAATGTGAGTGTCTTCATTCTTCAGCACGAAAATCATAACAGTGACTGACAGAGGACAGCCAAGCCTTCTAGGGAGCGGAGTTACTGTCAGGTGACAGCTGCTCCTTTCTTTCCCTCTTGATCATTAGGAGGGGAGAGGGGAAGCATTATACAAGCAGTCTATTGGCTGATCACAGCAGAGCAACAGAGAGAAGGAAGAGAAGACATTATTGGGAATCAGGGACCGTGGCACTAACAGGGGCAATTTTATAGCCCCATTTTCACAGGATTGTCCAGCAAAATAGACCTCAAAGGAGGCGGGTGTATGCAAATACACCTCAAAATGGATGCTTCTGGGAGGTTTTGTGGGTGTTTCTGAGTGAAGTAGGGGTGGGGCATAATGATTGAGTCTTAAATGTTGGTAGGTATTGCCATAGGTGGTGCAGAGGTAAAAGTCACACCCGCACCCTGGTGTCTGGAGGGGGCCCTAAAGTCCCTCTGCCGCATAAGAAGACACCAGTATTATAAATGGCACCTAGTAGGTGGGGGGACCGGTTTCAGATCAGGTTTTGCATTGGGGCCCTGTTGTCTTAAGTTACGCCTATGGGCACCAAACGTTTCTTGTGTGCGGCACCAAACACTAGACACCAAGACCACAGGTGCCAAACCAGTGAGTACCAGAGACTGGAACACTAAACCACTGGACACCAGAAATTGGGAGTGAAACAGTGGACACCAGGGACTATAAACCACTAAGGGAAAAGGCACCAAACTACCAGATGGAAGGGATAGTACATCATGCAGCACCGATCTCTGGACACCAAGGACTGGGGCATTAAATCACCCGGCATGAGGGACTAGAGCACCAAAACTTTGGATACCAGGGTCAGTGACCCACTAGACATTAAGTACGGGGGTATCAATCCAGTGGACAATAGGGACTAGGGGACCAAACCACTGGATACCAAGTATAGGAGCAGTAACCACTATATACTCGGGACTAGGAACCTGGACACCATGGATAAAAGTAATACACCAATACATACTCCGGACTGGGCGACGATATATTTTAGTAGGTTCCTATCCCAGGTGACACCAACATAACCTGGCACCCTACACACAGCAGTGATGTAACCATAGGGGGCGATAGGGAGCCGTCACAACCAGATCTCTCCCACTTGGGGGTCCATAATAAAACAGCAGCGCTATATATAGAGGAGCTTGAGAGAGATCTCCCCCTATACAAATGATGACTCGTACATAGACCCTACAAAGCGTGATGTCATCGCGTACACTGAAACGCGTCGCCTGTTAGATGATAGGTTCATGTAAAGAGTTCAGAGAGGTGTATACTGTATATATCCTCACGAGAAGCGGCACATCTCAACGTCAGGCGTAATAAATAGCCGAAGACATAAGTGAAATGGAAGACTTGTGAAGTCGGGGTTGGATCCCGGCCATCCATTCAGTACTTTCTCTAAGCTGGAACATCAGGCTGCAAAACACAATGCAATTATCCCAGAACAGCAATTAATTTACAGCCCCCGTCAGCGCTGATCAGTATTCCGCCAAGGTGTTTCCCGGGCAGAAGACGGCGAGAGCGAAATAAATGGTGACAGATTTACGACTTTCCAAGAACCAGCAAGAAAGATGTCGACATGAAGTGAGATAATCACGAGTAACTTCTCCAATATCCCGCCTGTATAAATATTCCATTTCATCCAATTTGTTGAGTGAGAGACTGAGCAAAGCGATGAAAACAAGAGACAGCGCCGCTCCGATATCCTGCGTCTCAGCAACAACGCCGCTGATGGACAGAATCAATCGGAGCGCGATGCTAAGCGCCAGGTATTAACTTTAAAAGTAAAATGAGGTGCCAGGCGCTCAGCCGCAATCGTCCCACCGCCATTTATTCCACTTTTTACTGAGCAAGCAGGAATTTCATTTCACATCAATCGTAGCGAGAGTAACCACAACGGAGCTGGAACTGAATGGAACCTCCAAAAAAAACAGCGGAGGGGCAATACCTCGTTTTATAGGGTCTGTAAGGGGTTTCCAGTCTTACATAAATAAAACTTAAAGGGGTTCTCCGCTTTGTACAATCCCTTCTTGTTAGAAGGATCCCTTCACAATAAGCTGATCATAAAGAGTCCCCCTGCTAAGACCTCTGTGATCAGCAACGATCTGTGAGGAAACCTGGCAATATGTGTTTTATTTCCCTGCAGCGCCACCACAGGACAAATGAAGTATTACACAGTGTCCATTCATATCATTGTGTTGTCTGGGTAATGCAGGATAGGACAGGTCCTCCAAGGAGAGAGACGCTCTATGTAACCGCTCTCCACCAAGAGATCAGGGTCCTGATCAGAGGACCCCACTCTATTAACTCAGAATCCCCTTAAAGGGTGCATGGAAATAGGTTTTCTAAGCAGGACCTCCCCTTTAAACATTGCATAATAAAAAGTCTGGTAACTCTTTAATGTACTTTGTGTTTTTATTTCTCACCATTTTCAAGATCTATGCTTGCTGTCAGCAAATGGAAGCATTAATTTTAAAAGGATAAAAACCTTCCCTGGCCCACTTTTTCTTACACAGCTGCAGTTTCTTTGTTACATTACCACCAAAAAGGGATGTGCCCCGATATATAACTGGTCAAACACCAAAGTCCTAATTTAAACACCAATGTGAACGTCCAGTGTTAAATTTCAAATAAAATAGTTTTATATTGAGATATAATTTAAAAATACAAACGGCAGCATAAAAGTAAAAATTAAAAAGAATCCAGGCACTAAAAAAATAGAGAGCGGGCTACTGGCCAAAAACATCTATACCGTGGGATAGTACATTGTAGATAATCAGCAACTTCAAGTCAAAGGACAAATTAAGAACTTTTTGAAATAGACCATCATAATAGATGGACGGACAGTAATGGCAAAGTAACCAAGAAAAAAAGATAAAAATCCAGTAACAAACCATGCAGATACACAATGAGGTAAAGAGTAACGATGTTCCAGGGGCCACTTACACCCAGCGCGTTTCGCCACCTGACTTATTTGATCACTGTATGTCTGCATTTTCTGAGCGCTGTATGGTGGCCGTCCGGGGCACGAGGCTCTCGGGGGGCCCATGGCCGCCCAAAGTACAATGTCGTTTTTCGCGATTAAAACGCGATGAAAGACCATTGTGTTTGTCCTGCAAAAAGACCTTTATCCATAAGGTCACATGACCTCATCTCTGCAGTTCTTACTACTGATTGGAGACCTGCTGGTCACATGACCTCATCTCTGCAGTTCTTACTACTGATTGGAGACCTGCTGGTCACATGACCTCATCTCTGCAGTTCTTACTACTGATTGGAGACCTGCTGGTCACATGACCTCATCTCTGCAGTTCTTACTACTGATTGGAGACCTGCTGGTCACATGACCTCATCTCTGAAGTTCTTACTACTGATTAGAGACCTGCTGGTCACATGACCTCATCTCTGCAGTTCTTACTACTGATTGGAGACCTGCTGGTCACATGACCTCATCTCTGTAGTTCTTCCTACTGATTGGAGACCTGCTGGTCACATGACCTCATCTCTGAAGTTCTTACTACTGATTAGAGACCTGCTGGTCACATGACCTCATCTCTGCAGTTCTTACTACTGATTGGAGACCTGCTGGTCACATGACCTCATCTCTGTAGTTCTTCCTACTGATTGGAGACCTGCTGGTCACATGACCTCATCTCTGAAGTTCTTACTACTGATTAGAGACCTGCTGGTCACATGACCTCATCTCTGCAGTTCTTACTACTGATTGGAGACCTGCTGGTCACATGACCTCATCTCTGTAGTTCTTCCTACTGATTGGAGACCTGCTGGTCACATGACCTCATCTCTGAAGTTCTTACTACTGACCGCAGCTCCATGAGCAGCAAAACTCCACAGAGGAGACTGAGGTGAGCGGCTATGTAAGTATAAGGGGATGGATTTGTTTATGGGGTCTGTATTTAGGGGGTCTGGTTTGGGGACTGTATTTAGGGGGTCTGGTCTGTATTTATGGGGTCTGTATTTAGGGGGTCTGGTTTGGGGACTGTATTTAGGAGGTTTGGTGTCTATTAGTTTAAGGGGTCCATATTTAGGGAGTCTGAGGTCTATCAGTTTATGGGGCTTAGTGTCTATATTTAGCGGTCTGTGTTCGTTTAAGGGGTCTGGGGTTTGTATTTAGGGGGTCTGTATTAGTTTGATTTCTGGGGTTTGTATTTAGGGTGCCTGTTCCAGGGCTCTGTATTAGATTAGGGGTCTTTATTTAGGGGTCTGGTCTGGGGTCTGTATTACTTAGGCCTTATTCACACGAACATGTATTACGTCCGTGCTACACGCGTGGAAATCACGCGCGTCGCACAGACTTATGTAAGTCAATGGGGCCGTTCTGACAGGTCGTGATTTTCACGCAGCGTATGGCCGCTGCGTAAAACTCACGACATGTCCTATACTTGCCCGTGTTTCGCGCAGCACGCACCCATTGAAGTCAATGGGTGCGGGAAAATCGCGCGTGGCACACGGGAGCACTTCTGGGTGACGCGCGTGATTCGCGCTACAGTTGTTAAAGAAGTGAAGGGAAACATTAAATCCCCTCCTTCTTTACTGTTTCGTAACATAAAAACAGAGTGTCATAATGATGCTGGCTGCGCGAAAATCACGCAGCCGCACACCGTATACAGATGACACACTGAACTTTTGCGTGTGCAAAACAGACACGTTCGTGTGAATAAGGCCTTAAAGGGAAGCTAAACGTTCCACAAACTTCTGACATGTCATAGTGACATGTCAGAAGTTTGTACTGGTGGGGGTCTGAGCACGGAGACCCCCACCAATAGTCTATGAGCCCCTCCTCCGATACATCGGCTTTCCGGAAAAAGCCGAACAGAAACGAAGCAGCTGAACGCTCACACGAACGCTTCAGCTGCTTCGTTCTAGAGATTGGCAGAGGTCTCACTGCTCGGACCCCCACCAATCCAAACCTCTGACATGTCACTATTATATCTCAGTATGACATGTCAGAAGTTTGTCGAACGTTTAGCTGCACTTTATGGGAGTCAGGTCTGGGGGTCATGTCTGGGGTCTGTATTTATGGGGTCTGTATTAGTTTGTGGTCTGGGGTCTGTATTAGGGGGTCTGTATTTAGGGGTCTGGGGTCTGTATTAGTTTAGGGGTCTTTATTTAGGGGTCTGTATTAGTTTAGGGGGTCTGTATTAAGGAAGTCAGGTCTGGGGTTATTATTAGTGTCGGGGGTCAGATCTGAGGTCTGTATTTAGGGGTCCGGTCTGAGGTCTGTATTTATTCAGGGTGCTTGTTCTGGGGTCTGTATTTGTTTAGGGGGTCCGGTCTGGGGACTGCAATGGTTTAGAAGGTTTGGGGTCTGTATGTATTCTAGGATCTGGTCTGGGGTCCAAATATATTAGTCTGAGTATAAGGGGATGTCCGGGCACATCGATAGGTCATCAGTATAAAAAAAACGGTCCGTGCCCGGACAACCTCTTTAATGTTTGGTTCTGGACCTTGGTGTCTAAATTTGTGTGTTTCTATAGAGGCTGGAAATGGCTGCAGAAGAGAGGGGCAAAGATGTCTCATCAGGAGAAGTCACCATAACAGTCTGCGTCAGATGGAGAAGAAACGAGAACGACTCCCATCAGAGAAGAGGTCACCTGTGAGTCACTGGATCTATAGAGGATCTGTCCCCTCTCCTGACATGTCTGTTGCAGGTAATCCTGGTATTCTACATATCTCTGTGTACCCAGGACTAATAGACAAATGTGTGTTACCATTCCCATGCTCAGGAGGAAGTGTCCCTACACAGTGTGATACTGTCAGCGATGGTTGGAGACTGTCAGTATGCAGGGACATAGCCCTTTGACAAGGGGAATCGTAACACCCATTTGTCAATGCTCGCACAGAAAGGTGGTGTTCACTATAGACACGTGTAATGACGGGGGGTAGGGAAACGGACAAGTGAGCCCTAGTCTACCCGCCACTCTGTCCCTGCCTACTTGCAACGACCCGCCCTAGGCGACGGGGTACAACTGGGCGGCGGTCCCTGCACTCAGTAAGTGCACGACAAACACGACAAACATACAAGGGAATACAAGCAAGGGAAAGGGGCAGTTGCCCACGGCAACACCGTGAGCAACCAGAGTGGTGAACGAGCCGAGTCAAGCCAGGAGTGTGCGAGGTACCAAACGAAGAGCAGAAGAGTAGTCAGTAAGCCAGGGTCAGTATGGAGCAGGATCAAAATAGAAGGAGCTGTAGCTGGGCCAGGAAACCACACGAAAAGAATCACAAGCACCGAGGGACAGGAAGGGCAGGCTTAAATAGACCGAGGGCGGGAGCTAGCGGAGTCTGGCCAGGTTGCGATAGACTCTCCCACTCCTAAGCCTGCCAGCCTGAGTGGAGGAAGCAGGAGTCAGTCTCAGGGATGTCGATTCAGGTGCTGACTGATTAATTATGGGAGTTAACCCCGAAGCTGTGCCTGGCAGATCCTTTACACACGGCAGAGCGGCGGTGGGGAAGGGGGGCCCAAGCTTGTGGAACAGTCCAGGGCCTATGGTCTACTTAATCCGCCACTGGGTATGACTGTACAACATAGGGGGCGCCGATAGAAGGTACCACACAGGGGGCATCATTCAACACTGAGGCCGGTTCAGGGAGTTCTATCAGTCAATAATTCTCGGCCAATCAGTTCCCACTAGAGGAATTTTGAATATGCACCGGTTTAAAGTGCAGTTTTTGCATAATAAGCAGGTGCAGCCGATAGGGCGGTCAGAGTATCGGAGGGCAGGACCCCTTCAGTCTGGATCAGCTGCAATATAGTGAACCTCAAGCTCTTGTCATGCAAAGTGACAAATGTTCTTTCCAAAATCCGTGTGTCCCCGCCGCTGCTCCTCAGCATCAGGAACTCTATTAGTAGTCACATCAGCTCCGCTCCTGACCATATATTCACCCCAATCAATCGTATCGGCATTAACCTGTCATCTAAAATCACACAGGTAGGAGAGTTCAGCGCGGTTATAATAAATTCCACTGGGAACAAACGCTCCGGGAAATCACCGGTGACGTGACGCCAAATAGACAACACGGCGATCAGAGGAAATGTTTATTCAGCAGATGATACTGAGATGTCAGCCCGTCGCATGTTATATACAGTCATATCCCCGGTCACTGCACATTCAGGATTAACGAGGATTTAAAGACTAAGTGACCCTCTCAGGACATTCTTAATTTTTTTACTAGAACAAAGTATTATAGTGTTTAATGCAACTTTCTGATTGTTTTTTTTATTAAAAAATGTTTTTAGATCCAGGATAGATAGAAGTTATATCTAGCGCTGAAACACTAATCCGTCAGGTCCTCAGGATTGACGGCTTCAGTGACAGCGGGTCCTGCGTGATTCTGACACGCAGGATCCAGCTGTTATTGATCAGTCTTTAACAAACATGAGGAACATTGTCACATTTCACAATTAAAATACATTAATAATCATGTGTCACTTTGTGTTTCCTTTGCATCACTTATCCTGTATTATACTCCAGAGCTGCACTCACTATTCTGCTGGTGGAGTCACTGTGTACATACATTACATTACTTATCCTGTACTGATCCTGAGTTACATCCTGTATTATACTCCAGAGCTGCACTCACTATTCTGCTGGTGGAGTCACTGTGTACATACATTACTTATCCTGTACTGATCCTGAGTTATATCCTGTATTATACTCCAGAGCTGCACTCACTATTCTGCTGGTGGAGTCACTGTGTACATACATTACATTACTTATCCTGTACTGATCCTGAGTTATATCCTGTATTATACTCCAGAGCTGTACTCACTATTCTGCTGGTGGAGTCACTGTGTACATACATTACATTACTTATCCTGTACTGATCCTGAGTTATATCCTGTATTATACTCCAGAGCTGCACTCACTATTCTGCTGGTGGAGTCACTGTGTACATACATTACATTACTTATCCTGTACTGATCCTGAGTTATATCCTGTATTATACTCCAGAGCTGCACTCACTATTCTGCTGGTGGAGTCACTGTGTACATACATTACATTACTTATCCTGTACTGATCCTGAGTTATATCCTGTATTATACTCCAGAGCTGCACTCACTATTCTGCTGGTGGAGACACTGTGTACATACATTACATTACTTATCCTGTACTGCTCCTGAGTTACATCCTGTATTATACTCCAGAGCTGCACTCACTATTCTGCTGGTGGGGTCACTGTGTACATACATTACATTACTTATCCTGTACTGATCCTGAGTTACATCCTGTATGATGCTACAGAGCTGCACTCACTATTCTGCTGGTGGAGTCACTGTGTACATACATTACATTACTTATCCTGTACTGATCCTGAGTTACATCCTGTATTATACTGCAGAGCTGCACTCACTATTCTGCTGGTGGAGTCACTGTGTACATACATTACATTACTTATCCTGTACTGATCCTGAGTTACATCCTGTATCTCTTTATTTTATATAAATTTACAAAACATAAACTGAAAAACAAATACATAACTAATTCCATATAACCAAAAAGTCACAACCCAATTCTTATAAACAAATTTTCTTATATACATCTCTGTATATGAGAAGAGAAAACGATACCAGACCCGGCCACATACACCCCACTCTTATATACTTACATCTACACTTCATCCGAAACTAAACAATAACTAGAATATATACAAACATCATATAAACGTCATCAAAAGTACCAACAGAAAATCCCCCGACCCGCGTCAACCAAGGGCCTAAAGAAACAACATAATAATGATAATAAAATAATAATAATAATAATAATAATAACAAAAACAATCCAAAATATAATAATACTAATCCCAATTTTTTTTTTTATTTTTTTTTTATATATATATATTTTTTAATCACACTATACACATCTTGACTTTCCCTAACCTTACCCTTCTTACCTAAACTCCACCACCCCAGCCAGCATCTCGCCTCATGTCCTCTCACGTCCGCATAGTCCAGATGCTGGCCCCCACCACCACACCCAACACCCCAGCCCAGCCCCCCGCCCCATGTCCTCCCATGTCCGCATAGTCCGGGGCTGGGTCAGGCAAACCCCCCCCCCCCCCGACCCCCTCCCAACCTATCTATTAACCCCCTTAAGTCTATCCCTATTCTAACAACATTTCTACATTATAATACAATACACATCACCAACTTGTCCAAATACCAAACCATATACAAAATACACCGTACCCGAAAGCACCAAGTTCGGTCGCTTGTAAACCTTTTTCCTGCCATTTCAATCCTAAACAAAACAAAAATCTTCCAGTGCTTACCTAGCCCATCACCAGATAGAGAGAAGGGAAAGCCCCCCCCCCCAGCTCCCCCCCAGAGGCCAAGGTACCACGTCCACCGCTGCACCCTCCCTATCGCTTGCCCTATCTCCTTACCCTATTACTAACCCTTTCTTGACCCTATTGAAAGCTGACCCTATGCTGACCCTCACCTTTCCCTTATTCCGAGTCCTATCGCTATATTTTTTATTGGTGCCTCAGCGGAACGCAGACCCCCACCTCCAGTTGAGCACCGGTGACGACTCCCCCTCCCTCATGAAGGCAGACACATTAAGGCACCCAAAAGGAAAAGCCCCTCCAAAGACGAGAGGCTTTGGATGCTCCCAATCTGCCAACCTCCAAAGAATGCACCTTCACCAGGTCACCCATGATATTGCTAACAACCTCATCCACTAGGAGGATTTTCTTCTGGGTAGAAACTAGACATCGTGCATTCCACATAAAGTGCCTGACCACTATACTGACTAGAAACAAGGTGCAATGGTCCCTACCACCGAGGTCTCCGAACACTCCATAGGCCCACCCAGCATAGGAGAGGCTGGTTAGGCCTGGCCAACCAATGGAGGCTCCCACCCTTTTGTATACCTCTGTATTGAAAGGGCAATGAAGCAGGAAATGCTCCATGCTTTCCAGCACTCCGCCACACTCCTCCCGGGGGCAATCCCGATCATCAGAGCTTCTGCACTTTAGATTGTCCCTCACATACAGTCTCCCATGGAAGCAACGCCAAGCCAGATCCCAAAACTTCTGGGGAATCCTCGCTGAATTTAAAAGTTTTAATCCCACCCCGAGGTCACTACTTGGGCAGTCTTTGAGCGCCAGGGGCTTCTGGAAGTGGGTCATCAGGACCCTCCTGTCAAGAAATTTTCTCGACATGGTCCTGATCTCCCACACCTCCAGACCCCACCGGCGAACAATCTTCAGCGCCAGGGTGGCATAAGCCGGGAGATGTCCGTGAGGTGTACGCAGGTCTTTCACTTGCCCTCCTCTCTCCCATTCCTGGAAGAAAGGCCGAAACCACCCCCTGCAGGAGGATATCCACCAAGGAGCCCTCTCTTGCCAGAGGTTTGCCAGGTTGATCTTAACAAAGGTGTTCACTAGGAACACCACCGGGTTAACCATACCTAACCCGCCTAGTGTCCTTGGTAGGTAAGTAACCTCCCTCTTGATTAGGTTGAGCCTGTTCCCCCATAACAGCTGGAAGAACAGGCTATAGACCCGAGTCCAGAGAGGTTCTGGCAAGATGCACACACTGCCCAGGTAAAGCAACATGGGCACCAGGTAGGCCTTGGCCAAGTGAACCCTTTCCCTCAGGGTTAAGGACCAACCCTTCCATTGGTCGACCTTCTGGGCAACTAGATTCAGCCTATCCTCCCAGTTCTTCTTGGGGTAATCACCCGGGCCAAATTCGACTCCTAAGATCTTAGCAGACCCCTGAGGCTCTGGAAGGGTGTCCGGGAGATCAAAACCAGGATCTCCTCCTCCCAGCCAGAGACTTTTGCACTTATCCCGGTTGATCTTGGACCCAGATGCCAATGAGTAACGCTCCACTTCCGACATCACCCACTCTGCCTCCCCTCTCGAGGAGACAAAAATGGAGACGTCGTCTGCGTACGCAACCACCCTCTGAGTGGCCTCCGGCCCCTCCAGGCCGGCCCCGACTCCCGCCAATGGCCCACGATCGATCCTTTTAAGAAAAGGATCAATTGCGAACGCATATAGCAAAGGGCTCAAGGGACAACCCTGGCGGACACCAGACCCAACCTCAAAGGGGGTTCCAACCCAACCGTTCACCAGCGCAAAAGTCTCAGCCCCAGTGTATAAGGTCTGTAGCCAATTGACAAACCCCCCCGGTAGGCCGTACCTCAGAAGGACCGACCAGAGGTACTCGTGGTCCACCCGGTCAAAAGCCTTGGCCTGGTCCAAGGACAGGATGTACCCCTCCCACCGACCAGAATTTCCCTGCTCCACTGCCTCTCTGACACTGAGGACAGCACTAAATGTGCTACGGCCTGGAACAGAGCAATGCTGGACCGGCGAAAGGAGCCGGGATGCAAACTTCACCAGCCGATTAAACAGCACCTTTGCGAGAACCTTTCTGTCCGTATTGAGCAGCGCTATGGGACGCCAATTCTCAATACGGGTCGAGTCTTTACCCTTCGATAAAACGATCAAGGCCGACCTCCTCATTGACATTGGCAAAGTACCCGAGGAAAGGCACTCATTAAACACCTCAGTCAAGAGGGGAACTAGGGTTCCTTTAAAAGTCTTATAAAACTCGGATGTTAAGCCATCCGGCCCTGGCGATTTTTTGAGGGCAAGCCCATCAATCGCCAATCCCACTTCCTCTTCCTTGATCGAATCTATCAAAACACCGAGAGAGGGGTCTACCCCTGGCTCAGGGATGGTTTCAGCCAGGAAAGCCGACATCTCGTCTCGGTTTGGATCTTGCTTCCCCAAGAGGTGCGAGTAGAAGGATCTGACGACCTCCAAGATCCCTGATTTGGATCTCTTCAGAGATCCTGTACTATCAATCAGTCCTGTCACAACCTTACGACTCACTGACATCTTACAGTTCCTGTAGGGGTCGGGCGAGCGGTACCTCCCGAAATCCCTCTCAAGAACTAAAGATGTGTGCCTATCATACTGACACCTCCTGAGCAAAGCTTTCACCACGGAGATCTCCTCCCCACTACCCCCGGTTGAGACCAGATGTTCGAGTTTCCTCCTCAGTTCCTGATATAGGCGGTACCTACTCATGGACCTGAGGCTCGAGAGCCTGCGGAAAAATCCTGCCACCCGGACTTTAAACAACTCCCACCACTCAGACTTAGTACCACTGAGATCCAACAAAGGTACCTGGCTCTGAAGAAAATCCTCAAAGGCCTGTCTTATCTCCGCTTCTTCCAAGAGAGTAGAATTCAGCCTCCATATACCTCTTCCCATCTGGAGGGACTCTGCAATGTTCAAAGAGAAAATAATCATACAGTGATCGGAGAACTCCACCTCAACAACGGACACTGGTGAAGAGATGGCTTCCTCCTTCAAAAAAAACCTGTCTATCCTAGACCTACAACTACCTCTACGATAGGTGAAACCCGAGTGGCCTGGGCTATGCCTGATGTGGATATCCACCAGGCGAGCATCGCTAACTATATTTTTTAATGCTACACTATCGTAGGTCAATTTTTTATCTCCGGAACCTCCTCTATCTCGGGGTCTCATGACAGTATTGAAGTCCCCTCCAAAGATAACTTGTCGACCTGAAAAAAGGAAAGGCTTAATCCTCATGAAGAGACTTTTACGGTCCCATTTGCTCTGGGGTCCGTATATATTGATTAGTCTTAATTCCTGTCCCCTCATGAGGACATCTAAGATCAAGCACCTCCCCATTTCTAACTCAATCATCCGTCGGCATGTTACCGGTGCGGTGAAAAGGACCGCCACTCCGCTATAGGGCTCAGCCGCAAGAGACCAGTAGGAGGGCCCGCGTCGCCACTCCCTCCTAGATTTAACGACGTCTGCCAAAAGTGACAGCCTGGTCTCCTGCAAAAACAAAATGTCGGCTTCAACTCGGCCAAGAAAATCAAAGGCTGCAAATCTCGCCCTATCTGACTTAATGCTGGCAACGTTAATTGATGCCAGCGTCAACGGAGTGGGTGCCGCCATCATGGATGTTTGAGTTAGACGGCTTTCTTCTTCCCACCCCCCCTCTATCTGATGAGGACCCCCCTTCTTTGCCTCGCTTCTTGCAAACTGAGGAGTCCATATTCACCACCCTATTCCCATCTTCATCCCCAAGTACCGGGTCAACCTCCCCCTCTGGGGGCAACGGCCCCTGCAGCAGGGGAGGCTCAACGACTCTAGGGTGCCCTACCATGCCCTCCCTCTTAGTATGAGAGGCTGGAATGTCCACGAGAGCATGGTATCGATCAGTAGAGCGCACCAGGGGGGTACAGGATTTACCTTCCTGGGCCAGGGCGGGGCCAGATGTATTTGGCCCTTGGGTTTTGCCCGGTGTCCCTTTTGCTGTAGGCTGAGTCCTCTCTTCCTCTCCCACACTTTCATAGTGGGAGGACTGAGAGTCCTCAGCCCTCTGCTCCCTTTGGATCCTCCTCATCTCCCCATTCAATTCGGCCTCCCCAGGGGCATCAGATTCAGGGGGGGCATCCAGATCCGGATCAGAGGTTGTCCCAGTTTCCTGGAGCGCCCTCCAAATCCTCTCCTTCCTTCGCTTCTCCGCCCTTCTCTGGCGAGAAGGGGGACCCTTCTTTGCATTCTTCCCTTGCCCCTGTGCCCCATCGTCCCTGCCCGCACCCTCACCCACGGAGGCCTCCCTCCTTTCATCCTCCGCAGGTTTGGAACAAGCATTGACAACAGAGCGAGGACACCGACTGAACGGGTGACCTAAGTCACCACACAGGTTGCACCGAATACGGTCACACGATGCGGCTAGATGACCAATCCCCCCACAATGAGCACACTTCTGCACCTTGCAGCCTGCACTCAAATGTGAGGGGTCGCCACACCGGTGACACAACTTCGGCTGCCCCTGGTAGAAGACAAGGATCCGATCTCTTCCCAGGAAAGCAGACGATGGTATGTGGGACACCGTCTGTCCCAGACGCTTTAATTTAACCATGAACGTCCAGGCCCCTGACCAGATGCCAAACTCATCCATGTTCTTCCGTGGCATCTCTACTACCTCTCCGTACCTTCCCAACCAGGTCATGATATCAATACAAGAGAGTGACTCATTACGGGTAAGAACGGTCACTCTCTTGGGACCACTTTGGCGAGAAATTGCTTGTGCAGCAAAGTCTCGCCAGCCAGGCTCGTCCTTCATCAGCTCGTAGTTCCCCCAGAAGACCTCAAGGCCCCCTAGGTGAACAAAGCTGATGTCAAACTCGACCGAGCCATGAGGATGTATCAAGGCAAAGATGTCACTCGCCTTGAAGCCCATCCCCAGCAGCAGCTCCACCACCCTCTTTCTGGGAGGGCACGCATCATTGCCACGCCACCGGAGACGGACCACATTCCTCCTGGCTACAGCCTGCCCGGCTGTTGGGAGCGACCACTGATCTCCTCGTTGCTCTCGGAAGGCATTTAGACCATATCTGTCTATCCAGAAAGACAGGTCCTTCTGCACTCCCCCTATGGTTAGGGTTTGCTTTCCCTCTCTTAAAGCGTCCAAGAGACGTTGTTGCAAGTTACCGTCCCCGGACCTTGAGGATGAAGATGGGTGGACCCGCTGTCCCCCCGCTGCCACACCAGCATAAGACCTGCCGGATGTCACAGCAAGAGGAGCGCCAGGCCCATTGCCCCTGGTTGATACCCCATCCCCACCACCCACCACCTCACCACCTACAGACACAGCACTCAACACCCCATTACCAGCAGACACTCCAGCAACTTTATTTACAGACACCTGCATACCCCCAGCAGTTCCCACATCCACAGCCGCAACTTTTTTATTTAACCCACCAGGTCCCCCTGCAGTCATCCTTCTGGCCAGGCCTGGTTCTATGTTCTGTATTTTTCCTGTACATTTTGTGTGGGTAGACACTGCTTCAGTCTCCGCATCATCAGGCACCTTTGCAGGGACGCCACCAGATGTTATAAGCGGTGTCCCCGCTGTGCCCTCCGCCTCATTAACCTCCATCTTTTCTATGTGCGGAACATTTTTGGGAAAGGGGCCACCGTCGCCCCCGACGCCAGCAGCCCCCTTCTCGCCTACACCACTTTTCAGTGATGCGGACGAAGGAGCCACTGATGTCACTGGAGCCGCCTCCGGCGCCGGACCACTCCCCCCTCCCACAGAGGAGTGGCCAACAGAGCCGGAGCCCCCTCTGTGACCGCCCTTGTCCGGAACGTCTGACGGCTTTACTGCGACACCGACAGACTTCCGGCTTTCAGACACCACATCCGGTTTCTGGTTTACCCGTTCTCCAGACCGCTGACTCGCATCAGAGACCAGTTTCCCGGGCTCGCCATTAACCGGACACGGGGACACACCCCCTGGCGTCACCAGGCCACCAGTACCGCCCCCTTTGCAGGGGTTGGCGTCCGGCGCCATTTTGACCACCACGTGTTCTAATGCCGGACCCGTAACACTCTCCCCGCATTCCCGCTCCAGCCCCACTGCAGAGGCTTGAGCTGGGGGTCTTGCGGGACCTGCGCCCTGATCCTGACTTTCATCAGGCTCAGAGCACAGGAAGGATCTTGCTGTATACACCATTTTAAATGAACCTTCAGCAGATTTTTTTTCCTTTGTCTTTTTTTTCTTCTTAAATTTTTTTTTCTTTTGCTTTTCCTCCTCTGCGGGTAACTCTGCACCGAAACAAAATCCCTGGAAGGATACCGGCGACTCCATGTTACGGATCTGAGTAAGTAATCCTGGAGGCCGCTCACTGTCAGTATCAAAACTCTCCTGATTTCTCCCAGCTGTGAGTCCACCCTCCTCCTCCTCACTGCTCCTGGGTGCATCAGAATCTGAGCCTTCTCTGGACTTTGCATTCTCATGCTCCATTTTCTCCCCCACAATTTCCTTTGTTGTGTCTGGGGCTCTGCTGTCTTCCTCCACACTTTCTATTTTTATAGGTTCTGCCATCTCGGCAAACCTCTCTTCATTTTTTAATTTTTCACCAAACACCCCTCCGCCTGCCAAAATCTCCTCACGTCTCTCTTCCACTTCTTTTATTTCCTCCAACAAGGATTTCACATTTAAAAGGTATCGGGACCTCTTACCTCCTGTGGCTTTTGCAGCTCTTCCTCTGGCGACCGCCAAGTCCGCACGGAGCCGTTGCAGCGACTTCCTGAGGTCCCGATACTCCTCCAACCGCATAGCCAGACGGGAGCTGAAGTTCTCCACCGTCTCTCCGGTCCTCAGCTGTCCCCATTCCTCCACACGACCGTCATCCAAATGTCCGGACGGCGCTGGTCCTTCTCCAGATGACAACACCTCGATCACCCTGCCGGACCGCGTCTCCATACCCTTATCCAGGGTTCCAGCGTCAGGGGGAGCCAGGACAGCCTTGCCCCGAGATGATCTCCTCACCCCCGCGACTGTTTGCATATTCCCAGCCAGCTGGGATGACCCTCTACCCCCCGCTGGCATGCTCCGGGAGGTAGAGGTCTGAGGCTCCATCCTAGGATGGAACCCCCCTCAGGGTACTTTCCAAGCCCAGGCAGATGGTATGAGGCCTGGGCAGATAGGATAAGGAAAGTCCCTGGATCCAAGGCCTGCACGGAAGTCTCAGCAGCTCTCTCCACACGTCCTACTCCACCCACTCCAGAGCTGCACTCACTATTCTGCTGGTGGAGTCACTGTGTACATACATTACATTACTTATCCTGTACTGATCCTGAGTTATATCCTGTATTATACTCCAGAGCTGCACTCACTATTCTGCTGGTGGAGTCACTGTGTACATACATTACATTACTTATCCTGTACTGATCCTGAGTTATATCCTGTATTATACTCCAGAGCTGCACTCACTATTCTGCTGGTGGAGTCACTGTGTACATACATTACATTACTTATCCTGTACTGCTCCTGAGTTACATCCTGTATTATACTCCAGAGCTGCACTCACTATTCTGCTGGTGGAGTCACTGTGTACATACATTACATTACTTATCCTGTACTGCTCCTGAGTTACATCCTGTATTATACTCCAGAGCTGCACTCACTATTCTGCTGGTGGAGTCACTGTGTACATACATTACATTACTTATCCTGTACTGCTCCTGAGTTACATCCTGTATTATACTCCAGAGCTGCACTCACTATTCTGCTGGTTTCCTGTGTCTCCTGTCCCCTATTAGTGCAGAGTGGTGCTGCTGTGGGGCATTGTGGGAGTTGCAGTGTTTAGACTTAGCACTATATTATAGTTGTATGTAGAATAACGGATATAAGTGAGGCCACATTTCAGTGGTTTCTGTTGTTTTTTTGTGAATTCAGTTTTATTATTAAAATCAAGAGTTCTGCAACTTTCTAATATATTTTGTGTTTCAATCCAATACTACTGTAAAAATCTTTGTTTGCTGCTAATACATGAGATCATTCTTATCCTTATCCAAAGGCTGAAAACCTGCACAGATAGATGGGGGGGGGGTAATTATAGGGGGTGCAGGGACCCCTCTGCCACATGAGAAGATACCAGTATCATAAATTTCACTTGGTAGTTGGGGGGCTGTTACAGATTCTGCTTTGGGGCGTTTTTTACAAAAACAATTTATGTAAACCCCCCCCCCCCCCTTTACAATGTATCAGGTTTTTCAGCTCACAGAGGATGGTCTAGACTGGATACAATTGTAACAAACCCTCAGCTGTGAGGAGTATTACGTCAGGGCACGTTTTCAGCCTCTAGATATACACAATAATGTTTCTCTTCACTGACAACAAGTGGAGATCTTGAAAATGGCGAGGAATTGAAACACAGTCTATTAATTTGTAGCAGTTTTCCTAATCCAATAATTTCTACATGAAGACCTGACATAACGCGGTGAGACACAGACGCCTCGCGCCTCCTCCTTACCTCATTACTGCCTCGGAGCGCGGACCTCTCACCGGCGCGTAACTGACAGACATCAAAGGTGAGATATTTCCTTCTGATGATGGAAGATTTGCCGCGCGCACATCACACGCGTCCTGCCCAATAAATTATAGAAGACAAACTAGTTTATCCCCTCGGCCCCTCCAGAGAAACTTTCCTTCTCCTGATTTCGCCGGGATCAATATTTTGTGGGGTTGATCTGCGCGAGGCCAACGGTTTGTGTCCCGGAGGAGGATTTGTCATCGTGTCGTTCCTCACTGTGACAAGAAGCTCTCAAACAATATTGATGCTCCACAAAGTTACAGTTCTTCAAAGGAGACAGATCAGTGCGCAATCAAACGCTGAGATTTATGGGAAGACGCCGCGACACGTCATAGCGGGAGATGAAAGCAAACGCCATTAAGACCGACGCCATTCAGGCTCCCACCGCTCCAGAAAGAGGCAAAAATAGAAACTGAACACAAATTTGGTCGTCTCCTCCGCACAAAAAACCTCAGAGATGCAGGTTATGTCCCGGAGCGGTCACACGGGAGAATGACATGAAGCCCCGCCCACTGCGGCACAAAATATCACGCACAAAACAATGGCCATTAGCCCCAATCCACAGCCCAAAATACAGAGCATACATAAACACTGCCACGGCAAAAATCTCTGCTGACTAGTTTGTTACAATGTATCAGTGCAGGTAAAATGTATCAGTCCGAAGTCCAGGCTGTTCAGCTCACAGTGGATTGTCTAGCCTGGATACATTGTGACAAACCCTCATCTGTGATAAGTATTAGGTCAGGATTGGTTTTCAGCCTCTGGATAAAGACAAGGATGTTCCCATTCACTAACAGCAAGCAGAGATCTTAAACATGGTGACCCTAGGATGTGTTGGTTCCAGATGTAGGATTTGCAGATCCCATCTGTTAGGTACTTTCCTTTTCTCCACTTCTTCTCGATGCTGCTCCGTCTGGACAATCCTGTGAGCGAAACACAGCAGCAGCACAAACATCTCCTGTCCTGATGGTTCGTTACAGTGTATCAGTCTGGAGCCGTGCTATAGAAAGAGTTTATTCCGGCAACATCTTAATATCACTGTTCATATTTTATTTACGCTAAAGAGAAAAAAAAAAGTGAGGCAGGGGGCAGTGACCGAGCAGGAACGCAGCGACATTAATCAGGGCGATGAATTTAACGTTTCATGCAAACAGCAGAAATCGCCACAGCGGGAAATTCCTGCCGCCCAATTACAGATACAGGGAAAGTTCTCCTGCTTGATGTCTGGATTATTGCTGCAGAGAAAAGGTGGAGGGGTTGAGTTCTGCCGCGTTCCCCCGTGTTCTGCCGCTTTCCCCCGTGTTCTGCCGCGTTCCCCCGTGTTCTGCCGCGTTTCCCCGTGTTCTGCCGCGTTCCCCTGTGTTCTGCCGCGTTCTCCCGTGTTCTGCCGCTTTCCCCCGTGTTCTGCCGTGTTCTCCCGTGTTCTCTCGCGTTCCCCTGTGTTCTGCCGCGTTCCCCTGTGTTCTGCCGCGTTCCCCTGTGTTCTGCCGCGTTCCCCTGTGTTCTGCCGCGTTCCCGTGTCCTGCCGCGTTCCCGTGTCATGCCGCTTTCCCGTGTCCTGCCGCTTTCCCGTGTTCTGCCGCGTTCCCGTGTCATGCCGCTTTCCCGTGTTCTGCCGCGTTCCCCCGTGTTCTGCCGCGTTCCCGTGTTCTGCCGCGTTCCCCTGTGTCCTGCCGCTTTCCCGTGTTCTGCCACGTTCCCGTTTGTTCTGCCGCGTTCCCGTGTTCTGCCGTGTTCGCGTATGTTCTGCCATATTCTCTCGTATTCTGCCGCGTTCGCCTATGTTCTGCTATGTACTACCGTGTCGCTGGAACTGAATACGCCACCCTCAGGGGATGAGGGGGGTTATCATTCTTCAGTAGATTAGAATTGATTATGTCTTATACATTTGCCCAATTATGAGACTTCCTGAATTATTGGATGGATTTTACTGTATCGTTATTTTTATTATTACATGAAGGTCGGGATAACTTCAGGGATTCTCCTTGAGTCTCATCGTCCCTGCTCAGTGTATTATCTGGATCCGTCGATCACAAAACCCCATATTTCATCAGTGTAATGGCGGCCGGACGTTGCCCTTCGCTGCGCCGCTGGCAGGTGACCTTTCTGTGCTGAGAAATACATTTGGGGTTGTGCAGGTACAGGATGGACATTCAGCCAGATAAGCGATGACGTCCATAGATCATCTGAGCAGCGGCGCCTGTTGATGGATCCTCGGCACACGCTGCACCCGGGGTACTAATATTTCACAGGACAGATAAAGCGAGCAGCCTCCACACCTGGCACCGGCGGCAGCGGCAGCCGTCCACAGCGCACAACCATTGATTATTAGTATGATCTCCACCGCCAGCTCCTGCTCACAATGTCAGATCACAGACGACACTTTGTGGAGATTTTCGTAATACGCGACTTAGCGAGGAAACGGAATATTGATAAATTCTGAGCCTGGCAGATGAAGGGACCTCGATGAGAGCAGCCGCACTGACGATCACCCCCGAGCTTCGCAGCATTGATATATTATGTACGTGTTTATATTATTTCAGGTCACCCATTTCTTAGTTTTATCTGTTTCTGGAAAAGCTGGGTGACAACCACAATGGGCGCCATTACACGTCACTCTCTGTAATAATTTCTGCGCAGATTATAAGAAATTAACTTCCATATGGTGATGTCATCAGAGGTGTAGACTGAATGACTGATGACATCACTGCAGGGCAGAGCTGCAAAAAGTGCCACTCGAATTATCATTTCTGGAGTACTAGAGGTGTGTGTTGTTTTTTTGGGGTTTTTACTGTCTCTTTAAATGTAGATGGAAAATCATCAAAGCTCATCTAATAAACTTTTGGGTCTTCCCATAAATCATCTGTCTCTTCTACAGTATTTAAAGTGAATCTCCACCTTTTATCATCAGGTCATTTTAAGATCTAACATTCTGTGCTGATTAATTTCCTCATATATCTATATAGCGGTCAGAGCTCCATTTTTCTGATACAGAGCTCCAAATCCCCTCCTAGACAGAGTTACATGATAACATTCTGCTACCTGAAGCCACCACTAGAGGGAGTTTAGAAAATTACTGAATAACACAGAATGTAGCGAGCTCCCCCTAGTGGTTGCTGCAGGCATCCGATTGTTATCATGTAACTCTATGGGAGCTGAAAATATATCTATGTAGTGAGCTCCCTCTAGTGGTGGCTGCAGGCAGAAGAATGTTATCATGTAACTCTATGGGAGCTGTATATATCTGTATGTAGTGAGCTCCCCCTAGTGGTGACTGCAGGAAGCAGAATGTTTCATGTAACTCTATGGGAGCTGTATATATCTGTATGTAGTGAGCTCCCCCTAGTGGTGGCTGCAGGCAGAAGAATGTTATCATGTAACTCTATGGGAGCTGTATATATCTGTATGTAGTGAGCTCCCCCTAGTGGTGACTGCAGGAAGCAGAATGTTTCATGTAACTCTATGGGAGCTGTGTATATCTGTATGTAGTGAGCTCCCCCTAGTGGTTGCTGCAGGCATCCGATTGTTATCATGTGACTCTATGGGAGCTGTATATATCTGTATGTAGTAAGCTCCTCCTAGTGGTGACTGCAGGCAGCAGAATATTATCATGTAACTCTATGGGAGCTGTATATATCTGTATGTAGTGAGCTTCCCCTAGTCGGGGCTGAGGGCAGTAGAATGTTCTCATGTAACTCTATGGGAGCTGTATATATCTGTATGTAGTGAGCTCCCCCTAGTGGTGACTGCAGGCAGCAGAATGTTATCATGTAACTCTATGGGAGCTGGATATATCTGTATGCAGTGAGCGCCCCCTAGTGGTGACTGCAGGCAGCAGAGTCTTATCATGTAACGCTTTGTCCATGCAGGGGATTTGGAGCTCTGTATTAGAAACTGCAGCTCTGACCGCTATAAAGGATTTGGATACAAATAAAACAAAAATGGTGGACATATTCTGTTTAAGGTGATAAATCTGTTCCACACAATAACCACATTGGCGCAACAACATGAAAGAAGCTTTAATGAAGCTGTAACAAAGTTTCGCAGTCGCGCATTTCACGAGACAGATCTTGTCTTTTTCTCTAAACATATTGTCCTCGTCTCCGGCGTCCCGGCTGCGATCACTTCACAGCACAGATAATGAGCCGCGGCGTTTGAGTGAAACATTTTATTAGCTGAAATTATACGGCAGAATCGAAGGGAATTTTTTGCCTTGGCAAATAATAACCGGTTACTTTTGCGCTCTTAATCAGGGAGACGCCTCTTGTTTTTTTCTCGCAGCGAATCCACAATTACACGAGCGTTATTAAAGCAGAGGGAGCGCCGCGCCGGCATCATTTGTCTCCGTGATTCTTCTACATGAGTGTGAACATTAATGGGAAAACATTTTATAATGAATCGTCAAATTAGCGATGGCGTGCCGCGGCTCTCAGCCGGATAAGTGAGGCAATTTCTCTGCTCCCAGTCCTTTGTTTTCCATATTGTTACAAAGATAATTGATCGTTCAATGAGGTGTAGGACGCGGCGAAGCTCCGCCCCCTCCATGAGAACGTAATAACAATATCTCATCTGCTTCGTATTATAACACGGAAGAAACGGTCTGCGGATCCCATCGGAGGGGGAGCGCTTCCCCTCCCCCTCCTGTTCCCATAATGATGCATTGATTTCTATGATGATTTGACATTGAAAGGTTTGGGACATTGTATATAAAGTCAGGCAGCTCCGAAACTACAACTCCCAGCGTGTTTGGAGTTGTAGTTTCACAATGGCCGGACAGCTCCAGGGTGGAGACCATTTCTATACAGCTTCATGGCCCCTCTATTTTGGAGGGGGTCCCAAGCCCGATACAATGGGACATCCTGACCATGACACCGGGCACATGTTCTCCCCTATTCCTTGTGGGTTTCCCCTGAATTCTCCATTTTCCTTCCAGGCGTCCGGTGTCCTCTATGCATGAGATACGGAAATTAGATTGTGAGCTCCTGGGTACAGAGACATATGAGTGAATACAATCTGTATAAATAAGCACGGTGTATATATATATAATATGATATAATAGGACCCAGGACCACCAAAGCCCCTGAGAAAATTCCCAAATGTTTCCCGCAAATGTCCAATTACAAGTCACAAAAACGTAGACAAATCTCCACCTATCACATCCCAGTGATGGCGTCTCCGGATTATTGTCAATAAAGCTTCATATATTGGTTTACATTCATCACCATATTCAAGATCTTTACTTGCTGTCAGTGAATGGGAAAATTCTTATTTGCATCCTAACCTAGTAGTTCTCACAGCTGAAGGTTTGTTACAATTGTACCCAGTCTAGACAATCCTTTGTGAGGTAAACTCATCAGCAGCACAAATCTCTCTCTTGTTGTGATAGTTTGTTACAATGTATCAGTGCAGGTAACACATATCTGAAGTACAGACTGCTTAGGATTGTTTAGACTGGATACAATTGTAGCAAACCCTCAACTCTGAGACATATTAGGTCTCCATGGGTTTTAGTCTCTGGATGTAAACAAGAAAGTTTGGATTCCCTGACAACAAGCAGAGATCTTGAACAGAGAAAGTAATTGTTTACAACTTTCCAGCGTACTTTGTGGCCCCCAATGGGAATTCTGTAACGGGCCCCCAACTATCATTTATAACATTGGTCTTTTTTGGGGCAGTAAGACCAATTTGTCCCCTCAAATTCCACTGCTGGGGTGCAACCACAACCATTGCACCCCCTATCGTTACACCTCTATTCTTTGTCTTCTCTTTTTGTTGTCAGTGAATGGAATAAATATTGTTTACAGCCAGATGTTTAAAACCTATCCTGCCCCGGTCCTGCTCACACAGCGTAATGTGTGTTACAATGTATCTGCAAACAGCTAAACAGAGGAGCTGTACAAATCTCTCCACTGACCTCAGGCTGACAACTTTTACCTACACTGGTACATTGTGACAAACTCATCAGCTATGTGAGCAGGACAGGGTCAGGAGGGATTTTCAGCCTCCAGAATTCACAAGAGTGAATTATTGAAAAATTATTTTACCTGTTCTCCAAAATGCAAAACTACCATCTGGCAAAAGCACTTTACGAAAAAAAACACGTATGTTTCCATTGGTTGACAGCAAGCAGAGATCTTTAGACAGATTTCACATCCGATAATCTGGCATTTATGAAAGTTTGATTAACGGAAATTAATAAGCAAAATGTGCGAGGAATCTGCACGTGCACCTGATTTCTTTAATCTCGACGGTATTGAAATGTGTCTTTTAAAAAAGGGCGTGGCTTATTAAAGTTGTGCGCCATTTTTGTTGCATAATATTGGTATAAATGTACGTGAGCCGTGAGGTGGAGTGAGAAAAATTGTCGAACGTGTCTGGAGAGTGGCGGTAAATTTATCATGGATATACTTGCCGTACTTTGCGCCATTTTCTAATTTATAATTTTCCATTCAGTATCTACGTTTTTTTTAACCGCAGTGAACGCTGATCGATCTCATGTCTGTCCCCACGTTATTAATTACAATAATTTCACTCATTGATTAGATTATTGGCGTCAGGCGCTAATCAATAAACCGCAGCAGATGAATTATAACGACTGATTGAGGTCATTAATGAGGGAATCTTCCTGGATCATAACAGACAGGTCATTTTAATAATTACCGTGCTTGCTGTCAGCGAATGGAAACTTATTTACATCCATAGGCTGAAAACCTGCACAGATCTAATACTTCTCAAAGCTGAGGGTTTGTTACAGTGTAGACAATGCTCTGTGAGGATGTAATCTTAGCCTTATAAATTGTCACTCAGCTTTCTCGGAGCCACCTATTATTTAAATCCTCTTCTTGGAAAGCTGGGTGACGATCTCTATGTGCACCTTTAGGCCGGGTTCCCTCGGGACGGATACGCTGCGTCCCATGTGACCGCAGCAGAATGCGATTGTGTCCATATCGGGGGCAGGCGGAGATGTTTCAGTGACAGTGACATCACCGCAGAGCCCGATGATGTCACCTAATGGGAGACATTCAGCTCATTGATTGGCTGAGCATCAAATATATGAATGGAGCAGAAAGGAATTCCCCCTACTGACTGCTAATCTGGGGGGACACCCTGATCCCCCTCATCTTCCTTAGGTAGAAGTTGGGGCTGGGGGCAAGGCTCAATAGACTAACACCTGAGTTTACCCCTAGGGCATAAATGGTCACACACTTGCTAAGAATGTCACCCTCGGCCCCCTTTTAGAGCACGCTTATATAGTTAAGGGGGTCCCCACTCAGGATCCCCCAAATATCAGCAAGAGAGAAGGACTTCATTGTCCCCATCATTTCACCTCAATCCACAGATTTTGTGGGCATCGTCTCATCTTCTTCATCGTGGTGCCCAAACTTACCAACACTTCAATTCAAAATCTGGGAAGCCCCGCCCCCAGTCCACCCAGGAACGCCCCAACATTGCCCAGAACTGCCCCTTTTAATGTAAATGAACAGAAATCCTGCCCCTTTTCTGGGACGGTCCAACAAACATATAGTGAAGCCCCTCCTACAAATACATGATCGATGATCGGGGGGATCTTCTGTTAGCTCCGCCCTCCCTGACAATATAAAACTGGGCTGTAAATAAAATCCACACTTTCTCCATTACAATTAAATACGCTCATTTTTTAAAATTATTATTAAACTTTTTTATTATTTCTTTTTCATTTGTTATTTTAGAAAAAATATTTACTCGGACCAATCAAATTAAGCGAATAATCCCATAAACCCGGCGCCATTTCTGAGGAGGAGAAAGTTCAGACTCTTTGATAAAACAAAAAAAACAAAAACAACAAAGCATCACACAAATATCCATAATTTCTCCGGCAGTAATCAGACGCCGCTTCCTCGCCGCGCTCATTGTATAAACAGGTGAAAATTGCTGTGTGTTTGGTCGAGCGTATTAAGAAAACTCAAGTGGTCGTCACCGTTTTAGCATAATGTGTGTTTACACTCCCAGCGAAGTGTTAATTGTCAGACACTTAAAGCAAAGCTCCAATTACGGAAGAATCCCGCAGAACGGGGGAGGGGGGCGCTTACTTTTCTTTCCTTGTCTGGTGGGATTCAGTTGGAAATCTGATATTTAAACAAAACTGAAGCAGCGGGGATTAAATAGCGGCTGCCGTGAAAACAGACGCCACGTGACGCTGCGAGGTGGCGAAACGTCTTTTGCGCAATGTTTGTAATGAATCACGCGTCTTACCAGAGTTTTAAAAACATTTTTTTAAAACAAATGCTTTTAATTAGTCACATTATTTTTATGTGACCTGTAAACGAACAGGTCACATGACTTCTGGTGATCAAGATCTCTGCTTGCAGTCACTAAATTGGAAACACTATTCCAGAAGCTGAGGAACGTGGTGAGCACACAGACGCATGACTCGTTACAGTAAAGATCTCTGCTTGCAGTCAATAAATTGGAAATACTATTCGAGAAGCTGAGGAACGTGATGAGCACACAGACGCATGACTCGTTACAGTAAAGATCTCTGATACCTGCACTATAATGAGCCGTGCACCTGTGTGCGCATCACGTGACCAGGACGTTTTTATCTTCTAGAAGTAAACTATCAAGGTTTTTATTTGCTGACAGCAAGCAGTGATCTTGAAAACGACTAGGAATTGATATAGAAAGTATTTTTTATTTTATTTTTTTAATTCCCAACAGGAAACAATTAATTTTGTGGCTCAACTTTGATCCTGCCGCAACTTCATGTCGTCTTTTTTGCTGTAACCCGAATAACCCTGAAGATTTGGGCTCCACGGCGTCATGGGTCACTTACGAGTCTACATAAAATCACGGCATTACCACGACGTGCGCATGAGCTCAATGTTTACGTACGGGGAGAAAAGTTGTGCGACAATTGCAAGAATTCCTGCGTCACCCGCGTCTTTTTCCTTTGAAAGTTTTTAAAGTGTTTCCGCGATTTTCCCGTATCGTGTCGCCGTAGAGCCATAGCCTTGAATGGGGCGTCTCATGACATCATAGTGGGGTCCCCTGCTCACAGAGGCGCTCTGGCAGACCTGGTGCGTCCATAGGGTACAAGACGGGCAATGATAATGTCAATTGTTAATTTAATGGGGACCTTAAAAGGGTTTTTTCACAAAGATCTCGCCTCCGTAGATGGAGCCGGCGCAGCGATCAGATGTTATCGCCGGGGATGTCGTGTCTAAGTTTATATTTACCCTGCTGGGGATATGTAGCATTGCATGGTGGCCAATTAAAGTAAGGAAATCCATGTCAACAGACGGCCATCAAATATCATTAACATATTAGATTGTAAGCTCAGTTGGCTCAGAGATGTAAATGAGTGCATTCTGCACAGGGCGCTGTGAGCGTCAGGTAGAAGGAAAGAGTCGTGAGTTTTAGGGATTATTTCCAAAAACTGAACAATCTAAATCCAACTATAAGAAAATGAATGTGAAATCTGTCCTGCAGCGCCCCCTGCTGCACCTGTCCGGAAATGAATGTCTTGTGCATGTGAGACCCTAATGATGCCCAATGACTGAAAGTCCAACCAATCTCACTGAACTCTTTCCAAAACCATTACAGAAGCCGGTTACTGGAATTATAGGTTATTACTCGGCTAATGGACCCAGATACTCAGGAGCATAAATATTACAGCGTTATTGACACGATATAATCTATAGACACATGAGATAGTCCAACCGGCCGCTGCTCCCTGCACTATACATGATATAATAACATGAGTTATACCGAGCAAGAAAGTCAGGACCAATGTACACGGATAAGAGAGGAACCTCTGCCCTCCACCCAGAACCCCTGCAGACCCTCACAAAGAAGCCGCAGAAGATTTCTATATAAAGCAGGTGGAGCGGATTCTCTATTCTAGTAGCGGTTAGTGTTATTAAATGACTTGTCATTTACCCACTGTACAAAATGTGTCTCTCCACCTCTATAACTATATTATTCCAGAGCTGCACTCACTATTCTGCTGGTGCAGTCACTGTGTACATA
The DNA here is from genome assembly GCF_050947455.1 of Rhinoderma darwinii. Classification (NCBI taxonomy): domain Eukaryota; kingdom Metazoa; phylum Chordata; class Amphibia; order Anura; family Rhinodermatidae; genus Rhinoderma; species Rhinoderma darwinii. The sequence goes on from NC_134693.1 coordinate 142,236,106, forward strand.
CATTACTTATCCTGTACTGATCCTGAGTTACATCCTGTATTATACTCCAGAGCTGCACTCACTATTCTGCTGGTGGAGTCACTGTGTACATACATTACATTACTTATCCTGTACTGATCCTGAGTTACATCCTGTATTATACTCCAGAGCTGCACTCACTATTCTGCTGGAGGAGTCACTGTGTACATACATTACATTACTTATCCTGTACTGATCCTGAGTTACATCCTGTATTATACTCCAGAGCTGCACTCACTATTCTGCAGGTGGAGTCACTGTGTACATACATTACATTACTTATCCTGTACTGATCCTGAGTTACATCCAGTATTATACTCCAGAGGTGCACTCACTATTCTGCTGGTGGAGTCACTGTGTACATACATTACATTACTTATCCTGTACTGATCCTGAGTTACAGCCTGTATTATACTCCAGAGCTGCACTCACTATTCTGCTGGTGGAGTCACTGTGTACATACATTACATTACTTATCCTGTACTGATCCTGAGTTACATCCAGTATTATACTCCAGAGGTGCACTCACTATTCTGCTGGTGGAGTCACTGTGTACATACATTACATTACTTATCCTGTACTGATCCTGAGTTACAGCCTGTGCTATACTCCAGAGCTGCACTCACTATTCTGCTGGTGGAGTCACTGTGTACATACATTACATTACTTATCCTGTACTGATCCTGAGTTACATCCTGTATTATACTCCAGAGCTGCGCTCACTATTCTGCTGGTGGAGTCACTGTGTACATACATTACATTACTTATCCTGTACTGATCCTGAGTTACATCCTGTATTATACTCCAGAGCTGCACTCACTATTCTGCTGGTGGAATCACTGTGTACATACATTACATTACTTATCCTGTACTGATCCTGAGTTATATCCTGTATTATACTCCAGAGCTGCACTCACTATTCTGCTGGTGGAATCACTGTGTACATACATTACATTACTTATCCTGTACTGATCCTGAGTTACATCCTGTATTATACTCCAGAGCTGCACTCACTATTCTGCTGGTGGAGTCACTGTGTACATACATTACATTACTTATCCTGTACTGATCCTGAGTTATAGCCTGTATTATACTCCAGAGCTGTACTCACTATTCTGCTGGTGGAGTCACTGTGTACATACATTACATTACTTATCCTGTACTGATCCTGAGTTACATCCTGTATTATACTCCAGAGCTGCACTCACTATTCTGCTGGTGGAGTCACTGTGTACATACATTACATTACTTATCCTGTACTGATCCTGAGTTACATCCTGTATTATACTCCAGAGCTGCACTCACTATTCTGCTGGTGGAGTCACTGTGTACATTACATTACTTATCCATAGTTACATCCTATATTATAATGTTACCTCTAACAGTTGAGGGTTTTTAAGAATTGTATCCAGTCTAAACAATCCTCTAGGAGCTGAATAGTCTGTACTCCAGACTGATACATTTTACCTGCACTGATACATTGTAACAAACAATCCAGATAGGGGAGAGCTTTATGCTCCTGTTTAGCTCACAGAGGATTATCTGGACTGTATACAAATGTAATAAACCTTCAGTATAAAAAGTATCAGGTCTGTACAGGTTTTTAACCTCTGAACATTATCAAAAATGTTACCACTGACAGCAAGCACAGATCTTGAAAATGGTGAGGAAATGAAATACAAATTATATTACAAAGTTGCAATGATGAATAATGACCCATTGACCTTCAGCATAGAGATATTTGCAGATTGTCTCCCCCTCCTCTGCCCTCAGGCCTCCCCCCAGTGTATTGGGTCTGTCCTCCGTCCACGTATGATCACTCCGTGGCTCCGCTGAGAGTTGTTGTTCTGTCCTGCACATTTCCAGCTCTGCTTGGAATCTCTCTCTGCGCACAAGTAAAAATCAATCTTGTATTATTACATCTCGCCTCATTAGGTGACCTCAGGCTCCTCCGCAGCGTGTTCCCCTCTCCGCGCCTCAGCCCAATTACCCGGGACCAATAACTAATAAATGAGTTTAAGCCACAGCAATATTTCTAATGATTTGGATTTCACGCCGGGTCACTCAACTGAAAGAGGAGCCGGGGAAAGGCCGGCGAATGTAAACGCCGGGTCCTCCGGAGACAAAGGGAAGGAGTGAGGGATGGAGCGCGCCACTTCATACATCTCCTGCCGCCGTGAACGCCGGGGCTCTGAGCAATGAGCGGTGTCAGTGGTGCGGGGAATATTCTCTGGAAGGTCACCAGTGACAGATCTGCGGCTGCCGGCGGCCAGATGAATGCCCTCAATACTCCGCCATCGCCACCGAGACAGATTGGCAGCGGCACCTCTCGCTCCAACCTGAACACTTCCAGATTTCGGGGAAGGGAGGGGAGGCCTTAATAGGAAGCCATTAGTTTTTTTTGGCTAGGCCATCATGACTGCACAGAGCTCCATCATTCACAGTCATCACAGATGAACTCCACTCAGCAGAGCTCCGCCGCAACCCCCGCGCCGTGAGGGCGAACAGGCGATAAAATATAGCAAGACCGCCGCTCCGGTCTCCTATAAATAATCACTGTATAATGAAGAGCTCTGCAACTTTCTAATAGACTTTGTGCTTCAAGATCTATGCTTGCTGTCAGTGAAGGGAAGCTCTTGTTTACATGCAGAAGCTGACAATCTGTCCTGATTACCGTATGTTTAACTGACACAGGTGCATGGCTCATAACTAAAGGGGTTGTCCCATAATCATTTTTCTGGGACCCCCACCAATCACGAAAATGGGCTTATCTTGCCGTTCGTGGGAGCCCCATAGGAATGGAGCAGTAGTGCGCTATCTTCGGCAGCTCCATAGAAATGAATGGAGCGGTGGCCGAGCATGCGCACTACTGCTCCATTCTTATGGGGCTCCCAGAATCAGTAAGGTAAGCCCGTTCTCGTGATCGATGGGGGTCCCAGCGGTCGAACCCCCACCGATCAGATATTTATTTCCTATCACGTTGATAGGTGATAAATAATGATTATGAGAAAACCCCTTTAAGATCTCTAATACACTGTAACAAGCCCTGCAGCTGAGACAGTTAAACACATGATCAAGATTTTCAGTCTGGATGTAAAGAAAAATGTTCCCATTCACTGACGGCAAGAAGAGATGCTGAAACACACTGTCTTTTAGAAAGTTTCATAATTGTTTTGTTACACACTAATAAGGCTTTAGTGGCATAAAACCGGAAACACGAGGTATTCCAACCCCAATCATTTTCTATTAAGAGCAAAAATATAACGCCCCCTAGTGGTAGAAATTATTTATACAAAATGGAAGTATATACGGAGGCTTGATAGGTTCAGACCTGGACTCGCACAATGACACGGAGAACCTGGATGTCAGCACTGGATAGGAATACACAACAATGGTCACATGATGCCGTTAGGACACGACGTCCAGTAAGAATCCAGGAAATACGTTAGGGTTGTAGTTGGACAAGGGAGAGTTTGGCTCCCGCTCTGTCAATTTTATGTTATTCCTTCTGCCATAAATAAATACAGACCTAATACTTCTCACAGCTGAGGCTTTGTTACAATTATATCCAATCTAGACAATCCTCTGAGAGTTAAACACATCAGCAGCACAAACCTCTCTACTGTCCTGATAGTTTGTTACAATGTATCACTGCAGGTAAAATGTATCAGTCTGGAGTCCAACCTATTTAGCGAACAGTGAATTGTCTAGACTAAATACATTGTAACAAGCCTTCAGCTGTGAAAATTAATAGTTCTGTATCGATTTCAGCCTCTGGATGTAAGCAAGAATATTCCCATTCAGTGACAGCAAGCAGAAATCTTGAAAGCGATGAGGAATTGAAACACAAAGCCTATTAGAAAGTTGCGGATCTTTTCATTATACAACAATTACTCTTTATTTACATAAAACCAGAAAACCCCTCCCCCGTCTACTCCCTCGTTTCTTTATACTGCTGTATAAATCGTCACATTGTAGCGAAGTGTCAGCGATACATCAGCAGCAATGAGCGAGTCCGGTAACTTTTACTGTTGGTCGCTACTTTAATAGACAAAATGATTGTATGTAAATATTTCGTGTTTTGTATCATTGGGACACGAGAATAAACTGCTTAGAAAATGCGCTGAGCGAAGTGTCTGCGGCCGGCGCCTCCCAGCGCGCCATCCCCGGCCTCACACAGATCTGAGACGTCTCGTGCCGCCCTCCTGTATCTGCGGTGTGAAGGTTACCGGCTGGAAGGAACAAGCAGATAATATATGGAGGCGGCTACAGCTCCAGTCAGAGCCAAGTGTCTGGCAGCGGCTGATGGCGGCGGCGGTGGCTGCGTGTCATTACGGCGGAGGTGAGACTGAGGTGACTATAATGTAATATTTGTACAATGTCAGGACAAACAGACGCCGCCGCTCTCTCGTAATCCGCCGCGCTCTGATTGTCGCTGCTCGTTTTCTACCTTTTATCCCGTCATTCGATCATTTGCATTTGGCGCCCCGGGACGGCGTCCGATACAGACCGGATCTATTTCTCGTCTCACGATTGTCTTTGTCCGATACCGGGACATTATTACCCAGAACGTATCAGGATTTTATTTTCTTATTTTGACAGATAGATCAGCGGGCGAATACGATGCGATAAAGAAATAATTTATAAGATTACAGCTCCAGAGGATTAAAAGCGACAACTATACGAGGCGCCATGTTTAACTCATTGTCATCCCTTGTCCACACAGGATGGAGTCTATGGGGAGCCCAATAAGAGCGGGCCCCGAACACCCCAGGCCCGAAGGAACCTACAAGGACAGGAGACCTATACTGACCTCCAGGGCGTCCATACCATAGAGACAGTCCATGCAGGTAACTATGGGGCCCTGGGAGAAGGGGATCTGGACCCGGGGGCCAAATTTAATCTTGGCAATGGGGCCTCCTCTCTCCTGCGTATGCCCCTGCCACAAGGGTTTACACTGGTTGACCCTTCAGAAGGTGAAGCCATAGGCTTGCAGGGGGATGAGAAACCTAATGATTGGCCACACCCCACCCGATCGCTAGATCACTTGATCACCCGATCACTCAGAATGGTCTCTGCACCAACATGAGTTTGTCAATTCCCATTCCCCACACATATGAGGAAGGAAGATCTCCTGGACAAGATGGACCATACCCGGAGCCTGGGAGAGGTTTCGTTGTGGTGTCCTGCAGCAAAGCATCATGGTCCCAATTTTTTCCAATGAAAATTTGCATGAATTGAATATTTGGCAATCGCTCATAATGCAAGTCCCTAATAAGCGTAAGGTCACCTCCCAGAGCCGGATATTTCCTCTACTCAGAATAATCGTATAAACCGGAGAGAGAACGATATAAAGGAGTCACCCGGAGTCTTGTAAATGTAAAATTGCGCTCGTACGGTAAAAATAACACATTTATGACGCAGTTCACAGTCGTTTAATGTGAAGAGAATAAAAAGATCCTTCAGGAAAAAACAAATTGGAATTTACTGCGGAGTCAGCGAGCGAAACACGCGGCGCTAAATTATGTGAGGAAATGTTACGTCTTCTGCGTGTCCCCGTAACTGAGCGCAGACGTCAGGGAGTTCTTCTGCGGGGGAATTTGTGTACGTTTCCCAGTAATTTGTCTGCAGGAATAAATGAAATTCTGGTTTAATAAGCGACTCATAAAAAATGTCGTTAAAGTTTGTGAATCAGAACAAGAAGTAAAAAAAAAACGAAAAAGAAGAAAAGCCGAGCGCGGAGCTCTCACGTTTACTGCGCCATTTTTATTACGCCTCTGATTTACACCCGGTGATTATACCTTTATATTGTCCTATAATCAGACGCAGCGCCCTCTGCTGGACCGCTGCGGTATTGTTCTTCACTCTCCTGAACCCGACAAAATAAAAATCAAATATTTGATTACGGGGAAAAAACGCACGGAAAATGTCAGAAGACCCAAGTGACGACTAAAGTTATTACTGGGTGTTGAGCGGGGGATCTCTGGGTAACCGCAGTTGTGGGGTTCATTGGTCCCGTCTAGTTTCTACTAATGTGCTCCCCTTCTCCTCCAGATCTAGACAATCCTCCGTAAGGTAAACATTGAAATGAAGCCCCGCCCACTGCGTCACATGCACAAAACAATGTCCGTCTACACCATAGTGAACGACAAAGTGATAAGTGACCCCTGGATATGAGATAAAACTCCACCTCAAGTATCAGCCCAAAACACTGTGCAAATCTCTCCCCCTTCCTGATATTTGTTACAATGTATCAGTGCAGGTAACATGTATCATTCCGGAGTCCAGGCTGTGTAGCTCACAGAGGATTGTCTAGACTGGATACAACTGTAACAAACCCTCAGCTGTGAGAAATATTAGGTCTGTGCAGGATTTTAGCATCTGGATGTAATTAGGGATGTGCCCATTCACTGACAGCAAGCAGAGATTGAAACACAAAATTTATTAGAACGTTGTAGAACTATTCGTTGTACAATATTTAATGGGTTATTCCCATCATAGACATTTTTCCCAGGATATGCCATAAATGTCAGGTCCCGCACATAACTGGAGAACGGGGATCCCCCGACCCCCATGTCACCTGGTGATGAAGCCGCCACATATAGACAGAGAATTACTGGCCATATCCCATAAATGTCTGAGACCCCTTTAAGTGTCATTTACATAACACTGGAATAACCCTAATAAGGACAATGATACATGAATGTTCCCTCTTAAAGGGACAGGCCCCCCTGGGGTATTTTTCGCATTCTGGGCCGCCTCGGCTTTACGTTCCCCAATCACCAATTTAATGATCCAAGAAATGAAGAAACCCGTAAATCCTCAGGGAAATGAGTTTACAGTTTGATTTTTACTTACCAGCTGCCGGACTAAGTAACAAGACCCAGAACGTCCGCCGCGCCCGCCGCTTATCGACTCCTCCTGGTACTTAATGGAGTCGTCGTATTGATCCGTTCAGAACGTGATTATAAAAACAGAATCTGCGGAGCGCAGGCCGGGAACAGGTCCCAGACGGCAGAGTTACGTCATATAATAGACGCTCACAAAGTCCTCACATTCATGGATGATCAAATAGATTTTTCCTGACCTAATATTTACCACAGCTGAGGGTTTGTTACAATTGGATCCAGTCAATCCTCTTTGAGCTAAACACATCAGCAGCACAAATCTCTCTCCTGTCCTGATAGTTTGTTGCAATGTATCAGTGAAGGTAAAATGTATCAGTCTGGCGTCCGTGTGACAGCCGCTGTTTTATCGGCCGTCACACGGACATACCGGCACATTACTGTCGTCTGAATTCGGACTTAGGAGCGTTTCTTGTGTCATCGGTTTTGCTGAGTTTGGCCTGAACATGTTTCTGGGCATCAGTCGGCGCAGGAAGCAGGTGGCATGGCCAGGTTTTTATTCTGGAGAGGTGCTGGTCCTGTGTGTTCATATGCACAGGGAGTCGTGGGGGGGGGGGGGGGTTTAATCTTCACTTCTCATCCTTGTTTTTATTTTGAAGGAAAGAAGAAAGAGAAACATTGTTGCGTCGTCTTTTGTGTCTGTTTATTAAACTTCCCGTCAGGAAATCATTTGTGAAATAACTAAGTGCCCCCCCCCCCCCCCCTCCGGTGGAACGAAAATTTGCTGCGTGTTTTACATAAACTGCAAACTGTGGAATTGATTGAAATTCTAAGAAGAAAATGCGTAAAGGTGAAAGTAGAAGGAAATGATTAGCGTTTCGCCGGCAGGAGCGCGGCGGGGGAGGGGGGGGTGACAGTTACGGTGTCTGCTTTGTTTTATATCTCCGCTTCCCTGCAGTGAACAAATATGTTTTACTCTCACGGAAATGTCGCAATGTTTTTTTTTCCCGGCAGGTGAAGCGACTTCAATGTTCTTATTACAATATTATAGAGGACGAGAATCTGCAGAGAGAAAGGGACGGTATGTTGTTATTTACATTCGATGCGATGTGATTGGTGCAGAGGTGTCATGTGATTCTGTCAAATTCCAGATTTATGGGTGATCGGATGAAACTTGAGGTTCAAGAACACCCCAATAATGAGCCCGGCCTAAGCACATTTAAATCCACATTTGTGGGACAGTTTTAAGCCGCGATCAACCCAGAAACTCCCACAAAACCTCCAAGAAACACCCACAAAACCTCCAAGAAACGCCCGCTTTCTAGCATGATTGCATAATCCCCGCTCCCTCCGAGATACGGCAAGGGTCCGATATCTGACAAGAGCGCAAACCTCGCCACCCCTCTATGCAGACCACGTGCTCAGTCCCATTATAAGACGTCACATAAACCATCTAAGGGTATGTTCACACGACCTATTTACGGACGTAAATCGGGCGTTTTTGCCCCGAATTACGTCCGAAAATAGCGCCTCAATAGCGCTGACAAACATCTGCCCATTGAAAGCAATGGGCAGACGTTTGTCTGTTCACACGAGGCGTAATTTACGCGCCGCTGTCAAATGACGGCGCGTAAATAGACGCCCGCGCCAAAGAAGTGACCTGTCACTTCTTTGGCCGTAATTGGAGCCGTTATTCATTGACTCCAATGAATAGCAGCGCCAATTACGCCCGTAATGGACGCGGCGTTCAAGCGCCTGCACATGCCGTTACGGCTGAAATTACGGGGATGTTTTCAGGCTGAAACATCCCCGTAATTTCAGCCGTAACGGACGCCCTCGTGTGAACATACCCTAAGGTATGTTCACACGGCCGTAAACGCCCGAAAAAGCGGAAGCAGAACGCCTCCAAACATCTGGCCATTGATTTCAATGGGAAAAACTGCGTTCTATTCGGGCCTTTTTTTTACGCGTCTGTTTCAAAAGACGGCGGCATACATAAACGGCCGCAAAAATCGCGAGTGGCTTAAAAAACGTCTGAAAATCAGCCTCTGTATTTTCAGACGTTTTTGGTCACTTAGGGTATGTTCACACGGCCTATTTACGGACGTAATTCGGGCATTTTAACCCCCGAATTACGTCCGAAATTACGGCTTGAAAGCGTTGACAAACATCTGCCCATTGAAAGCAATGGGCTGACGTTTGTCTGTTCACACGAGGCATATATTTACGCGTCGCTATCAAAAGACGGCGCGTAAATAGACGCCCGCGCCAAAGAAGTGTCATGTCACTTCTTCAGACGTAAATGGAGCCGTTCTCCATGGAAAACCAGCTCCAGTTACGTCCGTAATGGACGCGGCGTTCAAGCGCCTGCACATGCCGTTACGGACGCTGCCGTGTGAACATAGCCTTACAGGGAAACATTTTAAGCCCTGCCCTTTCTCAATTGGAAACGCCCTCATTTGCATACATGACATCATCAATCCCAGCAAGCGGCCCAAGGCCCTCGCAATCCAATTCTGTACCCCACCACTGTATAATGAAAAGTTCTGCAACTTTCTAATAGAATTATGCTTCAATTTCTCACCATTTTGAAATTCTCTGCTTGCTGTCAATAAATGGAAACATTATTGTTTACATCCAGAGGCTGAAAACCTGTACAGATCTAATACTTCTCACAGCTGAGGGATTGTTCCAATTGTATCCAGTCTAGACAATACTCAGTGAGATAAACACATCAGCAGCACAAATCTCTCTCCTGTCCTGATAATTTGTTACAATGTATCAGTGCAGGGAAAATGTATCAGTCTGGAGTCCAGACTTTTTCACTGGCAGAGTATTGTCTAGATTGTAACAAACCCTCAGCTGTGAGAAATATTAGGTCAGGACGGGATTTCAGCCTATGGGTGTAAACAAGGGCCTAACGAGAACTCATGGGGTCCACAAGCAAAATGAGATAGGCCCCCACCACCTAGTGCCAGGATCTGAAACAGCGCCACCTAGTGGTGCTAAATAGCAGAAAGCCACCAACCCACAAAATGGGACAATGTTCTTGCACCTGAACGGGCACCCTCAACCTGTTGTGACTGCAACGGCTATAATTTCGCCCATGGGTGTATACAAAAATGTTCCAATTCATCAACAGCAAGCAGAGATCTTGAAAATGGTGGAAAATTGAAAGTAAAGAACTTTGACCCATTGTAATTAATCTTACAACCCTTTCTAAACTTACAGAAAACATGAATTTCAGTGCAAATGTGAGAACCCCCATCACTTAGTCAGCAGCGGCCTGGGGGCCAGTAAGTCCTCCGTGTGCGCGGCTAATGCTGCAGGTTACACTTGGATAATACCAGGCCCTCTTGTGCCCGCATGAAGCTGAGCTGTGTGTGAACACTGCCCAAAAACTTATGTTACACAAACCCCTCCATTCATTTCAGAATTGCATTGAGAACGGCGCAGGAAGAGAGCCCCCTGCTGGCCGCACTGCAGAATACACCTCAAAGACAGATCCCAATAAGCCCACCGGTCCAATGAAAAGTAATAATATCTATTTATACATTTACTCCCCCCCCCCACCCCCGCAGTTATCAGGTATTATTAAATTACATGAATCAACATTAAAGCGTGCCGGCAGCCCCCGCGGCGCCTTTATTAGTTATAACAACGCCACTAAGCTCCGATATTAAATACAAGGGTGAGAAATTATACAGAATCAAAAAACAGAAGGAAACGGCGAGTCCTAGAAATGGAAATGAAATTGTTCCGAAACATCGCAGCTTGTTGACTTTTAAATATTTTAAAGAGATTTCTTAATGGCTCAGCGGTACGTCAAACGATGGCCGCGGCCGGGGAGGCAAGAAACGCGCGAGGACGGAAATAAATGAAGGTTTAAACATGAGAAACGAATAAGCAGAAACACAACGATGTGAAGGAAATAAGAGGAGAAGGAGCGAGTCATCTCCAGAAAACACGCCGGGCTTTGTTGTGTGTCATATAGAAAACGCTTCTCCAAAGGAAAGGCTTCAGAATTTGAAAAGCAGCCGCAGCGCCGCGCCATTCTGATGAATTATTCATCAGGGACTTTAAGATGAGTGAGGAGCCAGCAGGCGGCTGTGCAAGAACTCCGATTGCTGCCTTCAAAGAGAAACTTCCTTGATACCCAAAAAATGGTGACCTTCAAAGCAAAGAAATGTCATTGAACCTTCCAACCCAGCTGCAGCGCTCACTACGACCTGAATGCTGATGAGGTGCTGGCGAGAGAGGGACGGCCGGGACAGGGTTAAATATCGCAGGGCGATGGCAATTTGGAACTTACTGTACAGGATTAGAAACACATGACTGCTGTCGTGCTAAAACAGCGCCACACCTGTTCACAGGTTGTGTGTGGTATTGCAGCTCAGCTACATTTAGTTTAACGGACAGGGGTGGCGCTTTCTAATTCTGGACAAGCCCTTTAAATGGCCGGCCCAGTCTTATGTAAACAAAGTTGAATTATTGTATCATGAAAAGATCTGCAACTCTTTAGTAGACTTTCCATACGCCGGTCTGACGGAAGCCGCCGGAGTAACAAGCGCTAAATTTATTAGGAGGCGGACACCACTTAATAAATCTTGGGCTGTTCATGCGCCTCAAACTGTGGCTTTAGATTTCCGCTTTAATTTACGCCAATTTCTGGTGTCAATTATAATATATCTGTGGGGGCCGCGTTTGGCCCCGCCCTTTCCCACTAAGCCCCAACCCACTTACAAACAATGCCAAGAGCAGCGTAAAAATTGAAAAAAGTCGCAATTTTTTTGGACAAAACACGAATCGTGGCATAGCGATCGCTGCGATCACAGGAAGTTGTATCCGCTGTACAGTAGACTGCCTCTCCGTGCTGCACCGGCTGCATTAGGGACCCCCCCCCATCCAGGTAGCAGGAAACATGAGACGATTCTGAAGGAGTTCCTGGGTTTTTACTTAGACTATGACCACACGGTTAACAAAATACGGAACTTTTCAAGGGAAACATCTCCTGATTTTCAGCCGTTTTTTAATCAGACTAGCGTTTTTCGCAGCGTTTTTTTACGGCTATTTTTTTAGCTGTTTTTCTATAGAGTCAATGAAAAATGGCTCAAAAACTGGCTCAAGAAGTGACATGCATTTCTTTTTCGCGGGCGTCTTTTTACGCTCCGTTTTTTTAAAATGAGGCATAAAATGCGCTGACGCTTACGATTTTTCTACCGTTTTTCGGGACCTTTACAATCCGAAAAAAGGCTGAAAATAGCCCGTGTGAACATACCCTTAAAGTGCACCTAAACGTCCGGCAAACTTCTGACATGTCACTATTATATCTTACTATGATGCGTCAGAAGTTTGCCAAATGTTTAGCTGCACTTTACGGTGAGTCTAAGCAGCAATTCCCTGATTTATTATTATTATTATTATTATATATTTTTATTTTTTATTTTATTTTTTTTTTTTATTATTTTATTTCCTTTAGAAGGAAAACATTTCTGTAACTCAATTTGCGCATCATTTGTCCCAGGCTGAGCTGCACCATTTACATAGATTATCGCATGGTTAATATTGTCACCTTCAATCTCCTCCCCCACCCGCTCATTTCTCATGCCAGCAATAAACAGGTTAAACATATTATAGCGCTTTCTTTTGGCGTCGTTTTCCGCACACCCTGAGTCAGCGGCCGCTATCATCGTGACTAATGACCATAAAATTGGATAGAAAGTGGCACCGGCTCAGTTTATGTAAATACACATTATTTTATATCCTGAAACCAAAGCAATTACTGCAAGTCGCCCAAATTATCTGCCGCTGCTTCACACGCCGCCGCCGCGATTACACTGCCGTATCAGGCGGAGCATGTAATAAGCAGCATTACGGCTCATGTACACGGTGACTATTATACTTTATCTCTTATATCGCACAGACCCTGGAATAATGGGACACGGCTCAGGTACCCGGCACTTATACAACATGACACCCCCTGGAGGACTCCCCCAAGTGGTAGAACTCGGAGAGTTACAAGAGGATTTAAAGGGGAAATTCACCTCTTAACTGCCGGTCGGTTCCGCTACACAAGAAATTGAGAAATTGACGTGTGGAATATTTTCCCCATTGGACATTATACCGTTATCCAGATCGGATTTTAAAGCTGCGGAAATACAAGGAAAATAAGCCACGTGTGACTGCACCCTCAGAGTTCTGTCTTTCCACAAGCTTGCTGACTGTTTCCAGTAAGAATTATATGTCTCCGCATTGCCCCTGGATCTCTCCTGCAGTTCTGAGAATCACTTTTTCTATATATATATATATATAGGACCTGCTCATCCGTGGCGCAATGTTTCATGTCGTGTTATATTGTGTATTCATCTCACTATTTGAATTTACTTTTGCCGCACTCCCCTATCCGGGATGGGCCTATATCACTGTTCATCCAGAGCTTCATGGTTCATGATTAGAATCCAGCGCTACAGTAAAGACTGTACATAGGCAGTGCCCGAGGACAAGGGAGCAGCAAAGGAGATTGAACTAACAGTGCAGATTTATGTGCCATTCAGGGTTAGTGGAAAGCTGGGTACTAACTCTCATGTAATGGAAGAAATGAGTGGTTGTCACTCTGTATCGCTGATTCCCTGGAGAGCAGTTTATCCTCACGGGCTCCTGACTGCAGCGCTCCCCTGTTCTGGATGGATCTATAACATTGCTCATCCTGAGCCACATGATTAGAATGCAAAAACGACAGTAAAGACTGACACTTACATAGACAGCGCAGCAAGATAGAAATGTAACCTGTAGAGGAAAACAGGGAAATTGTAGAGAATGTTCAAAAATATCGTTCAACAAATCCGTGGCCGACATGTCCTGGTCATTGTTTTTTTTTAGGGGGGTAGTGCCCTTTAAGGGTGAAGAGACTTCTCTGCCGGAGTTGAGTGTCGGGGACCAGGGTCTCCCAGGTGGATTTATATGAAGATAAATAATTATTTCTATTTGCAGTCATTTCTATTTTCTTCTCCTGGATAAAGATCTGAACGACATAAATCCCAATAATCAAAACCTTCCCAGAAAAGAAGCTCAATTTCCCTCAATCAATCAGCGGTTAATTAGTCGCAGCGCGGTGATTGGTATCAGCGTCTTTATTTACCGGGATAATTCCGGCGGCGTAATTATTATTGCGAGTACAAACATCTGCATAATGATGGGATGACACGGCGCCGTCCAGAGACGACACATAAAGGAGCCGCTTTAAGACGCGCGGATCTGCCGTATATTTAACTTTTGGCCGCGCTCAGCGCTGAACAGAAATAACAACGAAGATTCAAAGAGCAAAAATATTTTACAAGAAAAGCAGAAAAGACGACTGCGAATCTGTTTACCACGCGCCGCCATTTACTATAATATAGTACTATATATAATATACACCCCTGTACTATATATAATATACACCCCCTGTACTATATATAATATACACCCCTGTACTATATATAATATACATCCCCTGTACTATGTATAATATATACCCCTGTACTATATATATATATATAATATACATCCCCTGTACTATATATAATATACACCCCTGTACTATATATAATATATACCCCTGTACTATATATAAAATACACCCCTGAACTATATATAATATACATCCCCTGTACTATGTATAATATACACCCTTGTACTATATATAATATACACCCCTGAACTATATATAATATACACCCCTGTACTATATATAAAATACACCCCTGAACTATATATAATATACATCCCCTGTACTATGTATAATATACACCCTTGTACTATATATAATATACACCCCTGAACTATATATAATATATACCCCTGTACTATATATAATATATACCCCTGTACTATATATAATATACACCCCTGTACTATATATAATATACACCCCTGAACTATATATAATATACATCCCCTGTACTATGTATAATATACATCCCCTGTACTATGTATATATACCCCTGTACTATATATAATATACACCCTTGCACTATATATAATATACACCCCTGAACTATATATAATATACATCCCCTGTACTATATATAATATACATCCCTGTACTATATATAATATACATCCCTGTACTATATATAATATACACCCCTGTACTATATATATAATATACACCCCTGAACTATATATAATATACATCCCCTGTACTATATATAATATACATCCCTGTACTATATATAATATACATCCCCTGTACTATATATAATATACATCCCTGTGCTATATATAATATACACCCCTGTGCTATATATAATATACACCCCTGAGCTATATATAATATACACCCCTGTACTATATATAATATACACCCCTGTACTATATATAATATACACCCCTGTACTATATATAATATACACCCCTGTACTATATATAATATACACCCCTGTACTATATATAATATACATCCCCTGTACTATATATAATATACACCGCTGTCCTGTATATAATATACACCCCTGTACTATATATAATATACACCCCCTGTACTATATATAATATACACCCCTGTACTATATATAATATACACCCCCTGTACTATATAGAATATACACTCCTGTACTATATATAATATACACCCCCTGTACTATATATAATATACATCCCTGTACTATATATAATATACACCCCTGTACTATATATAATAGACACCCCTGTACTATATATAATATACACCCCTGTACTATATATAATATACACCCCTGTACTATATATCATATACACCCTCTGTACTATATATAATATACAGCCCCTGTACTATATATATAATATACACCCCTGTACTATATATAATATACACCCCTGTACTATATATAATATACACCCCCTGTACTATATATAATATACACCCCTGTACTATATATAATATACACCCCTGTACTATATATCATATACACCCTCTGTACTATATATCATATACATCCCCTGTACTACATATAATATACACCCCTGTACTATATATAATATACACCCCCTGTACTATATATAATATACACCTCCTGTACTATATATAATATACACCCCTGTACTATATATAATATACATCCCTGTACTATATATAATATACATCCCTGTACTATATATAATATACACCCCCTGTACTATATATCATATACACCCCCCTGTACTATATATAATATACACCCCTGTACTATATATCATATACACTCCTGTACTATATATAATATACACCCCTGTACTATATATAATATACACCCCCTGTACTATATATAATATACACCCCCTGTACTATGTATAATATACACCCCCTGTACTATATATAATATACACCCCCTGCACTATACATAATATACACCCCTGTACTATATATAATATACACCCCCTGTACTATATATAATATAGAACCCTTTACTGTATATAATATGGACCCCTGTACTATATATATTATACACACCCTGTACTATATATAATATATACCCCTGTACTATATATAATATACACCCCTGTACTATATATAATATACACCCCCTGTACTATATATAATATACACCCCTGTACTATATATCATATACTCCCCCTGTACTATATATAATAATATACACCCCAGTACTATATAATATATACCTCTGTAGTATATATAATATACACCCCTGTACTATACATAATATATACCCCTGTACTATATATAATATAGACAGCATGTACTATATATAATATACACCCCTGTACTATATATAATATACACCCCTGTACTATATATAATATACACCCCTGTACTATATATAATATACACCCCTGTACTATATATAATATACATCCCTGTACTATATATAATATACACCCCTGTACTATATATAATATACACCCCTGTACTATATATAATATACACCCCTGTACTATATATAATATACACCCCCCTGTACTATATATAATATACACCCCCTGTACTATGTATAATATACACCCCCTGTACTATATATAATATACACCCCCTGTACTATACATAATATACACCCCTGTACTATATATAATATACACCCCTGTACTATATATAATATAGAACCCTTTACTGTATATAATATGGACCCCTGTACTATATATAATATACACACCCTGTACTATATATAATATACACCCCTGTACTATACATAATCTATACCCCTGTACTATATATAATATATATCCCTGTACTATATATAATATACACCCCTGTACTATATATAATATAGACCCCTGTACTATATATAATATAGATCCCCTGTACTATATATAATAATATACACCCCCCTGTACTGTATAATATATACCTCTGTACCATATATAATATACACCCCTGTACTATACATAATATATACCCCTGTACTATATATAATATAGACCCCCTGTACTATATGTAATATAGATCCCCTTCATAGAGGAGGTGAAACGTTGTGGTTCAATGTTGGATGAATAAATTCACTTGTGTAATATACACCCCTGTACTATATATAATATACACCCCTGTACTATATATAATATACACCCCCTGTACTATATATAATATACACCCCCTGTACTATATATATGCCAGTGTGCCAATGGCTGAGGTCCTAACGATCGTCATTTCCCCCTATAAACCATTAAGGATAAATTATAGACCCTCTACCCCTGACCTGTAGAGCTGATCATATTTTATTTTTCTTTAAAAATGTAAGCAGGGATGGGGGGATAGGAGAAGACCACCAGGAGGAAGGAAGGAGTACAAAGGGGAGGTGCAAGATGGGGGAGGCGGGGCCTGTAGAAGAGGTGGAGCTGCAAAGTGGAGGCAGAGCACAGAGGGGGCCGAGATTTAGGTGGAGACAGGTTTGCAGAGAACAGGTGGAGAGCCACAAAATGAAGATCTATAACAGATGTCGATCATTTGCATAGATTATCAGCAATGTCTGGGTATTAGTCAATTAACTTTATTACTAATTGATGCTTCTCTTAGATGGACCGGCCTAAAATGTATATTGTAATCGATGCTTCACAGGGTTATAAGTGACTTTTTGACGAAGTTCCCCTTTAAGGACCATTAGACCGTCACTCATTGTATAAGCGTTACGTTCACGCTGCTCCTTTGACCCTGTGAGAAGCGATTTCATTCTGTATTAACTGCTGTAAAGCAAATGAGATATTGTCGGCCTCGTCGCCTTCGCAACAAATGAATTTACCAAAAATGCTCGACAGGATTTTAGAGGCGCTGACCCTGTCGCCGCTCGCAACCCCTGCGCCGTGGGGCCGGCACTTTGTAATTGGGATGTGGAGGTGAAGAGCAGAAGACGAGACGTTCCCTGTTATATCAATTGTTCTATAGCGGAAAAAAACAAGAAGCAATTAAGAGACGAACGCGGCTTTTCCTCTAATTACTGAGAATTCTAAGTACAAGATCAGTGATTACCGCAGAGGAGGCCGCAATCTCATTTATTCTAATTAACATCTTTATTTGATAAAATTGCATTTATGTTTTGCAATAAATTTTGGTATTCTGTAATCGGTGTCTGGGGCTTCGTGTTAAGGGCGTCCGCTGCACCGCGCTCCAACCCACCTGCTGACGCCGACTCAAATTACACCTTCAGTAACACGACTTATAGGTCCATTTTCTGTGCCCTCTGATTTTAAAGGGCAAATCCAGTCACGAGTCACAATGACATCACAGTCGTATAATCAGCGTCGGTTTCTAACATGATCTTTTTTCCCTTAGGCCCCATGCACACAACCGTGCCCGTAATCACAGCCCACGATTGCGGGCACGGCCAGCCCCTGACGGCCGCCCGCATTTTCGGGCCGTGCTCCTATACAAAGTATATACAAAGTATAGGAGCACGGCACGAAAAAACGGACATGCTCCATAATTCCCGGCACAGTTCTACGGCATAGACACCTATCCGTAGCGCTATGGAAAGGTGTCCGCAACCAATAGAACAGGTTATACACAAGTCCAAGTCATGGAGGAATCTGATGTACGGATCCACTGATGACAAGTTCTCGTATTCTACTGACAGATGTTATAATGAGGAGGGAATAACCTTTTTGGACAGGTAATTATGTGGGACGTCTTCCAGAGGTTCAGAGGTAGATGAGCATAAACCTCTTAGGACTAAAGCAATGTTCCATTTTACCACAGGTCTGAGGATGGTAGGTCTCCTTCTTGTAGACAGTTTCAGAAACCTTTACACTAGGGTCTTACCCAAAATGGTGGACCTGGACTAAATTTGGACCTTTCAGGTCGATGGACTTTTTTTTGTCCTATTTTCAATCCTTCCTGCATAATGTCTAGAATGTTATTAATCCGCAGGTTGGAATTATCTACTCCTTGAGTAGAACACGAATCTGAAAAGATCCACTAGACCCTTGTGTAAGCCTTCTTGGTAGATCCAGACCTGGACTGTGAGCAGGTCTTCATAAATTCGTACAACAGCCCTTTAGATTGTAATAGGGGCTGGTCAACCTTCAGGCTGTCAGGTTGAGACTCTTTGGGTCCTGGCAGAGTTGAGTGCCCTGAGACACCAAGATGCTCTGGGAGAAGTCTCCAGTTACACCCTCGATTCATCAGAATGAGGTGGGAATACCATGATCTCTGTGGCCAGAATAGTATAATGACTTACCGTGGCCTGGTCTTGTCTGATTTTCATCAAAACCCTGGGTATCAAGGAAACCGGAGGGAAAGTGTAGGTCAACCTGAACCTCCTAGAGGTGGACAGGGCATCCTCTGCAAGGGATTGTCCCCCTGATAAAGGGAGAGACATGTTTCCACCTTGGCACTGAACCTTTTCGCCATGAGATTGATCGCTGGCACTCCCCACATCCTGGTGATCTGCTTGAAGATCTCTAGATTCAGAGATAGTTCTCCCGAGACTTCTAGACTTCAACTCAGTTAGCTGTCAATAAATTTAGGGAGCCTTGAATATATACAGCAGACAGGTGGGTAGGATCAACTCTGTCCATGTCAAGATCTTCCCCACTACCCTAAAAAGGGGTTCTGATCGGGTGCCACCCTGCCTGATAATATGTTGTCCGACCATACACGGACTGGTTTCCACTGGAATTGCAGAGCATATAATACGGCTTTGAGTTCCTTTAGAATCAAGGGCTTAGACCTCCAGAAGGGACTCCCAACCCAGTTGCGATGCATCTGTAGTCAACAAGGTCCAGAGATGCTGGATCAAGGACCTTCCGTCTCTGAGACGTTTCCACATCTGACGGATTCATAAGTTTGAAATGACGGGGTGCACCTACTGTACAACCACTTCGGGTTGCTTTACCTAAGTTTCTGGGTCTCTCTCTGGAGGGGTCGTACGTGCCCTAAGGCCCAAAGAACGTCCTCTGCAGCTGCTGACAAGATTTTTTTTCCACCAAGCGGGAGGAAGAAAGAGAATATCTCCTGGAAATTTATGACAAAACCTAAGTCAATAGAACCAGGGATTCCCAAACTGTCTTCCATGCCAATACATGTCAGGCTCAAAGCTGTGTAATGTCTGCGATCAGGCACATTTAACTTTGCCTAGAAGAGTTCCCGTGGCCAGGATCTAGGATAAGGCAAAGTTCTCGACACAGGTATGAGCCGAACCTACAATCTTCTTATTCATAGACAAACGCATTATCCATTGTGCCACTGGCCGTGTTCAGCACAGAAGTTCCTTCAAAGCGAACACTTACTCTTCAGGATGTTTCCTTTTCTGCCATTATAGCTTTTTTTCAAAGCTTCATCCACTTTGAAGGCTCTAAATCCCGTAGAGGTGAAAACTTGGACTTCAACCCTGGTCAACATTCTGGTCCTACGACTGGATGGACCTAATACTGCCCCTATATATAAGTAGATAACTACTATAATACTGCTCCCTATATACAAGACTATAAGTACTATAATACTGCCCCCTATATACAAGAATATAACTACTATAATACTGCTCCTATATACAAGAATATAACTACTATAATACTGCCCCTATATACAAGAATATAACTACTATAACACTGCTCCTATATACAAGAATAAATCTACTATAATACTGCTCCTATATACAAGAATATAACTACTATAATACTGCTCCTATATACAAGAATATAACTACTATAATACTGCCCCCTATATACAAGAATATAACTACTATAATACTGCTCCTATATACAAGAATATAACTACTATAATACTGCCCCCTATATACAAGAATATAACTACTATAATACTGCCCCCTATATACAAGAATATAACTACTATAATACTGCCCCTATATACAAAAATATAACTACTATAATACTGCTCCCTATATACAAAAATATAACTACTATAATACTGCTCCCTATATACAAGAATATAACTACTATAATACTGCCCCTATATACAAGAATATAACTACTATAATACTGCCCCCTATATACAAGAATATAAATACTATAATACTGCTCCTATATACAGGTATATAACTACTTTAATACTGCTCCCTATATACAAGAATATAACTACTATAAGGGCATGACCACACATGGCGGAATTCCTCCGCAACTGTCCGCATCAATGCCGCACAGAATCTGCGTTGCAGATTCTGCAGCGGATCTGCACAAAATGTGCAGAAAATTGATGCGGACTGGCCGCTGCGGACTGCAGGAAAAGTGCTTCTCTTCTCCCTATTCAGTGCAGGATAGAGAGAAGGGACAGCACTTTCCCTAGTGAAAGTCAAAGAAATTCATACTTACCGCCCGTTGTCTTGGTGACGCGTCCCTCTTTCGGCATCCGGCCCGACCTCCCTGGATGACGCTCCAGTCCATGTGACCGCTGCAGCCTGTGCTTGGCCTGTGATTGGCTGCAGCCGTCACTTACACTGAAACGTCATCCTGGGAGGCCGGACTGGAGACAGACGCAGGGAGTTCTCGGTAAGTATGAACTTATATTTTTTGTTACAGATACATGTATATTGGGATCGGTAGTCACTGTCCCGGGTGCAGAAACAGTTACTGCCGATCGCGTAACTCTTTCAGCACCCTGGACAGTGACTATTTACAGACGTCTCCTAGCAACGCTCCCGTCATTACGGGAGCCCCATTGACTTCCTCAGTCTGGCTGTAGACCTAGAAATACATAGGTCCAGCCAGAATGAAGAAATGTCATGGTAGTAAAAACAATACGCTCCGCAGCACACATAAGATCTGCGGACTTCATTGCGGAATTTTGACTCTCCATTGAAGTCAATGGAGAAATTCCGCCATGAGTCCGCAACCAGTCCGCCACTGCTCCGCAACAGACAGAGCATGCTGCGGACACCAAATTCCGCTCCGCAGCCTATGCTCCGCAGCGGAATTGTACGCATCGTGTAAACGAACACTGCTAAATTAAAGTGAAAGTCAATGGAGAAACGGCTCCGCTGCGGATTAACGCTGCGGAGTGTCCGCAGCGGAATTTAAGTGAAATTCCGCTATGTGTGAACCCGCCCTTATACTGCCTCTATATACAAGAATATAACTACTATAATACTACCCCTATATACAAGAATATAACTACTATAATACTGCCTCTATATACAAGAATATAACTACTATAATACTGCCCCCTATATACAAGAATATAACTACTATAATACTGCCTCTATATACAAGAATATAACTACTATAATACTACCCCTATATACAAGAATATAACTACTATAATACTGCCTCTATATACAAGAATATAACTACTATAAAACTGCTCCTATATACAAGAATATAACTACTATAATACTGCCCCTATATACAAGAATATAACTATTATAATACTGCCCCTATATACAAGAATATAACTACTATAATACTGCCCCCTATATACAAAAATATAACTACTATAAAACCACCCCCTATATACAAGAATATAACTACTATAATACTGCCCCTATATACAAGAATATAACCGCTATAATACTGCCCTTATATACAAGAATATAACTACTATAACACTGCTCCTATATACAAGAATATAACTACTATAATACTGCCCCTATATACAAGAATATAACTACTATAATACTGCCTCTATATACAAGAATATAACTACTATAATACTGCCTCTATATACAAGAATATAACTACTACAATACTGCTCCTATATACAAGAATATAACTACTATAATACTGCCCCTATATACAAGAACATAACTACTATAATACTGCTCCTATATACAAGAATATAAGTACTATAATACTGCTCCTATATACAAGAATATAACTACTATAATACTGCCTCTATATACAAGAATATAACTACTATAATACTGCCTCTATATACAAGAATATAACTACTACAATACTGCTCCTATATACAAGAATATAACTACTATAATACTGCCCCTATATACAAGAACATAACTACTATAATACTTCTCCTATATACAAGAATATAAGTACTATAATACTGCTCTTATATACAAGAATATAACTACTATAATACTGCCCCCTATATACAAGAATATAACTACTATAATACTGCCCCCTATATACAAGAATATAACTACTATAATACTGCTCCTATATACAAGAATATAACTACTATAATACTGCTCCTATATACAAGAATATAACTACTATAATACTGCCCCTATATACAAGAATATAACTACTATAATACTTCCTCCTATATACAAGAATATAACTACTATAATACTGCCCCCTATATACAAGAATATAACTACTAGAATACTGCCCCCTATATACAAGAATACAACTACTATAATACTCTCCCCTATATACAAGAATATAACTACTATAATACTGCCCCTATATACAAGAATAGAACTACTATAATACTGCCTCCTATATACAAGAATATAACTACTATAATACTGCTCCTATATACAAGAATATAACTACTATAATACTGCTCCTATGTACAAGAATATAACTACTATAATACTGCCCCCTATATACAAGAATATAACTACTATAATACTGCCCCCTATATACAAGAATATAACTACTATAATACTGCTCCTATATACAAGAATATAACTACTATAATACTGCTATATACAAGAATATAACTACTATAATACTGCCCCTATATACAAGAATATAACTACTATAATACTTCCTCCTATATACAAGAATATAACTACTATAATACTGCCCCTATATACAAGAATATAACTACTATAATACTGCCCCCTATTTACAAGAATATAACTACTATAATACTGCCCCCTATATACAAGAATAGAACTACTATAATACTCTCCCCTATATACAAGAATATAACTACTATAATACTGCCCCTATATACAAGAATAGAACTACTATAATACTGCCTCCTATATACAAGAATATAACTACTATAAAACTGCTCCTATACACAAGAATAAACTATTATAATGCTGCCCCCTATATACAAGAATGTAACTACTATAATACTGCCCCTATATACAAGAATATAACTACTATAATACTGCCCCCTATATACAAGAATATAACTACTATACTACTGCCCCTATATACAAGAATATAACTACTATAATACTGCCTCCTATATACAAGAATATAACTACTATAATACTGCTCCTATATACAAGAATATAACTACTATAATACTGCCCCCTATATTCAAGAATATAACTACTATAAAACTCTCCCCTATACACAAGAATATAACTACTATAATGCTGCCCCTATATACAAGAATATAACTACTATAATACTGCCCCTATATACAAGAATATAACTACTATAATACTCTCCCCTATATACAAGAATATAACTACTATAAAACTGCCCCTATATACAAGAATATAACTACTATAATACTGCCCCTATATACAAGAATATAACTACTATAATACTGCCCCTATATACAAGAATATAACTACTATAATACTGCCCCTATATACAAGAATATAACTACTATAATACTCTCCCCTATATACAAGAATATAACTACTATAAAACTCTCCCCTATATACAAGAATATAACTACTGTAATACTACCCCCTATATACAAGAATATAACTACTGCCCCTATATACAAGAATATAACTACTATAATACTGCTCCTATATACAAGAATATAACTACTATAATACTGCCCCTATATACAAGAATATAACTACTATAATACTCTCCCCTATATACAAGAATATAACTACTATAAAACTCTCCCCTATATACAAGAATATAACTACTATAATACTGTCCCTATATACAAGAATATAACTACTATAATACTGCCCCTATATACAAGAATATAACTACTATAATACTGCCCCTATATACAAGAATATAACTACTATAACACTGCTCCCTATATACAAGAATATAACTACTATAATACTGCCACTATATACAAGAATATAACTACTATAATACTGCTCCTATATACAAGAATATAACTACTATAATACTGCCCCCTATATACAAGAATATAACTACTATAATACTGCTCCTATATACAAGAATATAACTACTATAATACTGCCCCTATATACAAGAATATAACTACTATAATACTTCTCCTATATACAAGAATATAACTACTATAATACTGCCCCTATATACAAGAATATAACTACTATAACACTGCTCCCTATATACAAGAATATAACTACTATAATACTGCCACTATATACAAGAATATAACTACTATAATACTGCTCCTATATACAAGAATATAACTACTATAATACTGCCCTCTATATACAAGAATATAACTACTATAATACTGCTCCTATATACAAGAATATAACTACTATAATACAGCCCCTATATACAAGAATATAACTACTATAATACAGCCTCCTATATAGAAGAATATAACTACTATAATACTGCCCCCTATATACAAGAATATAACTACTATAATACTCTCCCCTATATACAAGAATATAACTACTATAATACTGCCCCTATATACAAGAATATAACTACTATAATACTGCCCCTATATACAGGAATATAACTACTATAATACTGCCTCCTATATACAAGAATATAACTACTATAATACTGCCCCCTATGTACAAGAATATATCTACTATAATACTGCCCCCTATATACAAGAATATAACTACTATAATACTGCCCCCTATATACAAGAATATAACTACTATAATACTGCCCCCTATGTACAAGAATATATCTACTATAATACTGCCCCCTATATACAAGAATATAACTACTATAATACTGCCCCCTATATACAAGAATATAAGTACTATAATACTGCCCCCTATATACAAGAATATAACTACTATAATACTGCCCCCTATATACAAGAATATAACTACTATAATACTGCCCCCTATATACAAGAATATAACTACTATAATACTGCTCCTATATACAAGAATATAACTACTATAATACTGCTCCTATATACAAGAATATAACTACTATAATACTTCCCCTATATACAAGAATATAACTACTATAAAACTGCCCCTATATACAAGAATATAACTACTATAATACTGCCCCTATATACAAGAATAAAACTACTATAATACTGCCCCTATATACAAGAATATAACTACTATAAAACTCTCCCCTATATACAAGAATATAACTACTGTAATACTGCCCCTATATACAAGAATATAACTACTTTAATACTGCTCCTATATACAAGAATATAACTACTATAATACTGCCCCCTATATACAAGAATATAACTACTATAATACTGCCCCCTATATACAAGAATATAACTACTATAACACTGCCTCCTATATACAAGAATATAACTACTATAATACTGCTCCTATATACAAGAATATAACTACTATAATACTGCTCCTATATACAAGAATATAACGACTATAATACTGCCCCTATATACAAGAATATAACTACTATAAAACTGCCCCTATATACAAGAATATAACTACTACAATACTGCCCCCTATATACAAGAATATAACTACTATAATACTGCCCCCTATATACAAGAATATAACTACTATAATACTGCTCCTATATACAAGAATATAACTACTATAATACTCTCCCCTATATACAAGAATATAACTACTATAATACTGCCCCTATATACAAGAATATAACTACTATAATACTGCCTCCTATATACAAGAATATAACTACTATAATACTGCCCCCTATATACAAGAATATAACTACTATAAAACTCTCCCCTATATACAAGAATATAACTACTGTAATACTGCCCCTATATACAAGAATATAACTACTATAATACTGCTCCTATATACAAGAATATAACTACTATAATACTGCCCCTATATCCAAGAATATAACTACTATAAAACTGCCCCTATATACAAGAATATAACTACTATAATACTGCCCCTATATACATGAATCTAACTACTATAATACTGCCCCTATATACAAGAATATAACTACTATAACACTGCCCCCTATATACCAGAATATATCTACTATAATACTGCTCCTATATACAAGAATGTAACTGCTATAATACTCTCCCCTATATACAAGAATATAACTACTATAATACTGCCCTGATATACAATAATATAACTACTATAATACTGCCTCCTATATACAAGAATATAACTACTATAATACTGCCCCCTATATACAAGAATATAACTACTATAAAACTCTCCCCTATATACAAGAATATAACTACTGTAATACTGCCCCTATATACAAGAATATAACTACTATAATACTGCTCCTATATACAAGAATATAACTACTATAAAACTGCCCCTATATACAAGAATATAACTACTATAATACTGCCCCTATATACAAGAATGTAACTGCTATAATACTGCTCCTATATACAAGAATATAACTACTATAATACTGCCTCTATATACAAGAATATAACTACTATACTACTGCCCCCTATATACAAGAATATAACTACTATACTACTGCCTCCTATATACAAGAATATAACTACTATAATGCTGCCCCTATATACAAGAATATAACTACTATAATACTGCTCCTATATACAAGAATGTAACTGCTATAATACTGCTCCTATATACAAGAATATAACTACTATAATACTGCTCCTATATACAAGAATATAACTACTATAATACTGCTCGCTATGTACAAGAATATAACTACTATAATACTGCCTCCTATATACAAGAATATAACTACTATAATACTGCCCTTATATACAAGATTATAACTACTATACTACTGCCCCCTATATACAAGAATATAACTACTATACTACTGCCTCCTATATACAAGAATATAACTACTATAATGCTGCCCCTATATACAAGAATATAACTACTATAATACTGCCCCTATATACAAGAATATAACTACTATAAAACTCTCCCCTATATACAAGAATATAACTACTGTAATACTGCCCCCTATATACAAGAATATAACTACTATAATACTGCCCCCTATATACAAGAATATAACTACTATAATACTGCCCCTACATACAAGAATATAACTACTATAATACTGCTCCTATATACAAGAATATAACTACTATAATACTGCCCCTACATACAAGAATATATCTACTATAATACTGCCCCTATATACAAGAATATAACTACTTTAATACTGCTCCTATATACAAGAATATAACTACTATAATACTGCCCCCTATATACAAGAATATAACTACTATAATACTGCCCCCTATATACAAGAATATAACTACTATAACACTGCCTCCTATATACAAGAATATAACTACTATAATACTGCTCCTATATACAAGAATATAACTACTATAATACTGCTCCTATATACAAGAATATAACGACTATAAGGGCATGACCACACATGGCGGAATTCCTCCGCAACTGTCCGCATCAATGCCGCACCTAATCCGGGTTGCGGATTACGGCTGCGGATCTGCACAAAATGTGCAGAAAATTGATGCGGACTGGCCGCTGCGGACTGCAGGAAAAGTGCTTCCCTTCTCCCTATTCAGTGCAGGATAGAGAGAAGGGACAGCACTTTCCCTAGTGAAAGTCAAAGAAATTCATACTTACCGCCCGTTGTCTTGGTGACGCGTCCCTCTTTCGGCATCCAGCCCGACCTCCCTGGATGACGCTCCAGTCCATGTGACCGCTGCAGCCTGTGCTTGGCCTGTGATTGGCTGCAGCCGTCACTTACACTGAAACGTCATCCTGGGAGGCCGGACTGGAGACAGACGCAGGGAGTTCTCGGTAAGTATGAACTTATATTTTTTTTTACAGATACATGTATATTGAGATCGGTAGTCACTGTCCCGGGTGCAGAAACAGTTACTGCCGATCGCGTAACTCTTTCAGCACCCTGGACAGTGACTATTTACAGACGTCTCCTAGCAACGCTCCCGTCATTACGGGAGCCCCATTGACTTCCTCAGTCTGGCTGTAGACCTAGAAATACATAGGTCCAGCCAGAATGAAGAAATGTCATGGTAGTAAAAACAATACGCTCCGCAGCACACATAAGATCTGCGGACTTCATTGCGGAATTTTGACTCTCCATTGAAGTCAATGGAGAAATTCCGCCATGAGTCCGCAACCAGTCCGCCACTGCTCCGCAACAGACAGAGCATGCTGCGGACACCAAATTCCGCTCCGCAGCCTATGCTCCGCAGCGGAATTGTACGCATCGTGTAAACGAACACTGCTAAATTAAAGTGAAAGTCAATGGAGAAACGGCTCCGCTGCGGATTAACGCTGCGGAGCGTCCGCAGCGGAATTTAAGTGAAATTCCGCCATGTGTGAACCCGCCCTAATACTGCCCCTATATACAAGAATATAACTACTATAAAACTGCCCCTATATACAAGAATATAACTACTACAATACTGCCCCCTATATACAAGAATATAACTACTATAATACTGCCCCCTATATACAAGAATATAACTACTATAATACTGCTCCTATATAAAAGAATATAACTACTATAATACTCTCCCCTATATACAAGAATATAACTACTATAATACTGCCCCTATATACAAGAATATAACTACTATAATACTGCCTCCTATATACAAGAATATAACTACTATAATACTGCCCCCTATATACAAGAATATAACTACTATAAAACTCTCCCCTATATACAAGAATATAACTACTGTAATACTGCCCCTATATACAAGAATATAACTACTATAATACTGCTCCTATATACAAGAATGTAACTGCTATAATACTCTCCCCTATATACAAGAATATAACTACTATAATACTGCCCCTATATACAAGAATATAACTACTATAATACTGCCTCCTATATACAAGAATATAACTACTATAATACTGCCCCTATATACAAGAATATAACTACTATAATACTGCTCCTATATACAAGAATGTAACTGCTATAATACTGCTCCTATATACAAGAATATAACTACTATAATACTGCTCCTATATACAAGAATATAACTACTATAATACTGCTCGCTATGTACAAGAATAGAACTACTATAAGGGCATGACCACACGTGGCGGAATTTCACTGAAATTCCGCTGCGGACACTCCGCAGCGTTAATCCGCAGCGGAGCCGTTTGTCCATTGACTTACACTTTAATTTAGAAGTGTTCGTTTAGACGAGGCGTAAAATTCCGCTGCGGAGCATAGGCTGCGGAGCGGAATTTGGTGTCCGCAGCATGCTCTGTCTGTTGCGGAACAGTGGCGGACTCATGGCGGAATTTCTCCATTGACTTCAATGGAGATTCTAAGTTCCGCAATGAAGTCCGCAGCTGTCATGCACATGTCATGTGTGCTGCGGATGCGTCTTGCTTTTTTGCCATGACATTTCTTCATTCTGGCTGGACCTATGTATTTCTAGGTCTACAGCCAGACTGAGGAAGTCAATGGGGCTCCCGTAATGACGGGAGCGTTGCTAGGAGACGTCAGTAAATAGTCACTGTCCAGGGTGCTGAAAGAGTTAAGCGATCGGCAGTAACTGTTTCTACACCCGGGACAGTGACTACCGATCCCAATATACATGTATCTGTAAAAAAAAATGAAGTTCGTACTTACCGAGAACTCCCTGCTTCTGTCTCCAGTCCGGCCTCCCAGGATGACGTTTCAGTCTAAGTGACGGCTGCAGCCAATCACAGGCCAATAACAGGCTGCAGCGGTCACATGGACTGCCGCGTCATCCAGGGAGGTCGGGCTGGATGCCGAAGGAGGGACGCGTCACCAAGACAACGGCCGGTAAGTATGAATTTCTTTTACTTTCACTAGGGAAAGTGCTGTCCCTTCTCTCTATCCTGCACTGATAGGGAGAAGGGAAGCACTTTTACCGCAGTCCGCAGCAGCTAGTCCGCATCAATTTACTGCACATTTTGTGCAGATCCGCAGCAGAATCTGCAACGCAGATTCTGTGCGGCATTGATGCGGACAGTTGCGGAGGAAATCCGCCACGTGTGGTCATGCCCTAATACTGCCTCCTATATACAAGAATATAACTACTATAATACTGCCCCCTATATACAAGAATATAACTACTATAATACTGCCCCCTATATACAAGAATATAACTACTATAATACTGCCCCCTATATACAGAATATAACTACTATAATATGCCCCTATATACAGAATATAACTACTATAATACTGCTCCTATATACAAGAATATAGCTACTATAATACTGCTCCTATATACAAGAATATAACTACTATAATACTGCTCCTATATACAAGAATATAACTACTATAATACTGCTCCTATATACAAGAATATAACTACTATAATACTGCCTCCTATATACAAGAATATAACTACTATAATACTGCCTCTATATACAAGAATATAACTACTATAATACTGCCCCTATATACAAGAATATAACTACTATAATACTGCCCCTATATACAAGAATATAACTACTATACTACTGCCCCCTATATACAAGAATATAACTACTATAATACTGCCTCCTATATACAAGAATATAACTACTATAATACTGCCCCCTATATACAAGTATATAACTACTATAATACTGCCTCCTATATACAAGAATATAACTACTATAATACTGCCTCCTATATACAAGAATATAACTACTATAATACTGCCCCCATATATAAGAATATAACTACTATAATACTGCCCCCTATATACAAGAATATAACTACTATAATACTGGCCCTATATACAAGAATATAACTACTATAATACTGCCCCCTATATACAAGAATATAACTACTATAATACTGCCCCCATATACAAGAATATAACTACTATAATACTGCCTCCTATATACAAGAATATAACTACTATAATACTGCCTCCTATATACAAGAATATAACTACTATAATACTGTCCCCTATATACAAGAATATAACTACTATAATACTGCCCCTATATACAAAAATATAACTACTATAATACTGCCCCTATATACAAGAATATAACTACTATAATACTGTCCCCTATATACAAGAATATAACTACTATAATACTGCCCCTATATACAAAAATATAACTACTATAATACTGCCCCCTATATACAAGAATATAACTACTATAATACTGCCCCCTATATACAAGAATATAACTACTATAATACTGTCCCCTATATACAAGAATATAACTACTATAATACTGCCCCTATATACAAGAATATAACTACTATAATACTGTCCCCTATATACAAGAATATAACTACTATAATACTGCCCCTATATACAAAAATATAACTACTATAATACTGCCCCCTATATACAAGAATATAACTACTATAATACTGTCCCCTATATACAAGAATATAACTACTATAATACTGCCCCTATATACAAAAATATAACTACTATAATACTGCCCCCTATATACAAGAATATAACTACTATAATACTGTCCCCTATATACAAGAATATAACTACTATAATACTGCCCCTATATACAAGAATATAACTACTATAATACTGTCCCCTATATACAAGAATATAACTACTATAATACTGCCCCTATATACAAAAATATAACTACTATAATACTGCCCCCTATATACAAGAATATAACTACTATAATACTGTCCCCTATATACAAGAATATAACTACTATAATACTGCCCCTATATACAAAAATATAACTACTATAATACTGCCCCCTATATACAAGAATATAACTACTATAATACTGCCCCTATATACAAGAATATAACTACTATAATACTGTCCCCTATATACAAGAATATAACTACTATAATACTGCCCCTATATACAAAAATATAACTACTATAATACTGCCCCTATATACAAGAATATAACTACTATAATACTGTCCCCTATATACAAGAATATAACTACTATAATACTGCCCCTATATACAAGAATATAACTACTATAATACTGCCCCCTATATACAAGAATATAACTACTATAATACTGCCCCCTATATACAAGTATATAACTACTATGATACTTACTGTATAAATAATTTTATAAATCCTGACTTTTCCTCTTGTCTCTTGTCTCCACTTTGTGGATAAGTTACAGGCGGTTCCCGCTCAGTTTGGATCCTGTTTAGCGCAATTGTTCATACTTGTCTCTGGGCGCGGTAATCCTCAGGTCTATTACGTGTCGGGGGCAGAGCTACTAATTAGAAAGTTTCTTGCGCTGAGATTTTCCTGCCGGCAGCACTAATTTTTCCCCAGATGCACCAAAGCATTAATTGCATTAACTCATGTTTCAGAGCTGCGATCGTTATGTACAGGGACTGAAAGTCCCCAGTTAATAATAAGCAGACGGCGGTGCCGCTTCATAATGAGACAAGGTCGGAGAGGATAGAAGATTATTTTATAAATAGGAATAATCCTGAACTTTATTTTAGTTTCCATATTATGGCCGAAATGCTCGGACCCCACAGACCTAAATAACGACATTTCTATGGTGACTTCAGTTCAGTAGAACTTGGAAAGGTTTATAAAGTGTAATTTTGCTGACAGTTTCCCAATGACATTTTAAACCCCGCCCCTTAAACACCCCCTAAAATTGCGTATAAATTTATATTTTATGCAAATGTATACAAGTCCCCCCTCTTTGCAGTGCAGTTTGAGGGACAAACCTGCAAATCACGGGACTATTGAGATATATAGATATGATTGCAACAAAATAATCCACACTCCTCAACTTATGGGAGTTCAGACTTTGAGTAGGTGAAAAGAGATATAGGACTAGATGACTACCAATATGTCCCCCATCTCCACTCCCACAGGGGTTGTCGCCCAACGTACCACCCAACCGTTCCGGATTCAGGACGCAGATACAGTTGAACTCCATTCTGAAAAAGGGAACGATCAGCTACCTGCTTCAGAATAAGTTCAGAGCGGAGGAGCAGAGGGAGCTCCTCCGCTTGCCGAGAATACCCCGGGCACAAAGCTACCTTAAGTGCTGTGCTCGAAGAAGCCCTTGAGGTCACTATCCTTATATGGACAGTGACATTAGTGGCTACTCCTTGAGCCGATGATCTGGCTGGTGATTCCGCTCCTAGAGGAAACTCCTGAGGTCACTGTCCAGATATGGACATTGATGTCAGGGGATCCTCCTGGAGCCGAATCCCCGGACAAAGTCGGCAACGGGGATTCCGCTCATGGAGTAGCCACTGATGTCACTGTCCATATATGGATAGTGACATCAGGGCTTCCCCCTAGTAGCGGAATCCCCGGCCTTTGCTCTGACTGGCGATTCGACTCCTAGAGGGAGTCCCAATGGTGCTATCTACAGGATGGTGGCGCTATCTTCAAGGGCTGTGTGGCACAATCTACATGGACACTGTGGCACTATATAGGGGCACCATCTGCAGAGGACACTCTGGTGCTATCTACATGTGCACTATCTACATGGGCACTGTGTCACTATCTACAGGGGCACTGACACTAGGGGCAGCTGAGCGGACTTTATACTGGGCAGCTAGGGGGCATTATGCTGTATGGGGGCATCTGAGTAGGCATTATACTGTATGGTGGCATCTGTGTAGACATTATACTGTATGGGGCAGCTATTGGGACATTATTCTGCATCAGGGAATTTGTTTGGGCATTAAACTGCATGGGGGCATCTGTATTGGTATTATACTGCATGGGAGAATCTGTGTGGGCATTATACTGTATGGGGGCATCTGTGTGGGCATTATTCTGTATGGGGGCATCTATGTGGGCATTATACTGTATGGGGGGCATTATATTGTATGGTTGCAGCTATGGGGGCATTATACTGTATGGGGGCATCTGTGTGGGCATTATACTGTATCGGAGCATCTGTGTGGGCATTATACTGTATTGTGGCATCTATGTGGGCATTATACTGTATGGGGCATCTGTGTGGGCATTATACTGTATGGGGGCATCTGTGTGGGCATTATACTGTATGGGGGCATTATACTGTATGGTGGCAGCTGTTGGGGCATTATACTGTATGGGGGCATCTGTCTGGGCATTATACTGCATGGTGGCATCTATGGGGGCATTATACTGTGTGGGGGCAGCTATTTGGTATTATACTGTGTGGAAGGCACTATGGGAGCATGATACTGTGTGGACTGAATCAGGTGTGTATGGGTGGGGATAGGGTGGGAAAAGAGGTGTGGCTTAAAGAGGAAAAATTGCCGCTGCCCGCGCAGCATCGGTTGTCACTCTTTGTGATAGTGGAAAGTTGGGGGTATGCTTATAGCTATTGAATTTTTAGGGTCCATTTTCTTTAATACATTTCTGAGTTGCTACCAAGAATTTTTTTTATTACTAATTATAAATATGTCTACAAATAAATAACCACTAAGATGGATGGATAACTTAAAGGGAATGTCTACATTGGTCAATCCCTTTTGATATGGGTTTAGCTGTTGTGTATGGCTGATCTCACGGGGTTCAGCCACTTATTAGCCGATAATGGCTTCTAAATGATGATGAATACACTCCTACGGGCTCTTTATATGTATGTTGTCTATTAGCCAGCGTGTCACCAAGACCCTGGAAACCCCTTTACTCACCCCATTCAGGGTGCAGTGCTTCCCTCTTGCCGGGGTTACATAGCTACAACCTATTTGATTTTGCCTCTTGGAGAAAAATATCCTCCCTCATAAAGGCAAATAAATAATTTCCTTGGATCAAGGTAATATTATTCTCCCCATTATGAATTATCACTTTTCGTCCCATAAATCATGAAGAAAATATCTTAACAATTTTTTTATTCTATCATTGTTTTTGTCATTTTGGCCTCTTGTGATCAGACATTCTCCACTCTTACTGTAAAAAATTCTTTCCTTTTATGCACCCTAAAATTGTATTTGCTTTCACAGCTGCTTCTTGGCATTGAGTGTTTCAGATAGGACCAACGATCAGAAGTTTTTACTATATTTCACTGGCTGTTATAGCTGGGGAAACAATGTGAGGACAGTGGATGCAAGTGGTGAGGCAGTGTGGGTGCATTGGGATTGCTATTTAGGTGCTGCTACAGGTACAAGTTATTTCTGCAGAATGGTCATCCATGTGAGGGTATGTGCACACACACTAATTACGTCCATAATTGACGGACGTATTTCGGCCGCAAGTCCCGGACCGAACACAGTGCAGGGAGCCGGGCTCCTAGCATCATAGTTATGTACGATGCTAGGAGTCCCTGCCTCGCTGCAGGACAACTGTCCCGTACTGTAATCATGTTTTCAGTACGGGACAGTTGTCCTGCAGCGAGGCAGGGATTCCTAGCATCGTACATAACTATGATGCTAGGAGCCCAGCTCCCTGCACTGTGTTTGGTCCGGAACTTGCGGCCGAAATACGTCCGTCAATTACGGACGTAATTAGTGTGTGTGCACATAGCCTGACACCGAAGGCTGAGAACTTTGACTACTTATGGTTCTTCTGTATAGATGCACCAAAGCAGGATACAACCGAGCCATGACTTTTAGGTCCAGCAGTCCATGAAAAGGACCATAAGAGACCCCACCTCACAATACAGTATGTGCTGCACTTGGTGTTGCCATGTTGAATTTGCAGACCGTTAGTAACATAGCAGGTGATTACCACCTAAAACCACTAGGCGTCCCCAAGATTAGACTGTCAATGATAGTGTAGAACTATTCTACACTTGGAGTAGCCCACCATTGAGTTTTCCCCTAGTGTTGAGTCCTTGGTCTTTACTCAGTGGCGGATTATCATATGGGCGTTTAGGGCGGCCGCCCGGGGCCCAAGGCTCCCAGGGGGCCCATCGTAGCCCGAACCGCACATCATTTTTATTAAGGACTCACTAATGGCCGTTTCAGAGGAAGCGCCGCTAATGGCCGTTGAAAAGTAGCGCCGTTAATGGCCGTTGAGAGGGAGGGGCGGGCGGACTGCAACAGAATGCAGCCGCCAGTTTAGTGCTGATGAGGAGGAGGAGGGGGATGGATATCAATTGCTGGATAGGACTAGCAGACGTGCGTCTGCTAGTCGTGGTAGAACACGCCCCTCTGACGCTTCACGTGCCGCCAGTGAGGAACAGACAAGAAGGGCGGTCGAGCGACGAGGAGGTTAGTGTTCATGTTCGTCTCCATCTTCATTTCCATCTACGTGACTCCAGAGGACTCCATGAAGGGGGGAATAATCCCCCATCCCATCCCCCATAGAGCCCTCAGTATTTCAGTGTTTATTATACAGCAGGGGGGTCTGAGCAGTGTAACTCACTGCAGAGGACTCTATGGGGGGACAATAATTTCCCCCCATAGACACTCAGCAGTGAGTTACACGCTCAACCCTCCCTCAACCCTCCCTGCTGTATAATAAATACTGAAATACTGAGGGCTCTATGGGGGATGGGATGGGGGATTATTCCCCCCTTCATGGAGTCCTCTGGAGTCACTTAGATGGTTAGACCCCCCCCCCCCCCATTTAGTATAATCCCCCCTTCCCATAGAGCCCTCACTAGTTACTAATATATTACAAGGGCAAGTCAGATTGTCTGAGCGGCTAACTTCTGGGGGCTGTATAGGGGGGTCTGAGCGACGGGCTCTATGGGGGGGGAGGCTACCCCCCCCCCCACAGAGATGTCAGAATCAGACACTTAGAGCCCCCAGCAGTCAGTCAGACAACCTCATTTCCCCTTGCAATATAATCCCCCCATACAGCCTCCAGTTTTCCCACGAGAGAAATTTATGACATATCCACAGGACCACATAATTTGTCATAAATGTCAGATAGATGCGGGCCCCACCTCTGGGATCCGCACCTATCTCTAGAACGGGCCCCCTAATCCCCTCACTACGTGTTTCTGCTCTCGCTGCCTCCCGGCCCCATCCTGATTACATGGTCGGGAGTTACGGAAACAGCGTAGCTTGCTGAGCTACGCTGTTTCCGTAAGTCCCAAAGAACTGAATGAAAGTTACGGAAAGTCCATGAAGTCAGGAGGTGGCCGGGAGGCAGCGATAGCAGAAAGAGGTAGAACAGGGTTTAGGGGACCCGGTTCTAGAGATAGGTGCGGGTCCCAGAGGTGGCACTCACATCTATCTGACAGGATCCACAGGATATGTCATAAATTTCCCTCACGGGAAAACACCTTTAAAGTGAAACTAAACTTCTAAAAAAAACTTCTGACAGGTCATAGTGAAATGTCAGAAGTTTTGCTCGGTGGGGGTCCGAGCACTGAGACCCCATGGTTCGCTAAAACAAAGTCGCAGAAGCGCTCAGATGACCGCTGTGCCCCTTCCTTTCTGATCTGCTTTTCTCGGAAAGCCGAGCAAGCGGTGTATGGACGTACACCACTCCTAGGAATGCCGATCAGTGGCGCAGCATTCAATCGTGCGCTTCTGCCGCTTCACTTTAGCGATCGGTGGGGTTCTCAGTGCTCGGACCACCATCCGATTAAAAATTCTGACATATCAGTATGACATGTCCAAAAAATTGTAACCGTTTAGTTACACTTTAAAGAGAGGTGTTAATTTTTTTTAATTATTATTGTTATTATATATTACTTTTTCTTTAATAAAACGGTGTATCAGTGTCTGGTGCAACTTTCTAAATACTTTTTATTAAAAATTATTTTTACTTTTTGAGATACAGCTGCTTTATATCCTGAATACAGAGCAGCTGTATCTTGTGCAAAAACCTGTATCCGTCCGGTCAGTGGCACTGACGGGTACAGTGTCAGCAGGTTGGGGGGGTTGGATTGCGTGTGAGGGGGCCCAAGTTGTGTCAACAGCCCAGGGCCCATGGTACACTTAATCCGCCACTGTCTTTACTCAATGACTGGATTTGATTGACAACCTAACAGTGGTTCGTGGAGACCCTTGCCCCCTGTTCCTGGCCCCCAATACTCTTTATTCTGAATATGATATGACTCATGATATGCGTCAGGGTCCTGTGTGGATTCTCACTGGCTAAAATTAAACTGCAAAATTTCACACTATAAACAACCATGAAAACGAGCGTCCTGGGACCCTATTACGTTATTTATGGACGTGCGGAGCTGAGGTTTGAGCTTCTGTGGCTTCTGCTCCTGGGAAAACCAATGAGTTTTAAAATAAATCCACACGATCGCTGTTAGTGTTAGCAACTTTATATCCGAGCCGGAAGGTTCCCCTATAGGTTTTCTATATTCCACCAAGTTCCTTATTGGGAAGATGAAGAACCAAACAGCAATCACCAGTGTTCTTCTCATGAGTCTATCCAATAATCAGAAGACCATCTATGTCCTCTTCACCATCTTCCTCCTCCTCTACCTGATGACCTTCTTGACCAACTTTACGATCATCCTTCTGGTTGTTACTTGTGCTCATCTTCATACACCCATGTATTTCTTTCTCGGGAATTTGGCCTTCTTGGACATGTCCTACTCATCAATCACTGCCCCAAGAATGCTCTATGACCTCACCACCCAACGTTGGTCCATCTCCCTCCGGGACTGCATAGCACAAATCTTCTTTGTGATCTATTTTGGGAGCTCTGAGGTTTTCTTGTTGTCCTCTATGTCTTATGACCGATACGTAGCCATCTGCCACCCTCTCCATTACTCTCAGGTCATGTCTTGGGGTATGTGCATCCAGATGGTGTCTTTAGTTTGGTCGTCTGCTCTCCTCGCCCCCATTATTTGTACCTTATGTTTAAGACGGTTGACATTCTGCGGTCCAAACTTCATCCAGAATTTCTTTTGTGATCTGCCCCATTTGTTCCAGATCTCCTGTACTGATACTTCCATGAATACTCTAGTGGTAATACTCGTAGGATGTCTTCTAGGCACTGCAGCCTTTATTGCCACGTTTTACCCATATGTCAAAATTTTTAGCACAGTGCTTGCAATTCGCACCAGCGATGGAAAGCGTAAAGCCTTCTCCACCTGTACGTCTCATCTTACGGTGGTTTTCATATTTTACGCTTCAGTCATCTTCATCTACTATGTTCCTGACACAAGTCGTCTTCTGGCATTGAACCGAGTGGTCACTGTGATATACACCCAAATTACCCCCTTACTCAACCCCTTAATCTACAGCCTGAGGAGCAAGGACCTGAAGTCAGCGCTGCAGAGAGCGTTACATACACACCTGTTCATTTCAGAAAAAGCTACAAGAAGATGCAGGTGACTCCAGATGAGGATTTAATACCACAAATCTTATAGATTACTGTGCAGTCCAGAGACAATTGTAGCAGCATTTCTTAAAGGGGTTTTCAAATTCACTGCTTGCTGTTTTACAATAGGAGCCTTCATGGTTTTCTTCCAGTGGATAAAATTCTGTCCAAGGTCATGTGATGAACACACAGGTGCAGGGTTCGTTATAGGGTCATGTGATGTCACACAGGTGCTGGGATCGTCACAGGGTCATGTGATGGTCACACAGGTGCAGGGTTCGTTATAGGGTCATGTGATGTCACACAGGTGCAGGGTTCGTTATAGGGTCATGTGATGTCACACAGGTGATGGGCTCGTTATAGGGTCATGTGATGTCACACAGGTGCAGGGTTCGTTATAGGGTCATGTGATGGACACACAGGTGCTGGGATCGTCACAGGGTCATGTGATGGTCACACAGGTGCAGGATTTGTGTTACAGGGTCATGGGATGGACACACAGGTGCTGGGAACCTTACAGGGTCATGTGATGGACACACCGGTGTACGGCTCGTTATAAGTACATGTGATGGACACACAGGTGCAGGGCTCGTTACAGGGTCATGTGACGGACACACAGGTGTACGGCTCATTATAGGGTCATGTGATGGACACACAAGGGCAGGGCTCGTTACAGGGTCATGTGATGGACACACAGGTGCAAGGCTCGTTACAGGGTCATGTGATGGACATACAGGTGTACGGCTCGTTATAAGGTCATGTGATGGATACACAGGTGCAGGGCTCGTTACAGGGTCATGTGATGGATATACAGGTGTACGGCTCATTATAGGGTCATGTGATGGACACACAAGGGCAGGGCTCGTTACAGGGTCATGTGATGGACACACAGGTGCAAGGCTCGCTACAGGGTCATGTGATAGACACACAGGTGCAGGGCTCATTACAGGTTCATGTGATAGACACAGGTGCAGGGCTCATTACATAGTCATGTGATGGACACACATTTGCACGGTTCGTTACAGGGTCATGTGATGAACACACAGGTGCTGGGATCGGTACAGGGTCATGTGATGGACACATAGGTGAAGGGATCGTTAGAAGACACTTCTCTGATACACATACTGTAATTTTATCGAGCCGTGTGTCCATCACATGACCATGGACAGAATTTTATGCACTGGAAGTAAACAATGAAAGTTCCAACTGAATAACAGCAAGCAGAGATCTTGAAAAACATGAGGAATTTTTACAGTATAATTAAGTAAGTACATTGTAAAATTTTATCATTTTTAATTATACAAAAATAACATTAATTTGATGAAACTGAAATAAGACCAGAGGGTACAACAAAGAGGATTTTTGGGGATGTATGGACCAACAATCCAGCTCCATCACCTCATTGGAGGTAAAATAAAAAATAAAAAGTTCTACAACTTTCTAATAGACTTTGCGGTACAATTCTTTACCATTTTCAAGATCTCTGCTTGCTGTCACATTCTGGTATTACATTATCTGGAATGCAGTCCTGATCTAGTCCTACTCACACAACTACAGTTTGTTACAATGTTTCAGTGTAGGTAAAAGGTATCAATGTGGAGCTCAGGAGAGTAGAGAGGTGTTGCTGCTGTGTTTAGCTCATAGACGATTGTCTACACTGATACTAGACAAACCTTCAGCTGTGTGAGCAGGACTAGGTCAGAATAGGTAGGTTTTCAACCTCTGGATGTAAACAAGAATGTTTCCATTCACAGACAGCATACAGAAATCTTGGAATTGTGAGGAATTGATACACAAAGTATATTAGGAAGTTGCAGAACTTTTCATCATGCATTGATTTATTTTATGTACAGGAGACAGGAAAAATTTTGTGAGTTTTTTTTACAAACAAAAACAAATGTAAAATGTAGAGAATGACATCTGTCTCCTCGTATTCTGTGTTTGCATGAAATAAA
This sequence comes from Rhinoderma darwinii, assembly GCF_050947455.1. Taxonomy (NCBI): domain Eukaryota; kingdom Metazoa; phylum Chordata; class Amphibia; order Anura; family Rhinodermatidae; genus Rhinoderma; species Rhinoderma darwinii. The sequence goes on from NC_134693.1 coordinate 142,278,392, forward strand.
AATTTGGATTTCTATAAAAAATTGTTTCATATTATTTAATTTAACATTTATATTTTGCACAAAAAGAGACAAAAAAATGGCCCTTCTCCGCACAGAATCATCAAAACAGGAAAGATCTATAGTGACTCCAGAACTGCACCATATTCCTCATGTGGAGAACTGATGTATACAGCACAAGCTGCAATGGAATGACGTACTCGTGTTTATATTAATAGCCATACTGGTGTCAATACTGGTATATTCATGCTGGTGTCCATACTGGTGTCCTTACTATTATCTATACTGGTTTCCTTACTATTATCTATACTGGTGTCCTTACTATTATCTATACTGGTGTCCTTACTATTATCTATACTGGTGTCCTTACTATTATCTATACTGGTGTCCTTACTATTATCCATACTGGTGTCTATACTGGTGTCCATACTGGTGTCCTTACTATTATCCATACTGGTGTCTATACTGGTTTCCCTGCTGGTGTCCTTACTGGTATATTCATACTGGTGTCCATACTGGTGTCCTTACTATTATCCATACTGGTGTCCTTACTGGTATATTCATGATGGTGTCCATGCTGGTGTCCTTACTATTATCTATACTGGTGTCTGTACTGGTTTCCCTACTGGTGTCCATAATGGTGCCTATACTGCTTTCCATACTAATATCTATACTAATGTCCATAATGGTGTCCATGCTGGTGTCTATACTGGTTTCCCTACTGGTGTCCATACTGGTGCCTATACTGGTTTCCATACGTATATCTATACTAATGTCCTCACTGGTATTCACACTGGTATCCATACTTGTGTCTATATTGGTTTTCATACTGGTATCCATACTGCTATATATATATTTTTACTGATGGCCATACTGGTGTCCTTACTGGTATACATATTAGTGTCCATACTGGTATCCATACTGGTATTTGCTCTGTCCATACTGGTGTCCATACTGGTATTTGCTCTGTCCATACTGATGTCCATACTGGTATAGCTATACTGGTGTCCATACTGGTGTCCATACTGGTGTCTATACTGGTGTCTATACTGGTGTCCATACTGGTGTCCTTACTGGTACATTCATACTGGTGTCCATACTGGTGTCCTTACTATTATCCATACTGGTGTCTATACTGGTTCCTCTGCTGGTGTCCATACTGGTGTCCATACTGGTATATTCATGCTGGTGTCCATACTGGTGTCCTTACTATTATCTATATTGGTGTCTATACTGGTTTTCCTACTGGTGTCCATACTGATATCTATACTAATGTCCATACTGGTATCCATACTTGTGTCTATATTGGTTTCCATACTGGTATATATATTTTTTTACTGATGTCCATACTGGTGTCCTTACTGGTATTTGCTGTGTCCATACTGGTGTACTTACTGGTATACATATTAGTGTCCATACTGGTATTTGATGAGTCCATACTGGTGTCCATACTGGTATATCTATACTGGTGTCTATACTGGTATTTATACTAGTGTCCATACTGGTGTCTATACTGGTGTCCTTACTGGTACATCCATACTGGTGTCCATACTGGTGTCCTTTATATTATCCATACTGGTGTCTATACTGGTTTCTCTACTGGTGTCCATACTGGTGTTCATACTGGTATATTCATGCTGGTGTCCATACTGGTGTCCTTACTATTATCTATATTGGTGTCTATACTGGTTTCCCTACTGGTGTCCATACTGATATCTATACTAATGTCCATACCGGTATCCATACTGGTATCCATACTTGTGTCTATATTGGTTTCCATACTGGTATATATATTTTTTTACTGATGTCCATACTGGTGTCCTTTCTGGTATTTGCTGTGTCCATACTGGTGTACTTACTGGTATACATATTAGTGTCCATACTGGTATTTGCTGTGACCATACTGGTGTCCATACTGGTATATCTATACTGGTGTCTATACTGGTATATCTATACTGGTGTCTATACTGGTATTTATACTGGTGTCTTTACTGGTATTTATACTGGTGTCCATACTGGTGTTTATACTGGTGTCCATACTGGTGTCCTTACTGGTACATTCATACTGGTGTCCATACTGGTGTCCTTACTATTATCCATACTGGTGTCTATACTGGTTTCTCTACTGGTATCCATACTGGTGTCCTTACTGGTATATTGATGATGGTGTCCATACTGGTGTCCTTACTATTATCTATATTGGTGTCTATACTGGTTTCCCTACTGATGTCCATACTGATATCTATACTAATGTCCATACCGGTATCCATACTGGTATCCATACTTGTGTCTATATTGGTTTCCATACTGGTATATATATTTTT